>NC_060141.1:525151602-525465769 GCF_021461385.2 Schistocerca piceifrons
TACTTAAGCTCCAACATTCGTGCACAACAGCCTTTTTCTGTATTTGCCAGCTGAATAGCATTTACACATTTTCATTGTGGCCAAGTCTGGATACTTTCTGAATAGACATCGTATTTAAGAGTGACAGATTTATAAATCTTTTGTATCTGTACATATTTCAACATTCAAATGTACTGTTAACAACTGCTGCTGTGGTTTCAACAACAAAGTTATGTATTTTTTCACTATTTGATACTAGATGTAAAATAAATTAATCTCTGAACACACTGTTCATGAACAACATCTGTTCCTGGCTTCTGTATCCATAAAAGTACCTCACAGTGTGCAAGGAAGACATACAGAAACGAGGAGGGACAAGGGAGCAGGGAACGGAAGGGGAAAGAGAAGGTAGCGTGGGCAGCTGTGAAGGGGACCAGGAAGAGAAGCAGGAAGAGAAGGCAACACAGGCATCTTTGAAAGGGGGGGGGGGGGGGGGGGGAGGGCAGTATGAGAGGCTGTGAAAGGAAGGGAGAAGAATAATAAGGCGAGGGGGACAGGCAGCATGGGCAGCTGTGAATTGTGGGGCAGCAAGGCCTGATGTGAAGGAAGGACAACATGGAAGTAAGTAAGAATAAAGTTTAACATCCCATCAACAATGAGGTCTCAGACACACAAAACAGCCTCACACTGAGGATGTTTAGGGAACGAAATTAGATAAAATCTCTGAAAGGAACCATCTTGGCATTTTTTTAAAAAATTAATTATATAAACCATAGAAAACACAAATATGGGTGGACAGACCTACACACCACCTCACTTGGTTTTTCAGAGAAAAAGAGAGGGCAGAAAGTGAAGTTCAATTCTGTATGTTGCAGTTAGAAAGGCCTTGTTCTTTTTGGTTAATCACTGTTCTCCTCTCCTTATTACAATTAAACAATTTATTGATAAGCTTTTACAGCCACATGTCAAATTTGTTGTCCAGGAGTGACAATATGGTTCCCAAGAGCTCCTGATTCAAGAGATAAGCTAATAATAATAATAAAAAAAAGAAAAGAGTCTTCAACATGGAATACTAGGTGAATGCACTAACTCAGCCACTCAGAAGCATGCAAAATTCATCACAACTGACAACTGACACACTGCATTCAGCCTTCACTCAGCTCTTAGTCTCTTCCACATGTACAAAAATATGCAACATATAGATACTAACAAATGTTCCGAATTAGCTGGCAGTCCTCTTAATATATGATTAATCCAATATAAAAGCAAAATATTAATGACAATTATCACAGCACTCCCTGTAAATAATTTTAATAATACTGACTTCCATTTGGAATTCGGAATATACTGAAAAGAGATAACTACAAAACTGTGATGTGGACAAGTGCATGTAATATGATGCAAGGTATTAAATGACACATACTGATCTTATTAAAGTTTTCAGAAACTGTAAAATATGTAATTTTACCTTTCAACTTAACAGCTGAGACAGTTACAATGCTATTCACTCCTCCTGCCGCAGCAATAGCATCTTCCTTCTTTATGATCTGTACCTGCTCACGCCATGTGTGTGGAGTTATCCCTAAAATAACAAAGTTGTGGTAAAACACAATTTACTCAAAATACTTCAAGGTAATATCACTCTAGGTATAATTGGGAGTAACATACACATATTTTCATGCTGAAGTGCATTTTACTTATTGCTTCAGTACAAGCAGAAAACATCTGAGGTGGTGGTATTGTGAATGATTTTGAGTACAGAATTACATACAAACATAAAAACACATCAATTTTTTTAGAAACCTTTCCAATTCTCACAGCCTTAGTCAGGTTCAGATTCACTGGTGATATCTTCATGATCTGGACTCAGGGCCAAGGCACCCTATCCTCATTCCTTCACAACCTCAACTTGTTCTCTCCTATCTGCTTAACCTGCTCCTCTTCAATCCAGCACGCCAACTTCCTGTACACTGACATCGGCTTCCACATCTCTGTTGGCTCCATCCACCTCTGTGCACATTAAACCCACTAACCACCAACAGTACCTGTACCATGCAGCCAAGCATAACATGCTCGTTTCGACAGCTGCTTCACAACGCAGGCCATCTGGATCCTTCCCTACAACACCAGCTTCCCTGAATTATGCCACATTCTTCACTCCTGTAATTGTCTTGGCCTTGATCTCCTGTAGTCCATGGTCCCACACTCTCCACCCAACAGTTTCCCCTCCAGTTATCTTGTCACCCCCCCCCCCTCCCAATTCACATACACATCTGGCCTTCAGCATGTGCCCCACCTGCTCTGACAACTGCAAATCCCATGCCTAGCCCTTGCATCTGCTACCCTCCCTCTCACATTCCTATAGCCAGCAAACCCACTGCCTCTCTCGTCCCTAGTAGCTGAGTGATTAGCCCAACAGAATCTCAATCCTAAGGGCCGGGTTCGATTCCCGGCTGGGTCGGAGATTTTCTCCGCTCAGGGACTGGGTGTTGTGTTGTCCTAATCATCATCATTTCATCCCCATCAACGCACAAGATGCCGAAGTGACGTCAAATCGGAAGACTTGCTCCCAGTGAACAGTCTACCCGATGGGAGGCCCTAGTCACATGACCACCCACTCTCAAATCCTATACATGCCTCCCACCTCTCTCCTCCCCTGCCCCCACTAACACAAAATCCACCCCACCTTAGCCCACCTGCTGAAATTCAGCACTGGCATTGGGTGTCCAGCCAGTGCCAAGTAGGGGCATAGGGGCATAGGTGTGTGTGTGTGTGTGTGTGTGTGTGTGTGTGTGTGTGTGTGTGTGTGTGTGCGTGTGTGTGGGCGCGCGCTCTAGCTCGAAAAAGAACTACTCCACAAGCTAGCAAGTCTTCTTTCTTTTTGAGTGTAAGTGTTGACGACTCAATGCTGCTTCTTATCGATGAGGGGTCTCCTTTATTTCTGAAGCATGTACAAAAACACATCAAATAGTCAGTATGTGTGAGATCTCGTCTATGAAGTTTACACTTTTTTCAACATGTAATGGATCTGGGAGATGTGTTATTTTCTACCGGATTTGTCGATACCAAATTTTAAATGTTTTCTTACGTTTCTGTCAGAATTTTTTTATTGTAATTTGCCTTATTATATGCTAATTTACTTATATTTTTGAGAGTGACAGCATATTGATTACTATTAGTAAATGTGACGAAGAATATCAAAGAGACCGATTACAAGTGGAAGCTTGTGTGTTGTGTAAAATGTCTTTGATGCTGGAGTCGTCTTTGACTGTAATCAGTCGGCAGTTAACTCTTGGTGTGTGTTGACGGTAGAACAATGTGCAGGTCGCCGTCATAAATAATTTGCTAGTGAACAGGAAAAATGAGTTGTGTTACTACCTTTTTTATACAAACTTCAAGAAGAAACCACATTCGAAGAAATGGTATTTGAAGCACCAAAAATGAGGCAAACACATTGAACCAGGTCATTTCTGCAGCCGACGAAACTGCATTGTGGAATCATACTTCCACTAGATGACTGAAGCCAAGACAAATATCATCTTGTAAACATTTCACGGAAAAGGTACTGTCATGAAATATGCCAAATTTAAGTAAATAAAATATAGTGATCATATTTCAACTGGGGGCTCGTCCGGGATTCCATATTTCAACTGGGGGCTCAGCCGGGATACCATATTTCAACTGGGGACTGTAGCCGGGATATTGTGTTCACGAGATCTTAAACAGTACTACGAGGAAGAAAATTTTTGTGTGTTAATACCAGTTTTTTCAGAATGTGTGTTACAGCATGTGTGTTCATCGGGAAGTAAAAGTTTTGGAGAAGAAATGCTTTGGCAAAAAAATATAATTTTCAACAGAAGAAAAAATTTCAAGAATTTTGGTCAATAATCACATGGATGGAAAACGTGGATTTGCAACAGTAGAAGAGTGTTCCAGATAAGTCACGAAACCCTCGTATTTTGTTAAAACAATCTGTTTATCATGTTTTGTATTGTTGGGTATACATTTTCTTTCTCCACAATGACTTATGAGATTTGCGAGAGTATTGTGCCTAAAGTAGAAAGTAGTAATTTAATAGACTTCGAAAATCAGGACAGGTCAAATGAAACAGAAAGAATCGATCAATTTGCTTTAAAAAGTTTTCTTGTAAATTTCACGAAAGAAATTAAACAATCAGCTGACGATAATAAGACTTACTGGGATGAAAAAATTGATAATATTTTGTTGCAAGTCCAAGCAGTCAATGCCCAAGTGGGTGATCTTTCGAACAGAGTTGGCAGTGTTGAGGAAAAAACTGAATCTGTGGAAGCAAAAGTAAATGAAATTGATGCTAAATTGAGCGATGAAATTAATACAGTAAAAAATAAGTCACTGGCAGATAGGGAAAGAAATTTAATTGATTTTAATGAGATAAAAGGGGAAATTAAAAATTTGGATGAGAACACAAAAGTTTTAGTAAAAAATGTAGAACAAGAAACTGACAATCGTTTGGTTACTCTAGAAAAAAAAGTAGAGTGCAATGATTTAGAAAACAAAAAATCTGTCAAAGAACTTAGCGAAAAAATTGAAAGTTTTGACATTGAATTTCAAAGCAAAAATCACAATGTAAACACATGCAATCTTGTATCTAATATTCCAGTGAAGCACTTTTCGGCAGATGGACCCTTACACCCCACTGATTTTATACAGTGTTGTAAGGATTGTTTTTTACCTCACTCACCAGATGATACGAAAATTAAATTTGTGAAAAAATTCTTGGAAGGGGAAGCTTTGACTTGGGCAAACCAGATTTTAACTGTGGGGATGACCTTTTCAGAATTTGAATCAAAATTTCTGGAAAATTTTTGGGATGATCTTAAACAAACTAGAATCAAAAGTGAATTTTTGAATGGGAGAAACTATAGAGAATCAGATGGGAGCATGAAACAATTTTGCAAAAGTGAACTTCAAAAACTTATTCATTTAACAAAACCTTTGGATGACTTGATCAAAATTGATACCTTAAAGAGAAGATTGCCATCAGCAAGCAGTTGAGTTTAGTTCATTGTCCTGATAGTAATGTTGAGCAGTTTCTCAATTATATTGAAAAGTTGGATAGGGTAACAACAAGAACACACAGTGGGTTTACTCAGAAGGGTAATGGTCAAAATTGGGGAAATGATGTCTTTCAAAAAAGGGAACAAAACAATTATCATGATGTCAGTCAAAATTCAGGGGGATATAACAATTTTCAAAAGAAGGACCATAATTTTCATCCAAAACAAGAACAAGATTTTCGCGGAAATAATCAACAAAATAGAGAACACCTTAGGGATAAAAATCACAGAAATTTTGCTAGAGATCAGTACAACAGAAACTACCAACAACCAGGTAATGTTTGGCATAGGAATGGGAACAGAAATGTTGATCAGAGACATTGGCAGAACCACAATCAGCAGTTCAAACAGGAATCAGTTGTGATTCAGGAAATAAAAATTGAGTAGAGGCCCCCTTGAAGGTCCGCAAGGTTGAGGCAGAAGGTGAGCATGATGAAAGGACCAATGGATGTTACTATCATAAACCCAAACATGACAGTTCCAAACCTAAGCTATCACATGAGGTTATTAGTTGTTACTTATTGAAAAAATGTCAAGAGGAAAATAATAATGATATTGATAAAGATAACATTTTCAGTAAACAAGAACATACAGTAGATAAAAGTAATTGTGATTCATTTAATTTAACAGAATTTTACACTTGCGCAGAAAAGAACAACACTTTGTCAGATGATGTAATTTGTAGTAGTTCAGAGACGTGTGTGAATGAAAGACAGAATGCATGCTGTGAGAATGAAAATATTGGTGAAAGGGATCTGGTAATTTTAGAAAGGGGACATAATATTTTGGGGGATAATTTGAATGTGTATGACCTGAATATGTATAATGATAATGATGTTGTTGATAAAGTTGGTAATGATGGTAATGGTATTGATGATGATGTTGAGGAAAGGTGTTTCATTAGTTTAAATAGGGAGTTGGGTATCTACATGGTTGAAAATGGATTAAATAGTGAGAATATTATAGAAATTCCCAGGGATGTTACCAGGATGAATAAGGCTCGCAAGCAGGGTGTATGTGAAAGTGTGAATTTTGATGTTGTTGGTAAAGAATCTGACTACACAAAGAATGATGACACATGTATAACTTCTAGCCTAAGTGAAACATTTACAGATACTAATGAAACACACACATTTCTTATGAATCTATGGCTGAACATTAAAACTATGTCTTTTGACAAGAACTTTAGAAAGATGCTTATTAATGTATGTGAAACTATATGTCCTGAGTGGTGGAAAAAGATTATTTTTGAAAAGCTGAAGGATAAGTACTTCAATAGTATACAATGAGATTTGGATGAAAATTCTTGGCTATTTGAGATAATAGAGAGTACTAATGACAATTTTGTATCTTGTACAAATTTTATAACTGTGACAAATAATACATATAATGGTATACCATATGATTCTGATAAGGATAGGTTTGGGGAAATTGAAAGTGATTTATTACATGAGGACACAGGTTCTGAGAAAAGTGATCAATTTTGCAGTCCTTATATAAACGTTCAAATTGGGTCATGGATTGGTAAATGTTTAATTGATACAGGAAATGAGATCTCGGGAATATCTGAAAGGTTAAGCAAGAAATTGAAAGAGGGGAAAGATTATGTTGAAATGCCAGTTGTTGGGGTAAAGAGAAAAGGTGCTACTGGGAAGAGCAGTAAATTGGTAAAAAGCCAGGCTTTAGTGACATTTTTAATTGAAGGCAAGTTGTTCACACATGGATGTTTTGTAATTCAGGAATTTAATTAGGATTTTCTTTTGGGTATGAATTGGATAGTAAAAGTAAATACAGCATTTGATTGGGTTGGAAGAAAACTTTTGATAGAAACTAGTGAAAGGGAATACATTCAGACAAGTTTTGTGAACACACTTGGTGATCAGAGTAATGGAAATTTTGACAGTATCAATTTACTAAAAGAAAATAGATTGGAGAATATTGAAATTCATAGATTTGATACTGATGAAGTTGAATTTGGGAATTTAGTAAACTTGAAAATATACCATATGTGTGGATGGATATGTGTGTGTGTGTGTGCGCGCGCGCGCGAGAGTGTATACCCGTCCTTTTTTCCCCCTAAGGTAAGTCTTTCCGCTCCCGGGATTGGAATGACTCCTTACCCTCTCCCTTAAAACCCACATCCTTTATATATAAAAACAAAGATGATGTGACTTACCAAATGAAAGTGCTGGCAGGTCAACAGACACACGAACACACACAAACATACATACAAAATTCAAGCTTTCGCAACAAACTGTTGCCTCATCAGGAAAGAGGGAAGGAGAGGGAAAGACGAAAGGATGTGGGTTTTAAGGGAGAGGGCAAGGAGTCATTCCAATCCCGGGAGCGGAAAGACTTACCTTAGGGGGAAAAAAGGACGGGTATACACTCGCACACACACACACACACACACATATCCATCCACACATATACAGACACAAGCAGACATATTCTTAGAGATAAAGGTGAACCGGAAAGTAACTGGAGATCTGGAATGAAAAAAGGCGAAAAGGTGTTGGTTACAGCTGGGCTATGTTGGACTTGGGTTGATAGACAACGATGTGCATCAAGGTTAGGTGGTTGTGTTGCAGCCAAAACACGTTAAAGGACGGAGAAATATGTCTGCTTGTGTCTGTATATGTGTGGATGGATATATGTGTGTGTGTGTGTGTGTGTGTGTGTGTGTGTGTGTGTGTGTGTGTGTGTGTGTGTGTGTGCGCGCGAGTGTATACCTGTCCTTTTTTCCCCCTAAGGTAAGTCTTTCCGCTCCCGGGAATGACTCCTTATTTGTCATGTTAAATAATTTCTTTACTTGAATTTTCTGTGTATGAGATTGATGGGGATGATCATTGCAACAACAGCCAGTAACAAGTCCACAGATTCAAAGAGTCCAAATTTGGAAGAGGTTATCAGACTGCATCATTAATGTACTAATTGTGTAATACAGATCCATTACTGAGTGTGGTCGGGATTTTGTTGTATATGTTCATAACAACAAAAGCCCTGGGGAGCAATTGTAATGGATCTGGGAGATGCGTTATTTTCTACTGGATTTGTCGATACCAAATTGTAAGTGTTTTCTTACGTTTCTGTCAGAATTTTTTTATTGTAATTTGCCTTATTATATGCTAATTTACTTATATTTTTGAGAGTGACAGCATATTGATTACTATTAGTGAATGTGACGAAGAATATCAAAGAGACTGATTACAAATGGAAGCTTGTGTGTTGTGTAAAATGTCTTTGACGCTGGAGTCGTCTTTGACTGTAATCAGTCGGCAGTTAACTCTTGGTGTGTGTTGACGGTAGAACAATGTGCAGTTCGCCTTTATACATAATTTGCTAGTGAACAGGAAAAATGAATTGTGTTACAACCTTTTTTATATAAACTTCAAGAAGAAACCACATTCGAAGAAAATGGTATTTGAAGCACCAAAAATGAGGCAAACGCATTGAACAGGTCATTTCTGCAGCCGACGAAACTGCATTGTGGAATCATACTTCCACTAGATGACTGAAGCCAAGACAAATATCATCTTGTAAACATTTCACGGAAAAGGTACTGTCATGAAATATGCCAAATTTAAGTAAATAAAAAATAGTGAGCATATTTCAACTGGGGCCTCGTCCGGGATTCCATATTTCAAACATTTATATCAAACTGTAACAGATGTTAACCTCTGTTTGTTCACTGAAAGGAGCAGCGCAGGTGAAATCTGACATACATTAGGGAAGAATATTTAGACAAGATTAGAAACAGAAAACAAGCTTGATGTGGTGAACAAATTAACATTTCCTTACAACAGTGAAAAGCCACTCTGTAGGAAGTAAACAAGTCCAATCCTTTTCAGATGGTTCAGTGAGACTATCTCAAAAGCTGATGGACAGCCATGAACACAAAGCCCTAGCAAAGGCAAACATCATAGCAAAGGAGAAAGATATGTACATGGGTTATTCCAGTTATGGTCTTCACAGTTCTGATTCCCACATTGAGTCATTGATTGTACTGTAGTAGGAGCTGGTAAGTAAATTAATGGCAATGAGTTGGCAAAGAATATTGTTTATGTTCAGTGGGCCATGGATATCACTTTTAGTAGTGCTAGGGAGGAGGGAGAAAAGATTTTTAGGTAGCGAATTCTTCATTTCAGCTATGGCAGTTGATAGTCAAAGACCTGGGTAATATTGGATGATACTGGAGTACTGACTAGTGGCCGTGAGGTTCACAATGCTGATTTTATTGTCACTAGAGGAGATGCTACAAGAAATGTGTCAGTACTAGATGGCCAGGATCATGTCTGCCTGTAAAGGTTCTGGCAAAGTTATCATATTTGAAACAACTATTTTTCATTGTAGTGATAGAACATAACATTCATAAATGTTCGTGCACTGACTGAACATTCAACTGAGGATGAGAAAGATGAGTACTATGAAGAATTAGATAGGGTAGTCGAAAGTATTTCAACAAGAAATTTAAGAACCATCCTAACAAATTTTAATGGAAAAATAGGTAAAGAGCATATGTTCACCCCCATTATAGGAAAATATGGCAAGCACTGCACCACAAATGAAAATGGATTAAAAATGATCAACTTCACACTTTCAAAGAACATGGGGATTTGCTCCCCGACGTTCCCTCACAAAAGAAATTCACGAAGGTGTACATGGTGTTCTCCTGATGGCAAAACTGTAAATCAGATTGACAATGCTATGGCAAACCAAAGATGCAGTTCATTCATAAGAGATGTCAGAATGTACAGAGGAGCAGATTGTAGCTAAGATCACTTCCTAGTGTCAGGAAAGATGAAAATTAAAATGCTTTGGAATCAACAACCAAAATACACACCAAAACCTACGTTCAATGTAGAACAACAGAAGGAATTGTCTGTTAAAGAAACCTAAGTGATTGAAATAAATAACCAGTTTACAGTACTGCAAGAAGCTGGTGAGGAAAATACTGTTGGGAAGGCTTCGGAAAGAATAAAGACAGTAGTAACAGATGCAGCAGAAAAAAACATTAGGAAGAAAAAGAAACTGATGAAACAGAAATGATTCAACAAAAAGTATCAGAAAGCAGTCGAAAAGAAGAAAGAGGCCAGGATGCTGTGGCTGAAAAATATGGAGAATGAGGACAGCAGAGAGACCTTCAACACAGTGAGAAGAGAGACAGCGAGAGTTCTAACAAGGGAACCTCCCCATCGCACCCCCCTCAGATTTAGTTATAAGTTGGCACAGTGGATAGGCCTTGAAAAACTGAACACAGATCAATGGAGAAAACAGGAAGAAGTTGTGTGGAACTATGAAAAAATAAGCAAAATATAAAAACTGAGTAGTCCATGTGAAGATAGGTAACATCAAGGATAATCTGAACTCATGAGCACCGTGGTCCCATGGTTAGCGTGAGCAGCTGTGGAACGAGAGGTCCTTGGTTCAAGTCTCCCTTCAAGAGAAAAGTTTTTCTTTATTTTCGCAAAGTTATGATCTGTCCATTCGTTCATTGACATCTCTGTTCACTGTAATAAGTTTAGTGTCTGTGTTTTGCGACCCCACCGCAAAACCGTGCGTTTAGTAGACGAAAGGACGTGTCTCTCCAATGGGAACCGAAAACATTTGATTGCAGGGTCATAGGACAATCGATTCCTCCACAGGAAAACACGTCTGATATATTCTATACGACACTGGTGAGGGCATGTGCATCACATGACAGGAATATGTTGTCGACCCACCTAACTTGTACACTTGGCGAATGGGTAAAAGATTCTTCTACATTGCCTGATTTAGGTTTTCTTGTGGATGTGAGAATTCCTCCCAAAAAAGTGATAAAAACATAAGAGTTTGTCACATAAACTGCAACAAATGAATCCAACAGTTTCACAGTCGCACACTTTTCCCTGTGCTCTGTCAAAACATGTGTTTTTAACGTTTTCAAATTTTTCCGTGTGTAGAGTGTCAAATCCTGCATATGTCCAAGCAAATCTGAACATGTCCTGGAATTTTGGAGAATGAAGTTGATTATGTGTGAGTGCCTGAACATTGGTAATTGTCTGAAAATAAAAAAATAAAATTTTACGCTCGAAGGAAGACTTGTACCAAGGACCTCTTGTTCAGCAGCTGCTCACGCTAACCAAGGGACAATGGTGCTCCTGAGCTCAGATCATCCTTGATGTTGCCTATCTTCGCATGGACTACTCAGTTTGTATATTTTGCTTATTTTTTTCACAGTTCCAAACAACTTCTTCCTGTTTTCTCGATTGATCTGTGTTCAGTTTTTCAAGGGCTATCCACTGTGCCAACTTATAACTAAATCTGAGGAGGGTGCGATGGGGAGCTTCCCTTGTAAGAACAGAGAAAAGGAAACTGGAGTCTTGGAATCTGTAGATGTGGAAAGCAGGAACAGACACTCAACAAAGCTGTTTCAATATACAAAGAACAGTAATAGAAGTTATCAAAGTGAAAAACTATTCATAAAAGATAAAAATCAAAACATGCCAACACAGTTGGAAGATATTCTAGCAAGATGGAGAGGATGGAGAGAGTATTTCTCAGAATTCAAGAGTAGCAGCAATAATACTGACAAATACAGAATGACAGAACAGAAATTGCTACACACCATTCAAAAGCTGAATAACAACAAGGCTGCAGGTGAGGACCAGATATCAGCAGACATGTCAAAAGTGGGCGGAAACAAACTACACAAAGAAATTTATAACCTTATCACAATGGTTTGGAAAACTGAAACATTGACCACAGACTGTAAAACGGCAATAATCTGCCCCATACACAAGAAAGAAAACAAAAAGGAATGTGGAAATTACAAAGTTCTGTCAATGATCGTTCTTGACAAAATTAAGTCTTACACAGGAAACATTATTCAAGAGTACCAGGTTGGTTTTTGACCAACCATTCCACAAATGATAATACGTTTACACTACGGCAGATCTTTGAGAAATTCTGTGAATTTAACAAAAACATCCACTGCCTGTTCATTGATTTCCAGCCAGCCTAGCACAGCATCTACACAAACAGTCTCTACAATACAGTAAGAGAATTTAGGATATCCAGTAAAATCATTAGGATGATGTAACACTGCATGGATAGCTCACAGGCTGTAGCGAAGTACAGAGGATCCATATCCCCCAACTTTCCAGTCAAAACAGTTACAACAGAAAGGCGCTCTTTCATGTGTTCTCTTCAACTTTGCACTAGAGAAAATACTTCAAGGGAGTAATTTACAGCTATACAACGGTCCACGATTCAAACACAGTGAACTAAAACTCCTAGCATACATAGATCATATAGTCTTACTCAGTAAAACAGATGAAGAGCTGAAGGACATGTAAAGATCTCAGGCACAGTGCCAGCAAAATGGGACTTTTGACAAACCAAGAGAAAACAGAATAAATGGAAATAGGTTGAGTCATAAACCCCTGTGTCCCTTCAAATTTCCACTTCACTACCACATCAGAAACAGTGCACCTAGGGATGTTTAGGAGTGTGGAAATCTTGTGTACAGACGTATGACAAGTGACACCCAATCACCTGAAAACGTTCAACGTCTTTGAGTTCTGCAGATCACACCATTCTGCTCTCTCACGATGTCTAATGACTACTGAGGTCGCTGATATGGAGTACCTTGCAGTAGGTGGCAGCATAATGCACCTAATATAAAAATGTATGTTTTTGGGGGTGTCTGGATACTTTTGATCACATAGTGTAAGTGTAATTAGCTTTGCTGGAAACCATGTTAATTAACGGTTATTAACAGCTGAAAACTTTACCACAATACAAGATAGGCAGCTTTGACTGGCCTTATCAGTCAAGTTGAAAATTCTGGCACCACTCACTAGAAAGACCAGCATTCAGACTGTATAGTAATGTACTTTGATTTCTCTGGAAGTAATTAAGGTACAAGTTCAGAAGCACCTAGACTTTCCACTGCAGATTTACCCATTGTACTTGTCAGAGTCCAGGTTTTACCCCTATTCTTTTGTCGTACAAAATTTTAAGCAGCAAATAACACATTTCACTAATCACACCATTAATTAAAATTTTGCATAAATTTTCAATAATGCTGACACTTGTACTCATAACTGGGTTATTCCCAACGAAAATGTACAAAATAGTTCCACAATCTCAGCCATTTACCTAAACTACCACAAATTTCTAAACTACTACATGAAGTGTAAACCATATAGACCATTCAAATTAGCAAAATCTGAACCACCTGTATTTCAAACTAAAACATAGTTCCTGAAATTACTATACGTTCATACTCCATTCTTTACAAGTTCAACCACACTCCGAAATCATCTTTTCACTTATCACTCTTAACACGAAAGTCAGCAACCAGAAGTTAAGTGAACAACACTGATGTGAAAGTTTGGGAACGTGCGATTACACTGATTCATGTTGGAGTCTGTTCTGAGACCAGACTCATGTAATAATCGAGTAATATCATGTAGGCTAGTTTAATGCCATCGCTCATACTCCCAGTGTATCCATGTGGGTCAATTAAGAGATTAGTTTCTATTAGTGACTTCTTGTGTAGTTCATGAATTTCCCTTTTGAAGCAATGTGTGAATGATTTTGATATAGTTTATGTACTTTGAGAGCGTAAAAACTCATCCCACCGAGTTGTACTTCAAACTTTGTAATATAGCCAGTGTTTATGTGAACCAAAGCCACAATTGTCATGTGTTTATTGTGTTGAGGGTTTGTCTGTGATTGTAAATATCCTGTCAATGTTGTACTGATTACTGATAGGGTGAAGGGACCTGCCTACAAAACTCATTTACTGTGAAAACTGAAACTGGTGGATTTAATAGCTCCAATACATATGTAAAGGGAAAATAAATGTGTGTGGTGAATATTATTATTGCTGACAGCCAATTTTTACAGCCATCCTACACACAGCCTACAATGATACTCCGAGAAGAATACGAAAGGTTTGCATAGCTTGAGTTCCCAAGGTTTCTCAAGCAGTACAGACTGTGAGCTGCCATCTGAACTGGCAAATACAGCATGACAATGAAACTGCAAAAATGTCCTGCAGTCCAGACATCAGTGGAGAAGTTGCCACATCACCAGATAAAAGTCAAACCCAGTGTCTTAACAGTTTTTCCACTCAATTTCAGCAAAATTTTTGCAAACTACCTAATTATCCTGGTTGTTTTTCTTTACATGCTATACATAGTTGCCCACATTATAATTATGTCTGTCAACAGTGTTTTTCCAGGTTCTATAGCAGATGTACGCCAGAGCCAGACACATCATCAACAGTCTAGTGTGCCGATGCAAATAAATGACATCACAGGGTCAAGCATAGCCCCACATAGTCTTACAATATCAGAAACAGTTCATTGTATACCCATTTTATTCCTTTCTGATACATGGGTCCCCATCTCAATTATTAATCAGCCCACATATCTCAGATTGGGTCTCCACCCTTAAAATCAGTAGCAGCTAAACTGAAATCATGAAATCTCAATACTAGGCCAGGTAGTTCTGGAATTAACATACATGCCAGAACCAGAACCCTTCCTGTATTTGCAGTGGCAGAACCTACAGTGGAAAATAGCTTTGGCCAGCATGCATATAGAGTACAGCCTTTGGGTGTTCCCTCCAACATTGTCCAATAATTCAGAACACTGTACCATGTGCAGAAGTGGATTCTTTGTGTCTCCCTTGGCTTGGAACACACTTATAATTTTTTCTCCCACATTACATTAGAAGAATCGGCAGCATCAATTTTCTTTTCAAAGCCTGGCATGCATCTTTTGCCTTGTAGGATGAGGTTAAAGTAGAACTAGATCACTTAGAGGAGATAAAAGTGCTGAATCCTTAACACAGATGGGCAACATCTTTAGCCATCATTGTAAACCAGTTGGTGTGTTACACCTTTGTGGTGATTTCAAAAATATAGCATGCTCTTGCCATCATTTAACTTGAAGTCCAAACCATAACAAAACTCTGTTTCATACACACAATTCAGTGTTGGATGTTAATATAATGTTAATTACTAGATTAAATCCCAGAAACAATTGAGAATCAAATTACAGTTCCTTACATTTGTAATCTAACAGTCACAAAGTAAGTAAACAACTCTTTATTAAAAAGGGAACATCTTACATGTTTGCTGCTGCCATGCAATGGAAATGTTAACTATCTCCCACAACACTTCAGAATTAGTATCTAGGCTAATTTACAAGATCATAAATAAAAATTACAATAAGTACTGGGTGGTTATAATTAAACTGATGATGTCCTGAAAGCTGCAGTGTGGGCTGTATACATTGCAGAGTGCTGAAATATTGTAGGTGTGTTGATGGTCTAAAGGCAGTGTCTTTGAATAGTAATCAAAATGTCCTCAGTTCCATGTTCGAACCTCACCACTGCTTGAAATTTGAATAAATAAATAAAAAAATTTAAACAATCATCAAAAAAGGTGGTCCTTGACTTCCTGCATCAGAAGCTATCCTCTTTCTACCAATGGCCTTGTCAAAGAGGGCAGAGGAGTGGGCAGTTTCACCCTTAAGGTGGGAAAATGCCCCTGGAAGGCGGAAGAATCAACAACAATCAATGACAAGAGGATGCAGAAGGCAATAGAAACCACAGAATTAACAACGTATAATGTGTATGCACAGGATAAGTGGCCTGTAATTGAAAAATGTGTCATGATAATCTATCCATTGGCAAAAGATTGCGGGCAAGCCACCCGTTTGGATCACTAAGGAGGGACTGCCAAGTGGGAGGTGACCACGAGAAAAAGATTGAATAACTAACTAAGGAATAATGTTCTATGAGTCAGGGCACGTAATGTCAGAAGCTTGAACGTGGTTGGAAAACTAGAAAATCTGGAAAGAGAAATGCTAACGCTCAATCTAGATATAATAGGGGTCAGTAAAGTGAAATGGAAAAAAGACAGTGATTTCTGGTGAAACGAGTATAGGGTAATATCAACAGCAACTGAAAATGGTATAATGGGAGTAGGATTCATTACGAATAGGATGTGAGTTACTGTGAGCAGTTCAGTGTTAGGGTTGTTACCAGAATTGACAGCAAACCAACACCGACAACAACAGTTCCGGAATACATGCTGATGTTACAGGCAGAAGATGAAGTGAGAGAGAGAGAGAGAGAGATATTGAATGGGTGGCTCAGTATGTAAAGGGATATGAAGATCTAATAGTCATGAGGATTGGAATGCGATTGTAGGGGAGGAAGTAGAAGAAAGGGTTATGGGAGAATATTGGCTTGGTAATAGGAATGAGAGGGCAAAAAGAATAATTGAGTTCTGCAATAAATATCAGTTAGTAATAGTGAATACTCTGTTCAAGAATCACAAGAGGAGAAGGTATACTTGGAAAAGATCAGGAGAAACGGGAAGATTTCAGTTAGATAGTTTGGCAGAGATTCGGAAATCAGATATTGGATTGTAAGACAGACTCAGGAGCAGATATAGACTCAGATCACAATTTAATAATGATGAAGAGAAGAGACACACACCAATTAATGAACATACCTGCTGAGGCTATGGGTACTGCTATAATGAACAGCCCAGTAAGCATTTCAGTTGAAGAGGTGCAAGGAAGGCAGTTGCGAAGAAACTATGGATAGCATATGAAACAGTTCAGCTAGCTAATGACAGAAGTAAATACAAAAACATTCAGGGAATTACAGGAACACAAGTAACTTAGGAATGAAATACACAGGAAGCTCAGGACAGCTAAAGCAAAAGGGCTGCATGAAAAATGTGAAGAAACTGATCACTGGAAGGATGGACACAGCCTATAGAAAACTCGAAAGAACATTCTGTGAAATTTAAGGCAAGGGCGCTAACATTAAGAGAACAATGGGAACTCCACCGTTAAATGCAGATGAGACAGCTGGGAGGTAAAAAGAGTACATTTAAGGTCTTTATCGGTGGGAAGATCTGTCCAATGATGTAATAGAAGAAGAAACAAGAGTCAGCAGGAAGAGATAGGGGGTCCAGTATTAGAATCAGAATTTAAAATAGCTTTAGAAGGCTTGAGGTCACATAAGGCAGAAGAGATAGATAACATTCCATCAGAATGTCTAAAATCATTAGGTCAGGGGCAATGAAACGACTATTCACGTTGGTGTGTAGAATATATGAGACTGGCAATATACAATCAGATTTCTGGAAGATCATCATCCTCACTATTCCAAAGATAGCAGGAGCCAACAACTGTGAGAGTTACCAAACAATCAGTTTAACACCTCAAGCATTCAAGTTGCTGACAAGAATAATAAACAGAAGCAATACTGTTGGAGGAACATCTGCAACTGAGGATTATAGCAGAGGTTGAAAATACTGCTACAGTTGAATGGTTGTTTTATTTAACACACGACCAGTTTCGGGCTCTTATACACCCATCTTCAGGTGTCGTAGCTTGGTGCTGTGACCCCGAGCACCAAATTAGATGAGTACAAGATGCCTGAAACTGGTTGTGTGTTAAATAAAAGAACCTTACAACTGTAGCGGTATTTTCAACCTCTGGAACATACAGAAGAATAGCAAACAAAATTGAGAATCTGTTAGATGAAAACCACTTTGGCTTTAGGAACAGTAAAGGCACCAGAGAGGCATTTCTGACATTGCAGCTGATACTGGAAGCAAGACTGAAGAAAAATTAGGATATGTTTATTGGATTTGTCGACCAGGAAAAAGTGCTCAACAATGTAAAATGGTGCAAGATGTTCAAAATTCTGAGAAAAATGGGGGTAAGCTATATGGAAAGACATATAAAATACAAAATGTACAAAAACCAATAGGGAACAATAAGACTGGAAAGTCAAGAACGAAGTGCTCTGATTAAAAGGGGTGTAAGGCGGAGATGTAGTCTTTTGACCCTATTCTTGAATCTGTACATACAAAAAGCAATGAGAGAAATAAAAGAAAGGTTCAAGAGCCAGAATAAAATTTACGGTGAATGGATATCAATGATAAGATTAACTGATGATATTACTATCCTCAGTGAACGCAAAGAAGAATTACAGGATGTGTTGAATGGAATGAAGAGATGTTTGCTAGTATTATTAATTTGAGCAAGGAATTTCCGAGAATGTATACGTTTGGAGCACAATATTGTTGATAGTGAGACATGGACTGTGGGAAAACTGGAACAGAAGAGAATCAAAGCTTCTGAGATGATGTGCTGTGGAAGAATGTTGAAAATTAGGTGGACTGATAAGGTAAGGAAAGAGGAGGTTCTCCAAAGAAAAGCCTAGGAAAGGGACATATGGGAAACACTGAAAAGGAGAAGGGACAGGACGACAGGAGATCTGTCAAGACATCAGGCAATAACTTCCAAGGCACTGGAGGGAGCTGTAGAGGGTAAAAACTATAGAGGAAGATGGAGATTGGAACACACCCAGCAACTAACTGAGGACATAACTGAGGACATAGGTTGCAATTATTATCATGAGGTGCAATTGATAATCTGAGGTGACAAGGTTATCACAGGAAAGGCGTTCATGATGGGCAGCAACAAACCCATCAGAAGACTGACGACTCAAAAAAAGCAGTCAGAATGTGGTGTGGGTGCAGGATAAGGGGAATGATCAAACACATGATAATAGTGTTACTGACATGTTTATTAGGATACACTCAAAGTTATAAAATGTGTTCAATACACAGTCTCCTGACTCAGCAACATGATGCTTACTTAAAGCATGGTTGCTTGCAGCATATCCAGTGTAAGCAGAGTGATATGTTGTCTTATGCTGTCCCACATATAAGGAAGAGTCCAGATACATCCCTGATAGACTTGATCTCTCAGATATCCTCAAAACCAGATGTCACATGGATTTAGGTCGGGGAATTTGAAAGACCACACATCTTGAAACTGCCTGGAAATGATGCAGTCATTACCACAGGTTTCTCGAAGTTAATCTTTCACCTGCAAGCAACATGTGGTGTCATCCCAACTTGCATGAAAATCGTGGTGTGGACACAGTTGCATTCTTGCAAAACTGTAATCACATGTTACACAAGGAGGTCCTTAATAAAGTACAGATGTCACTGTACACCTAACAGGCCCATAAGGCATCATCTCCTCAAAGAAAAATGGACCGAGAATGAAGGAGCTTGTGAAACCACACCACACAGCCACATAAGCTGAGTCCAATGGATGCTCCTGCACAACAAGTGGCAGAGTAGAACCCTATGTGCAACAGTTCTGTGTATTCATGGCAGCATGCAGAGTAAAACGTGCCTCATCTGTCCAAAAAATATTCCCTGGTCTCAAATCATACATCTCAACAAATGCGGGGGGTGGGGGGGAAACATGACAAAATGACAAATTCATGGTGTTGTAGCCTACCTTGGGGCATCATATGGTACACATCCTGAATCTTGTACAGATACGAGTGTAAAATGCACCCAATATCTTTTGAACTGTTGACCAGAGGAGAGAGAATTCCCATGACACCGCTTGAGCACTTGCTGCAGAATTTGAGGCATGTGCTGCACAGTCAACTACAGGTACACCAACTTCAACAACTGGCATGGGAATGGGACACCTCCCTGCCCCTGCTGCACCACCTAATTTACCCATTTCTTCACACTTCTTGATCATATTTTTTAGCTCACTTATTGACACGAGGTCTCCTCACAGCTGTTTTTGTTGGCGATGTTCCCACAATGTAGTGCTGCTACTGCTGCAATTCAGATTAAAAAAAAAAAAAATTATCAGCAGTGCATGGCCTTTCTTCTCAATACCATTGCGCTTTGTATGGAAAACTTCAACCTTTATAATCCTTTGCACCAGCTATGTCACTTCACACAAGAAATCAACACACGTCATCAAGCGACAAACAGCATACTAACATCAAAACAGGAAACATCTCACATTCTGTTTACTGTGCCATATTTTCACCTGGTGACACAAAGTGGAACTACTATTTTTTTTTAGTACACTCCATGAGTGCACCAATTAATGAACATACCTACAATGTTCTGGCATCCTGCGATGTATAAAGCCGTCACTGCAGCACTCTGAACATCGTCAGTTTAATATAACCACCTGATATTAAGAGTGTAACTATGACAACAGCAAAGAAAACTAATGAGAAAGAGGTATGTAAGTAGCAAAGACCAGAAAGTGAGAAAATTACACGCAATGTAGAAGCAGCAAAATAAAGCTACACAGAAATTACAGGAACAACTGTAAACAAAAGACCAGTACATGAAAGCAGAACACGCAAAAATTGCAAAAAGAACTAAAATAAAACATAACTTAATGGCATTACTAATTTGAAAATCTTTTGCAGGCTCCCAAGATGGATGTGAAATGAAGAAAAATCGTTTTCACCACAATCCTGAATTACATTAATTACTGGGGAAGCAGTCTATAGTTTGACATTTACATAGTGCTACCTCAACAACATAATTTGTCAACAAAAACATGCACAAGAGAATGATTATTGTTCTATAACAAAATTACTTATCAACAGTGCAAATTAATCCTTTCCTACAAAAGTCTATTACAAAAGATATGTTCTGCTAGCCCTGTTTTGGCATACATTTGTAACTTCATTCAACAGATTCTCTACAATTGCTGTATTTTGCTTGCTTACTTCAATTATTAATTTTTATGAGTAGTACTGTTTGTTTCAATGTCTGAATAGGAATTGTGCAGCAGGTTTTGATCTACTAAACATTTCCTGATTACCTATAGAACATACCATACAACAAGCCTTTCTGCTCTTGCCTATCACCTTTGATACGAGGAACTGAATTGATCATTCTTTTTTTTGAACATTCATTCAGGTTCTCCTTTCACTATTCTTTTCTTTGGCTCTATGTGACAATGTTAGCTAACAAAATGTTGTGCACTATTGATTCTGATACAAATTATGTATTTGGTGAGCACTATTCTACATATATACATAACACACTCCAGTGGCATTCCTGATTACAGATCATGCGAATTATGATTTACTAAGCAAAAGTGACTTATAAGTAAGCATGCTTCTGCCCACTTGTGGATTTCTGCTGTTCTCGGCATGACTTGATGTGTGCTGGTGGATGCTGTTTGTGAGAAACATGTTCATGCTGGCTGTATCGTTTCTGATTAAGACGCTCAGCAGAACAAAAACCAGGAAATGCTGGTATTGCATCTGCTGGAATGACTGCAACATGTTTTTTCAGCACCACATTGGTGGATGCGACTGATGAACTAACATCACTTCCCGATTCTTCAAAAGAGCACACATGCTGAGTAACTACTGGATCATTATTTCTCACACTCTCCCAGAATGCCAAGGGTTGAGAATGGGATGAACCATCTGCTGCAAAGTAAACAAATTTGAACAAACAATTTGCAATGTGGAAAACAGTGTTTCTCATTGAGCAATGGTTTAATCCCCTGTTCCTGATTTTTATGACAAGATTACTTTTATTTTCATATTTACAATATTATTTCATATTGTTAGGTCTATTCAATCTCTTTCCCTTTCCAAATCGTCATTTATAAACTGTTTTTCTGGTTTTAACAGGAAAATTACTTTCTATTATTAAATAGAGATAGTTGTTCACTACTTAAGTCAAATTCAAAATATTATAAGCAATATTCTCAATATCAGCAATACTACTCAATGAAAAAAATAATAATTTTAATTTTTGCCACATGAGAAAATTGCATTAAGTGCCAAGCTGAAATAAATAATGTAGAATCCTCTTGTGACTGCAAAGAAAACAAAAATTTGGACATTGTAAAATCTTACCTTCTTTTGAAATGCATACATATCTGGTAACGGCCGAAGGTGTTGGATTTGTTACAAATTTCTGTTTTCTTGGAACACCAGCAAAGGTATCAGAAATGTCTGTTGTATTCAAGAACTCTTTCGACATGAGTACAAAAGACACAATGTCACCTGCAACACATTTAATCGTGTGTTAAAATAAAACAAAAACACACCTGCAACACAGTTAATCATGTGTTAAAATAAAACAAAAACAGAGCATACCAAAAAAGTGCAGAGAATGGGATTTTATCATACATTAACATGAGGTAACACTGCACTGTCACCATTAAAATAGGAATGAAGGTCAAATATGTATTTACAGGTTACTGGAAATACGAATATTTTATGTGTTTGACACAGAACTTCAAAGTTTCTGCTTTTACATCTCGTACCATGGGTAGTCAGTCAATGTTGGCAACCATGTCTGCAGTACAAAACAGAATGAGTGGATTTTGCAAAACAGTCCTTTCATTACAAATCCAGGAGATATTCCTTTGTCCCATTCCAATTTACCTTCTGTTTTTCTGTCAAAATTGCATTTAGCTCGTGATATACCTGCGTACATGATTCCTTGACACACACATTACATTTCTTTTTCTTTTTTTTTCTTTTTTCTTATTTGCAGAGCACATTTTGGGAACTTTCCACCATCATATTACATTGTAATTTACAGAATGTAACAATCACAGATTTTGAATATAGACTTGTACCACAAGTGAAATGTGTGAGAGACATTTAACATCCAGAAGAATGTATTTTCAAAATGTGCAATAGTGAATTAAAGTAATTCTTGTTATGTCAATCATCTTCCAGAAAATATCATTGAATCATCAGGAAAATTCAATAAACAAAACAAATCATAACTTCTGATGAAAGGATTAGCAGCAAAATACTTTACTTTGCAGACACCTTAAGGAAATTTAGATAGTCAAGAGTATTTTGTTTGTTTCATTAGTAGTGAAACCATATTTTGGGTGAAAGGATTCTGCATTGAAACTTGCATAAAAAATTGAAGAATTACAAGGAATGAATGCAATATTATTGTATATGAAGTGAAAAATATTACAAAAGGAACTTCATGTGTGCTCTCATTAACTCAAATTGGAAATATTTTTTATACAGTAATGATCTTAGGTACAATACCATACAGGAACAATGAACAAGAGTGGAGTGAATTTTAACTGCAAACATGCACCTGCCATGTATGCTGTATTGTGGAAATAATTATATTCCTCAAAAGTGATCACACCATATACTCACTCAATAATGACATGGAAGGCATGTGGATACCCAAATCACTCAACGAAGGTGTACTTGTTCGAACTTATGCATGTCAACTTAAGATTGCAATGAATTCTCGAGATGTACAGATCTGCAGAATCTGGCAGCCAGAAAAGCCACTCAGCAATGAAACCATGCTATAAACTGTCAGCCAATGCACTATCAGCTCAGCAATGTCAGTAGAGGCCTGCTTCTGCAAGTCAACTGGAGGGGTATCACGTGGACCCCTGCTACATGACCAAGTGACATACTGGTTATGCAACACCTGACCATCACCCCTGCTCCAGATGTTTTGTCACAACTTCGATACATGGGCTTTCTGCAACTGTCAGCCTATGGAATGGGGGATTTAAACTACCACGACCAGCCTGACAAGGTGTCGTCACATTTGGGCTGTCTTGGTTGGTTGGTTTGTGGGATTGAAGGGACCAGACTACTAGGGCCATCGGTCCCTTTTTCCATGAACTTGAAACCCCCCACAAGGAATAAAAACAAACAATGGAGATGACAAGAGACGACACAGGACAAGAAAGACACAGACAGAGATCAGACAAAAGGAATTAAAATCACACCAAGTGTGGCAGTGGTTGGCCGATTACGGAAACTAAAAAGGAAAAGCCAACCACCAAGGAATGCACTAAAAATCCCAGTCTAAAATCGTACGGAAAAAAAAAAAAAAAAAAAAAAAGGAGAGAGAGAGAGAGGGGACAAACACTTAGATCAAGCGATAAAAACCCCCTGAACGAATAAAACTCAAAACTAAATCTGCCATCGCAACGTTATCTGATAAAAGTGCAGGAAGCATATCAGGCAGCGCAAACGTCTGCCTGAGCGGAGTTAATAGTGGGCAGTCCAAGAAGATGTGGACCACCGTCAATGCTGACACGCAGCGACATAAAGATGGGTCCTAGCGGCGCAATAAATAGCTGTGTGTTATCCAGGTGTAATGCATAGATGGCAGAGGACAACAGAGTCCTTGCGAGAGTCCCTCAAGGTGGAGCACCACGCACCGGTAGCCTCCTTGATGGCCGGAAGTTTGTTGGGTGAAGGAAGCATGTGCCATTCTTCACCAAAGGTGCAAAGTTCCTGCTGCTGCAAAACTGACCTGAGGTCACTCTCCGAATGGCCTATCTCCAAAGCTGATGCACCGACAGCCTGTTTGGCCAGCGTGTCAACATGATCATTTCCCGGGATGCCGACACGCCCCTGGGTCCACACAAAGACTACAGAGCGGCCGCAATGGGCAAGAGTATGGAGGGACTCCTAGATAGCCAGCACCAAACGAGAGCGACGGTAACACTGGTCAATAGCTCGTAAACAGCTCAGGGAGTCACTGCAGATAAACAAACAATGGAGATGACAAGAGATGACACAGGACAAGAAAGACACAGGCAGAGATCAGACAAAAGGAATTAAAATCACACCAAGTGTGGCAGAAGTGGATATACTCTAGGGTGCGAGAGATGGCAACCAGCTCGGCAGTGAAAACACTGCAGCCAGCCGGCAATGAGTGTTGTTCATAATGATCCCCTAGAGTAAGAGCATAACTGACATGACCAGCAACTATCGAACCATCAGTATAGACAACATCAGAGCCTTGAAACGCGGCAAGGATTGAAAGAAAGCAGCGGCGGAGGGCCTCAGGAGGGACTGAGTCCTTCGGGCCCTGTGCCAAATTGAGCCAAAGGCTTGGGCAGGGCACACACCACGGGGGTATACGCAGAGGGTCCCAGAAAAGAGGTGGAAGCTGGAAAACCTCAAGCCCATAGACAAGAGCTCTGACGTGAACCGCGATCATACACCCTGACCGGGACCGTCGTTCCGGAAGATAGCCGACCAACTGAGGGAAAAGGAGACGATAATTGGGATGCCCGGGCAAGCTACAAACGTGTGTAGCTTAAGTGGCCAGTAATCGTTGGCGCCGGAACCGCAATGGAGGGACTCCTGCCTCCACAAGTATGCTGTTGACAGGGCTTGTCTCGAAAGCTCCAGTGGTGAATCGGATCCTGCTGTGAAGGATGGGGTCCAGCAACCGCAATGCAGGAGGTGATGCTGAACCATAAGCCAGGCTCCCATAATCTAGACAGGACTGAATTAATGCCTGGTACAGCTGTAGAAGGGCAGACCGATCGGCACCCCAGCTGGTGTGACTCAAGCAATGAAGAGCGTTAAGATGCCGCCAGGATGTTTGTTTAAGCTGCCGAATATGAGGCAACCAAGTCAACCGGGTATCGAAAACCAATCCCAAAAACCGATGCGTCTCTACCACAGCAAGAGCTTCGCCGTCAAGATAAAGCCATGGCTCAGGGTGAACAGTGCGTCACCGGCAGAAATGCATAAAGCAGGTCTTGGCAGCCGAAAATTGGAAGCGATGCACTACAGCCCAAGACCGTGGCTTTCAGATAGCGCCCTGCAGCTGCCGATCAACAGCTGCAATGCCAGTGGAGCTATAGTATAGGCAGAAGTCATCAGCATACAAGGAAGATGAGACAGATGTTCCCACTGCCGCAGTGAGCCCACTAATTGCAATCAAAAAGAGGCAGACACTTAAGACAGGTCCTTGCAGTACCCCATTCTCCTGAACTCGGGAGGAACTATGGGAGGCCGCAACTTGCACACGGAAGGAACGAAGTGACAGAAAATTTTGTATGAAATCAGGAGCGGACCCCAAAGACCCCAACCATGAAGTGTAGAGAGGATGTGATGTCGCCATGTCGTATCATATGCCTTCCGCATGTCAAAAAAGACGGCGACCAGATGCTGACAGCGGGCAAATGCCGTACAGATGGCAGACTCCAGGCACACAAGATTATCAGTGGCAGAGCGGCCCTTATGGAACCCGCCCTGAGACAGAGCCAGAAAGCCCCCAGACTCAAGTAGCCAACTCAATCTCCGGCTCACCATGCGTTCGAGCAACTTGCAAAGAATGTTGGTGAGGCTAATGGAGTGGTAGCTGTCCACCTCCAGTGGGTTCTTGCCAGGTTTCAACACGGGGATTACGATGCTTTCCCGCCACTGTGACAGGATCTCACCCTCAACCCAGATATGGTTGAAAAGGTCTAGGAGGCGTCGCTGGCAGTCCACCGAGCAGTGTTTGAGCATCTGACAGTGGATGCGATCTGGCCCGGGAGCCGTATCAGGCCAAATGGCTAGGGCACTTTGGAATTCCCACTCACTGAATGGAGTATTGTACGATTCAGGGTGGCGCGTGTGAAATGAAAGGCTCCGACATTCCAACTGCACTTTCAGGGAGTGAAAGGCCAGTGGGTACTTCGCAGAAGCGGAACTCTGAGCAAAATGCTCCCCCAAGCAGTTTGCAATTGCGTCGGAGTCATTAAAGACTGCTCCATTCAGTGAAAGTGCAGGTACACTGACGGGGGTCAGATAGCCTAATCTTGGCCCAAACCTGCGATGGAGAGGTATGGAGGCCAATGGTGGAGACATACCTTTCTCATCACTCCTGCTTGCATTGGCGAATGAGGTGACGGGCTTGCGCATGGAGCCATTTAAAGGCGATGAGGTGTTCCAATGAGGGATGCCACTTGTGACGCAGGAGTGCCCGCCTGCGATCTTTAATCGCCTCAGCGATTTCGGGCGACCACCAAGGCACAGTCCTCCGCCGAGGGGACCCAGAAGAACAGGGAATGGCAGACTATGCAACAGTAACGATGCCGGTGGTGACCGAGTGAACCACCGCATCAATGGCGTCATTGGAAAGAGGCTCAATAGTGGGAATGGAAGTGAACAAGTCCCAGTCAGCCTTATTCATAGCCCATCTGCAGGGGCACCCAGAAGAGTGATGCTGTGGCAGTGACAGAAAGATCGGAAAGTGGTCACCACCGCACAAGTCGTCATGCACACTCCACTGGACAGATGGTAATAGGCTAGAGATGCAGATTGAAAGGTCGATGACAGAGTACATGCCATGCGCCACAATGAAATGTGTGAAGGCACCATTATTTAAAAGAGAAAGGTCGAGCTGTGCCAATACTTGCTCAACGGTGCTGCCTCGGCCTGTTGCTACTGATCCACCCCACAGATGGTTATGGGCGTTGAAGTCGCCCAGTAACAGAAAAGGTGGCGGCAATTGGGCCATCAGCGCAGCCAGGACACGCTGTGGGACGTCACCATCCGGTGGAAAATAGAGACTATAGACAGTAACAGCCTGAGGTGTCCACACCCGAACAGCGACAGCCCCTAAAGGTGTTTGTAGAGGGACAGACTCGCTGTAAACGAAGTGAAGGACGTAGATGCAGATGCCACCAGATACCCTCTCATAAGCTGCCTGGTTCCTATGATAACCCCGACAGCCAAGGAGGGCAGGGGTTCGCATCGCCAGAAACCAAGTTTCTTGAAGAGCAATGCGGAGGAAACGGTGAAGGCTGAAAAGTTGTCGGAGCTAAGCAAGATGGTGCAAAAAACTGCTGCAGTTCCACCAGAGAATGACATTTTCCATGGCCGAGAAAGGCGTGAAGGGATCGAGGAGGCAGATTATGCCGCTGGGTCACCTGCTACCACCAATTGAGTATCTGTGCGAGTGACATCCATTGTGTCTGAGAGTCCGGCGAGATCTTGGTCCTTGAAGGCCAAGATGAAGGCACCGGTAGCAATCTGATTATCCTTCAGATCCCGATCAACGCGACGGATAAAATGAACACCTCGTCACTCTAAACTGGCGCGCAGCTCGGCATCAGACTGCAAAAGAAGGTCCCTATGGAAAATAATACCCTGGACCATATTTAAACTCTTAAGGGGTGTGATGGTAACTGAAACATCCCCCAACTTGTCACAAGCAAGTAACTTTTGCGACTGGGCAGAGGATGCCGTTTTTATCAATACTGACACAGAGCACAATTTGGACAAGCCCTCCATCTCCGCAAACTTGTCCTCTAAATGCTCTACGAATAATTGAGGCTTTGTTGACATGAAAGACTCCCCATCAGCTCTCGTACAAACTAGGAACCAGGGCGAATAATTGTCACTGCCATCCAGAGCCTTACGCTTCACCCACTGTGTGGCCAGGGAGTGTAACGATTTGGGATCGTATTTCTGAGCGTCGAATTGAGCCCGAGAATGCTTAGAGACTGCTGGTGGCTGGCCACCCGCAAGAGACGACGTACCACACTTCATTGTGGGTCATCCGCCCTGATGCCTCCCACTCCGACCAAGGGCCCTCCCCACGGGCGCCACCCAGCCTCAGCAAGGGCCAGCTGGCAGGACGGCCATTGTTGGGAGTCCTAATGCCCCAGGGAGATAGGCATCTACTCCTTGGCATATATGGGGAGTTAACGGCGCAGGCATCAGCAGAGTGATCCCTGTGTTGTCAGGGTGCTTCAACCAACAGAGTACATGGCGGCCCCACCACAACGGACTGGCTACCATGCTGGATATTAGGTGCGCAAGGAAGTTCATAATCGTCATCTCCGCAAAAAGCAACACTGCGTAGTGCATGGTGTAAATCGCACCCAGGAATGTATCCTTGCCCAAGAGATGGAGAACGAGCAGGACGGCAATGTGATGACAAGAAAGCTGGCTAAAGGTCTCAATGCACGATGGACACAATGCACCATGTAAGGTGCCCATCCCCAATTTGCTTGCTCTTCAGAAGAATTTGGAAATATGGAGGTCAAACCCAAGAGGGGACCATCACCTATAAGCTAAAATGTTTGAGACTCCTTTTAGTCGGCTCTTACAACAGGCAGGAATACCGTGGGCCTATTCTAACCCCCGAACCCGCAGGTGGGTCTGGGCTGTCTGATGATGCACAGCCTGTGTCAGTTGTTGCTGCACCTATGACACTGTCTCCACAGAGCTGCAACCATATGACCACTGCTTCCATGTCCAACCTAGCCACACAGATGTCACCTCCATGCCACACCACCAGCCACCAGCCATCCGCTGCCATCCACTGTCATGCCGTGGTAGTCAGGCCACCGTTGCTGTCCATGGGGAATGCCTGTGTCAGTGCATCTGTACCAACATGCCAGGAACAGGATATCCCTCCCACTGTCAGTTTCAGGTGCATTGAACCACATCTGTTAGTGTCTGTTGATAAAGTGTTCCAATAACTGATTTGCTGCATTCATTGCCTGGACCTCCACCAACCTCCAGCAGAGAACCACTCAGCCAATCCTATCCTATATTACACTTGCTATAGTATTGGTGTCAGAATATCTGCTGGAACTAGACTTGGGTCTTCCAACAGAGCCTTGAAGAGAAGACGGTGCAGTAGCAGTCATGGTCAGTGTTAGTTTGCAAGTAAGTGTCGGCAATTTTTTTTTGGCCTGTCTGGTTATTTTTGTCCTTTCCTTTATCTATGAGTATACTGTAGGGGGATACTGGCAGGGGATGCTACAACACGTCAGGGCAATGAAAAATTGCAGGTTGCTCAGCCCTTCGCAGAGTTTCAGGAAGAAAAATATGGTACCTAATGGCATTATCATGAAGCCTGTCTGGTTATTTTTGTACTTTCCTTTATCTATGAGTATACTGTATGCTATACTGAGCAAAATCTCTGTCAGTGAGAAATCAACAACCCAGGAGGCAATTCAGCATATACTAAAAATAAGGTAGCTATGGTCAGAGCTGACATGAAGCTTCGAGTACAGAAGCAAATAATTTGAAAGGTCAAAGAATGGAAGGTTCATCTTTGGACGTGTCTTCACCTATCCTTCATGCTGGTACAGTCTCATTGGTGGCACCAATCCAGGTAAATCTGGGAAATGCATTTTTGTCTTCATAGGTAGTTTGCGTATGGCCTGAAACACAAGATCCCTTTTTGACCCCCTCACCTGACAGTACCAGAATGGTGCAATTACTTAAGTGAGTAGTTTGCAGCTGAAGCCAATAGATTTGGAACCGAGAAGGGGAACTGCCTTCTAAAAATATTACATTCTTGTCCAGACTGCAGCGAGAAACTGAACAGTATTCCTGGAGTGATGAACAGTTGTTGGGCGCAGTTCATTTAAAACTGGTAGGGGATGCTACAACACGTCAGGGCAATGAAAAATTGCAGGTTGCTCAGCCCTTCGCAGAGTTTCAGGAAGAAAAATATGGTATCTAATGGCATTATCATGAACAACTTAATGGTGTAGCAAAGAAGGAAGTAAAATCTTTAGAGTGTTGTGTGGACTGCATCAGAAGGATCAGGGTCAATATGTATGAATTAATGAATGACGATCATGTCAATAAAGCCAATTTCATCAAGCAGAACAACAGGTGGTTGATGCATTTTTGCAGGGCCTTCCATCCAAAGTGCTGCAGAAGGTATGGAAAGAGCTTCTGATAACTTTGGATGAAGCAGCAGCAGCAAATGCAGCAGCTTTGACTGAAACTGATTCACTGACTAGACCAAGGGTGAAGCAAGAAGTGTTTAATGCATAGACTGTATGTTATAGACGTCTTTCTCTTAGGCATGTTCAAAAGTTCTGTATGAAGCCACAATATTTGAGGTGCAAGCAAATGGGGCACTCTGTTAGAAAATGTCCATAGGCACTAAGATGATGGAATCAATGAAACACTTGTGCCCCTGTTTTAAACAGAACAGAGGCACTGTGACCACTGTGCAACACTCCCAGTAAATTCGAGTAAGGGACACCATGGGGCAAAATCTATTCAGTTGTGTAAAAGGTAGGTCACATAAGCTGTTGTTACATACAGGATCACAGATACCCATGGCTGGCCAGAGTATATTGAGTACAATGAATTTGAGCCCAACATGCTGTAGGTTAATTGGTGTGGGTGGTAAAAGTGTGAATTCTCTCAGTTCCACACTGTTGGGTTTCTGAGTTGGAAGGAGAGACTTTCAAGTGTGTGTGTGGAAGTTCTTCCTACCATGGGCGTTAGCTACGGTGTCATTCTGGGTCTGGAATTCCTGATTAAACATCACACCCAAAGAGATTTACAGCAGCGCATAATAGAGCTGGGCAAGACATAATTCAGTCTAGGTTTTATGGTTGAAAGAACCAAACTGTCTCAAGGAATACCTGAGATGTTGGTTAAACCTATTAAACTGCAAACACAATCTCTGAGTTTTACTTGCGGGATACGATACCGAAAGGCACAGTAGGACGGGTCTGAGTGAATGTAGAAGCTGCTACCCCGATTAATACAATACATGGCAACAAGGTACTGGATGCAACGCAATGTTTCATACAAGGTAGTTTGTCATATGTGCACGAGTTAGATGGTAGCCGAGTAGTGTGCACCTGTGAAGATAACTTTCATTTAGAGGACGTGAGGATATCGAAAGAAACACTGAAAACTAACTAAGAAGTCTTATACGATGAATTAGAAAGGTATTTAAATGCAGAATACCTAAAGCTGGAACAATCTGTCAATTTACCTGTACTAAGTGAAAAAGTGATGCACCTGAAAGGACGTGATATAGAAGATACGTTGAAGTTATTGGAGGAATGTGCAGCCTCATTTAACCCGTCTGGACCATTGCCAGCAACTCCTCTGGTGCAACACAGAAACATGTCAAGAGTCGCACTCAGAAAGCTTCTCCAGTCCCACTGCTATTGAGATCTAGATCTACATCTACACTCCACAAACTACCATGAGGAGCAACGCAGAGGGTAAATCCTATAGTAGCAGTCATTAGGGTTTCTTTCTATTCCATTCATTTATGGAGTGTGGGAAGAATGACTGTTTGAATGCAAGTATGCATGCAGTAATTATTCTAACCTTATCCTCATGATCCCCATGTGAGCAATACATAAGAGGTTGTAATATGTCCCTAGAGTTACCGTCTAAAGCTGGTTCTTGAAACTTTTTTAATAGACTTTCTCGGGGTAGTCTACACCTGTCTTGAAGACTCTGCAAGTTCAGTTTCTTCAGCATCTCTGTGACACTCTCCATGGATTAAAAAAAAACCTGCAACCTTTCGTGCTGCCTTCTCTGTATACATTCAGTATCCTCTGTTAGACCTATCCGGTACAGGTCACATCCACTTGAGCAATATTCTATAACAGGTCGCACGAGTGATTTGTAAGCAATCTCTTTTGGACTGACAGCCTTTCCCCCGTATTCTACCAATAAACTGAAATCCACCATCTGTTTTAACCATGGCTGAATCTATGTGATCATTCCATTGCATATCCCTACGTACTGTTACAACCAGGTATTTGTATGTGTTGGCCGAGTCCAACAGTGACTCGTTGATATTAGGGTCATAGGATACTACATTTTTTTGTTTTGCGAAGTGCAAAATTTTCACATTTCTGAACATTTAGAGCAAGTTGCCAATCTCTGCACCATGTTGAAATCCTATCAAGATCTGACTGAATATTTATGCAGCTTTTCTCAGATAGTAGTTCATTATAGATAACTGTATCATCTGCAAAAAGCACGATTTTACTATTAATATGGTCCGCAAAGTCATTAATTTACAACATGAACACCAAAGGTTCCAACCCACTTCCCTGGGGCATACCTGAAGTTACTTCTCCATCGGATGATGAATCTTCTTCCAAGATAACATGCTGTGTCCTAAGGGGTACCATTATTTGCGGCACGTCTGAACTGCTGACAATTAATAGACTCCTACCCTTTTGCATTTGCCTTCTCCTGACACCAGACAAAATGGTTTCCCCAGAACAGGTGAAGAGAGTCCTACTGGCTCAGTTTCAGTTTAAGACAGCACCTCAGAACTGTTGTTTGGGGTATCAGTACAACACCCTGAGTGCTTCCTGGTCCCCGTCCACCCTGTATAGGATGCCTAAATCCACCGTTGACACACCTCTCACAGTCAAGTGGGTGAGTAATGACACGTCCTGTACTTTCTGCAGTGAAGACAGGATCCACAGGAGAGGATAGTACTTGAGGTACCTCTGGTACAAGTATCACAAGCAGATGACTCTCAGGAGCTCTTCCAACACACCGATTTGCAGCAGCTGCCAATCATTTGACAGTAGTCAGGGCGATTTACAAACATCAACCAACTTATGCCCTGTTAGGGAACACCACTCACAGTGGGGCTGCATTCTGGCATGCTACGGGAAGGCGCCTGATCTCTACATTCAAACACTACACTGCAATATCACTGAAAGATTACGATCTGCAGAACTGTAATGCTACATATGGCCCTTACAATGCAGAGACTCTATCCCAAGAGGTAGAATGAAAACTTCTGACACTTGAGAATGCTGTTCTGAGGCATATTTTTGGACCAATTTCAAAGAGAGGTGACTGGAAAAAGAGGGAGAGGGAGAATTGTGAACTGAGCTGTACAAATCATCATACATTGTGTTCGTGGTTAAATAGAGGAGACTGAAATAGCAAATAATACATTGAGTAGGCCAGATGACCAGGAAAGTTGTGGAAGAAGACATCAGAGGTAACAGACCAAGGGAAAAACCATATCTGAGATGGGTTGATGGGATAAGAGAGGATATGAGTACGATGGGACCACCTGGAGAAGAATGCATGGATTCAAGAAAATGAAGGAGGCCATGGTTTGTTTGGCTGACCTAGTAAATAAGCGCACTGTTTGGAAAGATATAAACAATACTAGCAGCAGCGACAAAGTAAATAAGTGTGTAACAATATGTGGAGAGGGTGAAGTTTCTGAGCGCACCAATCCGTGAGTATTGATGTGCAACAATGGCTCCAGGCCTATGAAGTCTGTTGAGCTTCGGTGGGATATACAAAATTCAGTGATTTTTACATGACATGCCACAGGAAGGCAGCCTGATTTTGCTGTCAGCTGCTGTCACCAGCAGAGAGTGAATATCTAAAAATTAACAGACCTTCCTTTTGTAAGGTAACACTACACAATAATATAATTACGAGCGCGCGCGCGCACACACACACACACACACACACACACACACACACACACACACACACACACACACACTGCAATTAACTTTCCTTACAAAAGGAAGGTCTGTTAATTTTTAGATATTCACTCTCTGCTGGTGACAGCAGCTGACTGCAAAATCATGCAGCCCAGACACTTCTTCCATGTCACTGATACGTGAGCCACTTGGGATCATTTTTCGTTGTTGTAATGATGAGTTCAGTAGAAAATAAAACTTTTAAGAAACAGAAAATAACATCACAGTGTAAGATTCTTCAACCTCTCTAGGAATAATTCATGACAAAATAGTTCATGGATGAGAGGTCAGCTGTCAGTTTCTAAGGGGACACAAATTTTTGGCAAAGGACTACATTGCAATCATCTGGTGTGCAAATGAACTGAGTGCCTAGGACAAGCATGGCCCTGGTTAACATACTTACTTAAGCTCACGGGCCACCTTGTCACAGCACATCATCAGAACTGTAGCATCCATGACGTTAATGTTTATGGGGTAATGCACCGAAATGAATGACACAAATTTCCCTATACACCATGCCAACAAATTATGCCTAAAAATACCCACTCCGCAGCCTCCTCCTGCCCCATCACCCCCCCCCCCCTCTCTCTCTCTCTCTCACCTCCCCCCCCCCCCCAAAAGTATTTCTTCTGGGGGTCACATCCAGCCCAAGGGTTGCTGGTTGCCTATCTGTAGCCTAGGAGCTTCTGTGGCACTGTCATCTCGTAACCCCCTCCCCTCCTTTTCTGATTTCTCATGTGTCACATTCACATCGCTTCGGGAAGACACGAATCACAGCATAAAAAGGTTTCACAAGCTGCTGCAGCAATGGAGGAGCTGTATTATGAATGCCTTAGCATGATGCCATGAAAAATATGCGGTGAATAACATCACCAACATAATTCATCACACTGATATAGCAGCAGCCAGAAGACACAAGAGATGTGTTAATTTAGTCATGGTATGGGAGAGAGTATGCTTTACTGGTTGGTGCCTGGAAGGATTAATGAAAAACTATTTAAAACACGTTTATAGCTGGATAATCTAGGGGTAGTGTCTATGGTTAGTAATCAAAACATCTTCGGCCCGGTTGAAACCAACCACCGCTTAAATTTTGATTAATAATCAGCATTGGCAGCTGAATACTTCCGGCATAAGATGTCACCCTCATTCTGCTAAAGGCCTTTTCACAGAGGGTGGAGGAGTGGACGGAGGTTCAGGGCACTCCCTTGTCCTTGGGATGGGAAATTGCCCCTAAAGGTGGAAGAATCGGCATTCATCAATGGCATGAGGATTCAGAAGGCAATGGAAACCACTGCATTAATGATGCATAATGTGTGTGCAAAGGACATGCGGCCTATAATTGAAAAAATATCATGATAATCTCTCCACTGGCAAAAGATTCCGGAATAGTCTTCCCTTTGGATCTCCGGGAGGGGACTGGCAAGAGGAATGTGACCATGAGAAAAAGATTGAATAACCAATGAAAGAATAACATTCTACGAGTTGGGGTGTGGAATGTCAGAAGCTTGAATGTGGTAGGGAAACTAGAAAATCTGAAAAGGGAAATGCAAAGGCTCAGACTAGCTACATAGGGGCCAGTGAAGTGAAATGGAAAGAAGACAAGGATTTCTGGTCAGATGAGTATATTAACAGCAGCAGAAAATGGTATAATGAGAGTAGGATTCATTATGAATAGGGAGACGGGGCGAGTATGTTACTGTGGACAGTTCAGTGACTGGGTTGTTCTTATCAGAACTGACAGTTCAGGTACAAATGCCGACATCACAAACTGAAGATGGAGAGAGAGAGAGAGAGAGAGAGAGAGAGAGAGAGAGAGAGAGAGAGAGAGAATGAGGATACTGAAAGGGTAATACAATATGTAAAGGGGGATGAAAACCTAATAGTCATGGGGGGAGTGGAATGCAGTTATAGGGGATGGAGCAAAAGAAAAGATTACACGAGAATATGGTCTTGAACAAGGAATGAGAGATGAGAAAGACTAAATATTCTGTTCAGAAATCACAAGAGAAGGAGGAATATTTGGAAACAGCCAGGTGATAAGGGAATATTTCAGTTAGATTATATCATGCTCAGACAGAGATTCCAAAACCAGATATTAGATTGTCAGTCATACTCAGGAGCTGATTTAAACTCAGATCCCAATGCAGAAGGGATGAAGAGCAGGCTGAAGTTTTAGATATTAGTCAGGAAGAATCAGTACTCTCAGAAGTGGGACATGGAAGTACTAAGGAATGACAAGATTTGATTGAAGTTCTCTAAGGCTATAGAAACAGCAATAAGGAATAACTCAGTAGGCAGTACAGCTGAAGAGGAATTGACATCTCTAAAAAGAGCAATCACAGAAGATGGAAAGAAAAACATAGGTACAAAGAGGGTAACTGCGAAGAAACTATGGGTAAAAAAAAAAAAAAAAACTTCAGTTGATCAATGAAAGAAAGAAGTAGAAAAATGTTCAGCGAAATTCAGGAATACAGAATACTAGTCGCTGAGGACTGAAATAAATCGGAAGTGCAGGGAAGCTAAGATGAAACGGCCGCATGAAAAATGTGAACTAACAGAAAAAGAAATGATTGTCAGAAGTACTGGCTCAGCATATAGGAGAGTCAAAACAACCTTTAGTGAAATTAAAACAAAGGGTGGCAACATTAAGAGTGCAATGGGAATTCCACTTTTAAATCCAGAGGAGAGAGTAGATAGGTGGAAAGAGTACACTGAAGGCCTCTATGTGGGGGGAAGATGTGTGTGATGTGATAGAAGAAGAAACAGGAGTTGATTTAGAAGAGATAGGTGATCCACTATTAGAATCAGAATTTAAAAGAGCTTTGGAGTACTTAAGATCAAATAAGGCAGGAGGGATAGATAACTTTCCATCAGAATTTCTAAAATTATTGGGGAAAGAGGAAACAAAATGACTATTCACATTGGTGTGTAGAATATACGAGAATGCCAACATACCACCTGTCTTTCAGAAAAATATCAGCATATAATTCTGAAGACTGCAAGAGCGGACAAGTGCGAGAATTATCACACAATCAGCTTCACAGTTCATGCATCCAAGCTGCTGACAAGAATAATACATAGAAGAACGGAAAAGAAAATTGAGGAAGTGTAAGAAGTCAAACAGTTTGGCTTTAGGAAAGGTAGGGGCACCAGAGAGGCAATTCTGACATTGCAGTTGATAATAGAAGCAAGACTACAGAAAAATCAAAAAAGGTTTGTGGGATTTGTCGACCTGGAGAAAGCATTCGACAAAGTAAAATGGTGCCAAAATGTTCGAAATTCTGAGAAAAATAGTGGTAAGCTACAAGGAGAGAGACAGGTACAGGAGTGGGATTAAAATTGAAGGTGAAAGGATATCAATGATACGATTTGCTGATGACATTGCTATCCTGAGTGAAGGTGAAGAAGAATTAAATGATCTGCTGATGGAATGTACAGTCTAATGAGTATAGAGTATGCGCTGAGAGTAAATGGAAGAGTTGGGGGGGGGGGGGGGGACCAGATGGCGAGGATTTGCCTGGAGCGATTTATGGAAACCACGGAAAACCTAAATCAGGATGGCCGGACGCGGGATTGAAGCGTCGCCCCCCAGTATTGAATTGTTTCACGAACATGTAGAAATACCAGACTGTATTACCTTCAACAGAGGGTCACAACTAACAGGGCAGAAATGATAACAGAGGTTAAATCTAAGGGAGAATACTTGTCATCTTTAATTGATAACTTACAAAAACTCAAAAGTCACCACTATGTTTCTAAAATCCAAAGTAAGTTTGTGAAGGACAAAAAAGCACAACTTCATGAAACTGAATGGATAGTGCTAGCTGATTTTGCAGAAAATTTTACATTTGTGATTCAAGGACACCACTGGGTCGATGACCAGGCAACAGTACATCAATTTATTCTCTGCTTTAAAAATGAGAAAGATGAAGTTTGCAGTTCTTCAACTTGCATTCTAAGCGACTACTTGGAGCACAACACTTTGGCTGTACATGTGTTTCAAAAGTATGTAATAAATTACATTAAAGAAAATTTTCCCAAGGTTGAGAAGCTGATATACTTTTCAGATGGAAATGGTGGTCAGTATAAGAACAAAAAGAATTTTTCAAATCTGTGCAACCACAAAGTAGACTTTTGGTTGGAGGCTGAATGGCACTTTTTAGCATCTTGCCATGGTAGAAAAGCATATGGTGGAGTAGGAGGTACATGAAGTAAGTAAAGTAAGCCTACAAATACCAAATTCTCACAGTACAGGACATGTAGGACATTAACAGAATGGTACGTGGCCGTGTCATCAGTAGAAAGAAAGTTACCTTCATGTCTGCTTGCCCGATACGTTGTGAGCAATGTTTAACTCATTAGTTGATTAAGAACAAGCTACAAGAAAAGGTGGGTGGAAACTAAGCTGTTTCTTTCCCTACCAGAAAACAAGTTGGGTGGTGTGTGGTGACCTACGTCTTTGGCAAGGATAATATTAAAGGCATTACCTATTTTCTGATCAAGAAAGAAGAAGTGGTTCTGCATATGAAAACAACCCTTCAAACCAGATTTGAAAACTGTATAGCAATAAAAGGAATAAGGCATTTCCACAAATTCCTTGGTATTGCAGAAAACTTAGCCTGATGCTATGTAACATCAGAAACCAAAATTTATGAGGATATTGTGTCAGTAAAATTACATCTCTGTCTTTAACGTTGAATGACATAGTGGAAAATGTGTATCATGGACAGTGGTAGCTTGCAGAGGTTGAAAGAAGAAGTTTGGAAAAAAATGATCTTTTTGTGCATTTTTACCACCCCACTGGCTCAAGAACATCATTCAAGAAATCTACTAGTGAAAAAATTTGGATACCAATGAAAAATGTTTTAAGAAAACTTTCAGTGCTTGAACTTACCACAGCAACTGGGAGATCTTGTTCTATAACACAGAATCTGTCTGAAGAAATAGGTGTTCTTAACATTCACCACCAGGTTTAGGAACAGTCGCACCTCGACTGATGTTAATTGAAAATATTTATTTTAAGTATATCAAAATGATATAAATGTTAATTTCAGTGATGTTTCCACTTTTTGTATATCATTCGGTATCTTACTTCAATAATAATTGATTATATCCCACCAGTATCACACATGAATAGGCAACAGCCGTAAGATCAGTTGCAGAGTAATGTGAATTATTTCCTCATTTTCAAAAATTCATATCTTTGTTCACAGTCAGATATCAATGTTGAAATTTTTACAGTACATTGCTATCATATAGGTGTACAAACTGTGCAAAAATCATATTTTTATATTCAGTTCCACCTGAGATAACGAACCCCAAACTTAACAAAACATGAAAATTTTCAAACTTCAAAAATTCATAAAAAATTAAGGAAACATTTGTAAGTGTTGTTTCTCTATATGAGGCTAGTAGTGTACGATATCCAACTATAGAAAAAAAAATAGACTCTCATAAATCACTCCTTGCTTGTTATTTTTGAAAATTTTGATACCAAACTTTGGAGGTAATTTTGACTGGTTATTTTTGAATTGAGGGTATTTTGTGTAATAGACAATGTTGTAGAGGATACTTTTCTAAGAACAATCATGTCAGTTGCACTGTTTTAACTTAACCCAGTGCAGAGATATTAAAAATTTCGCTAATGTCTCTAAACAAACATCGTCGCACGCTCACAAACAAAAATGGCCACCATTCAGTAAAGGTGAAAGGTAAAATTTTTAAAAAAACCGATTTGAACTTCTTGATGATAGGGTAATTACATATTAAAAAAAAAAAATGTTTAAAAATGGCCAAGTAACCAACTTAATTTTTATTGGACCACTTCATTTGGATTGACTCACTGATGATTACAGTATGATTGTGGAGCTTAAATACAAGTGAACAATCATGCAAAATACTCAATGGGACATGAAACTAACTAGCTAGAACTGAAGACAACAACAACAAGGCATAGTCTGTGTCAATTCAGGCAGGCTAGGAAAATATTTTACCTTATAGTCTTGGATGTTATTGAATTTAGCATATGTTAAAATGAAGGATTAAGTGAGGAACACGTAATTTCTTGTTTTCGCCAAAACTTTCGTCAAAAATTTCTGCTCCAAGATAAAGCCCTCCAAAGATGACACTGTGATCGTCATTTTGAAGATGCAAATTTTGGAAAAAATTTTAAAATGCTGTATCTCTGGAACAGTTCTAGGTATTTTGTTGGTTTTTTCTATTTGAAAGATAATTGCTTTATGATTACAACGAAATCCTCCATTTGGACTTACCTGTCAAAGTGTTTTTAATATAGTGTTCTGAACTTTTTTTAATAATTTATGGATCTTTTTTCAAAAATGCCAATCCTTAAAATTTTGATCACTGTCATACAGTTCTACATTCCCTCAAAAGGAGAGCTTCCACTTTTAGGTTGAACAGTTTTTATGAACAACTGAAATTTATGCCATACATAAAATCTGTTTTATCATCACATGACAGGTTCATAAAAATCCAAACCTAACCTTATTTAACATAATTTTAGTTTTGAAAGATGAGTATGAGACTCATTTTTAAACATTTTAAATGGTTCCAAAATGTATGTGAAAAAGATCCAAAGACCTAAAGGTTTCAATTTATACAACTTCTGTGCACTCTGTTTTGTACTGAAATTAGCCAGTCAGTGAACTAAAAATGTGTTCCATTGCTTCAGTATCTTCCTTTGATATAGAGTGATGCCTTCCTGTTGAACCAAGAAGAACTGGAGCACTTACAATCTTCAAAACATAGTGAACAGGAAATGAGCACTGATGGTGCTGCAGCTGTCATTCAGCTGGAAACCTATGTCCAGCAGCTGGTCCATGTGGTAGCATACAGTTCACTACAATTTTGTTTAACTCATAACTGGTATCTATAATCTCTGCAATCCACCAGTCTCAGTCATACACACACACACGACAAACATCTCCCTTCTCAGGTTGTGAATCTGAATATTATCTTGCTGTTTCTGAGGTGTTGGCCGAATGAACGTAATTTCTTCTTTCTTGCTCTATAAAGCGCATGCAATATGAGTTCGCCCATCACTTTCAGTCCAAAAATGTGTCTTCTGAATTCCTTTCCCAGGGGTAGTTTGCTTGGACCATTCTTTTTCTTCTGCTCATGGAATTCTTCGATTTCCTCTGTATTTGGTCTGGAAAGATAATGTTTCGTAGCATAGTTCTTCAGCAGGCCTCCTACACCATTACAAGGCCCCTTCCCATGACTAGTACACTGCATACCCAGTCAGTTGGCACAAATGACTTACTCAATTCAAACAGCTGGTAACGATTTTTAAAATGACTACAAGCACCATCAGAAATAAAGATGATCTTCTCTGCCCCTGTTTGCAGCATGTGCTGGGTCATGTCCTGTGTCATTACTTATAACTGCTACACTTGTGGTCTTGTTTTGAAAATATGTTACTCCTGTAAAAATTGAAACCTGGTCATTACTCCATGACACCATTGTACTTTTTGTGGGAGAACTACAAACCAGTTCTCAGCAAAATCACAGCGAAGCACTAAACATATTCTTCAGCCTGTACATACCCTTTCACTTCTGCAATGTGGTGGTGTTGCAATTCCTTCAGATGCTGGTGTGTTACTCATTTCACTGACCATTTACAAAGTTAACATCAATGACACTGCCAACAGCAATAGTTTTCTTAGTTAAATATTTTCCTCTCACATGTGTAATTTCTGCGGAGTTATCTGCTATGTCTTCCAGGCCAAGTGTCAGTGAAGACAGTCCTCCCTTTCCAGGACAGTCACCACATTCCTGAAACAAACTAGTTTCTCACTTTACGTCACAGACTACTAATGACTTCACACGCCCAACCAAGGTGTCATATGTCACATGCTCCAGTAAGTTCTTCAAAGTTACCACCTGAAGTTCAAAATTCACGCAGTACAACATAAACAGACATTTCTACGTGGGTGTGGAACTACCCACTTAGGTCATACTGCAAAAAATTTTGATCTTCCAATATCTTTTACAACTTTTTGACCTTTAACTGTTACAGTTATAGTGTCTTTTTTGTTGGCACTCTGGTGAGAACAGTCCCATTTATCTTCCACATAAAATGACTGCACTCTTTGAACTTGAGCTGCTTCTACAGGATGACCATAATTGGGACCTGGTCTTATAGAGACTTCTTTTACAGACCTCACATTTCTCGATTTGTCTACTGTGTACTTCGATACTGATAGAAAGTGGTTCAAAATTGTTTTCTTTGAAAATGTCTCTGGAATAACAGTTAAAACTTGCACATTTTCACTGTAGGATGCACAATATTCAACAGCTGAATTGATATTTGTGAAAAATTCCTGGCAAGAGACGCAAGAGTGCTTTGGTTAATTTTCTTCTGAAGATGGAATTTCTACTTTGAAGAGTGTGGGCAGTTTTGCTGTAGTGTATTCATCCATAGATTTAGTAAAGTTTAGCTGTAGTGTATTAATCCATAGATTTAGTAATTTCTCCAAGATTTCTTGAAGCATAGAGCTTATGACCCAACTACCTCTGTAGTTGGCTGATTCAGGGTATTCAATTCGTCCTCCATTGATGCAAAATCTGCATGGGAGGCTTCACCTTGTTCAGATACAATCATTGTAGTTACTCTTTCAAAACATTTAGAACACAAAACGTCATCACTGGGAACATCTTCACTTTGAAACAGTCTTCAAATTAGAACACTTATTCCCAACCCAAACAAAGTATGTTTTTTGTCTGTCTTATATATAGTTCTTTTATGGATATGCAAATAGTTTCCTGTGCCCGCAATCAGAAGACATTTCAAAGAGTCCTTTTCACAAAACACACTGCAACTCTGTCAACTGGCAAATTCCTCACAAAAACACAGAACTCACTGGATGGTCTCAGGTTTCTTAGAAGCCTCTTCCATAAACAAATTAGCACTGTACAACTACAATACAGAAACCTGCAATGAACAACCACGACAAAGAAACTGACAAACTACAACAAAGTGTAAGAAATATCTGCAATAATGAAAGTGAAAAGAAATAACTGCAACAAAGCCAACAGAAATAAACATTGCAACAAAGAAATTAGTAAGAAACAACTTCAGTGAAGACATACAGTACCCTTGAAAGTTAAAAAATTATTTTTTTAAATAAAATCTGTCAAACTTGAAAGTAGAAGCTCTCCTTTTCTGGGAATGTAGAACTATACGACACTAATGTGGGGGGGGGGGGGGGGAGAAAGAAGAATTGGCATTTTTGAAAAAAAAAAAAAAAGTTTTTTCCACAAATTGTAAAAAAGTTCTGAGCGCTATAGTAAAATAACTTTCACAGATAAGTCCAAATGGAGGATTTCTTTGTAATCATAAAGCAATTATCTTTCAAATAAAAAAACCCAAACAAAGTATCTAGAACTGTTCCAAAATTCACATCTTCAAAATGGTGTTCGCACCTTGTATTAGCTATATTTGCAATACACATTTACAGCTGTATGTGATACAAAAGTTTATTCTACATATTTCCATTGATTAACAAGTTACGGAATCTCTTTGTTGGAAAATTCAATCTACATAGTCGATAGTTTCAAAATAGTGAACTGAGTTACAAGTCTTATGTCTGATGTCATCGCACCATCCTTCTTCAAAAAGCTGGGTACTTTACAAATAATTCACAATATAACTATGTATTAACGTCCTTTGACATTGCTAATGTTTGTTTCCATGAAAATAGTGAAGCGCATGAATGTAACACTCAGAGCAGAAACAACCTATGTTGGTACCACGACAGAAAGGAGTCTTATTTGTGGATTCAGCAACATACCAGAGCACATTTAATGTCATGTTTACAATGTACTTTAGTTTTAGACTGGATAACAGAACTTTCTGTTGGCCAACTCTTCCTACTCCACTGAAGAGTAACTTCACAGAAACTCCTGAATTTAATGTTTTGCATTATATTTAGAATCAGCACTGTAAAAAATTACGCCTAATGCAAAGTAATTTCACTGTACTACACTTTCATTTTACTCGTCTCCCTAATGTGCATACGTTCAAAGAACGACCAATACGCAGAAATTCACTGCATGTAGGCCCTTCGTACAAATGGTAATTCGATGAAAAAGCTAATATTTGCTCAACGTTAATGACACCATGCACACTTTTTTTCGTTAAGTTTTCTGGGTTGATAATATTGACAGTTTATACTTACAGCCTTGCTACAATGAAAATATAGAATCACAATGAAAAATCGAATATTTATTCTTGCGATCCTATAATTTTACACAGACAAAATACGGGATTTCAACCCTCACGACTGCTGGTAATCCTACAGTAGCGAACTCCGATTTGGAGGGGCAAAGGACTCTAACAACAAATAAAATTTGCTCTGGCAACTGACGCCGGTGGATTATTTTACATTTTCCGCACTTACCATGTGTGGCTGACGAATATTACACCTAAATTCTTTGGTGAGTATTCATCCCGTTAAATCAAAATACTGTACACTATTTACAAAACTACCTTCGTGCAGACCGCTCAATTCAAACACGGCAGCAAGTTTTACTTACCAAAGATAAAGTTGGTCATAAGTATTTATAAGATCTTTGCAGAATGACAGTTGAAACTTGCGCGTGTTGCAGTCAAGTAGCAAATGTGCATTTGCACAAGTCACCAACTATAAGTCAAAAGCAAACATGTGATTGGCTGTTTTCCCACATCGTCCAGCCTCTTTGATTTCGAAAATCAGATTGAAAATATTTTATATCGTAAATCTTATTCTCTTTCAACAGATTTGTATTTTAATTAATAATACGAAGATATATTTAAGCGTTGACTGTTCAAGGTAATGAGGGAAATTATAGTAACAGCCAATGAGAGCGTTTCTTCTGAACTATAAACGAAAACAGAAATTTGTCTACGGCCCTAAGATAAATGAAACATGTTTAAAACTGCCATACAATTATTTTTGCTCATAAGTAGAGAGAAAATTTGTTTGTAGGACAGTTTCATTGTTGTTAACTTTACCTGTATATCGAGAGTTTCTCCAAATAGCTATTGAGTGTATTTTGTTTGGACTTGTTAAACATGTTTTCAGTTAAGTTTCTCTGACTATGTTCTTCTAAAAAAAAGAGCGGCTGCTCGTAATACAATGACAACGACGTCGATTTTGATTCCCATTATAAACAAAATCTCCAGTTAGTAATTTTATGTACCAATGCAATAGGAACGAGAGACGGCTACACACAAAGACACCGTCAATCTCTTCAAAACTAAAAGTAATCAAAAGTTGGCGCATGCTTAAATACAGTGATAAACCACAACATTACGACCACTGCGCATAGCGAGACTGAGTGCCGCCTGGCATGTGAAGCTGTTAGGAAAGTATATAAGCGGAGAAGATACTAATGGGGAATCATTATGGCGGCGATACGGGTCGCAAATGACATAAATGACTTCGACAAAGGGCATATTGCTGTGCCCAGTGCCTGTGAATGAGCGTCTTGGAAATACGAAGCTGGTAGGCTGTTCACGCATTGCCGTCGTGAGCATCTATGGAAAGCGGTTGAACGATGGCGACATCACGAACAGCTGACATGGTGGCTACAGAATGTGGAGATCGGAGACTTGCACGCTTTGGAAAGCAGGACAGGTGGCGATCTGTGACCTGTAACAGAGTATAACGCTGATGATGGCACAAGTCTTTCAAAGCTGCTCCAGATGATCCCTACATGTTCTTATGTTGACCTAACGACATCGTCAGTTATGATCCCAGTGGGCAACATATTCTCGAGATGGGATTGTAGATCAGATTAGATTAGATTAGATTAATACTTGTTCCATAGATCATGAATACGACACTTCGTAATGATGTGGAACCATGTCAGGTTAATAAAAGATGTCTGTCCAAGATATTACATTACACAAAATATTGCATGACACTGATGTTTAAGTTTTTTCCCCCTTAATTTATATCTAAAAATTCAGCCAATGAGTAGAAGGAGTTGTCATCTAGAAATTATTTTAATTTATTTTTAGATGTTAGTTGGCTATCTGTCAGGCTTTTGATGCTGTTTGGTAGGTGACCAAAGACTTTTGTGGCAGCATAATTTACCCCTTTCTGTGCCAAAGTCAGATTTAACCCTGCATAGTGAAGATCATCCTTTCTCCTGGTGTTATAGCTATGCACACTGCTATTGCTTTTGAACTGGGTTGGATTATTAACAACAAATTTCGTAAGTGAATATATATACTGTGAGGTTACTATGAGGATCCCTAGATCCTTAAATAGATGTCTGCAGGATGACTGTGGGTGGGCTCCAGCAATTATTCTGATTACACGTTTTTGAGCGATGAATACTTTACTACTCAACGCTGAATTACCCCAGCATATGATGCCATACGAAAGCAGTGAATGAAAGTAGGCACAGTAATCTAATTTACTGAGATTCTTATCACCAAAATTTACAATAACCCTAATAGCATATGTAGCTGAACTCAGATGTTTCGGCAGACCATCAATGTGTTGCTTTCAGTTTAACCTCTCATCAATGGACACACCTAAAAATTTTGAAAATTCTACCTTAGCTACAGACTTCTGTTCAAAGTCTATATTTATTACTGGAGTTGTGCCATTTACTGTACAGAATTGTATATACTGTGTTTTATCAAAATTTAAAGTGAGTCCGTTTGCTGAGAACCACTTAATAATTTTGTGAAAAACATGATTTACAATTACATCACTTAGTTCTTGGTTTTTGGATGTTATTACTATACTTGTATCATCAGCAAAAAGAACTAACTTTGCATCTTCATCAATGTGGAATGGTAAGTCATTAATGTATATCAAGAACAGTAAAGGACCTAAGACCGAACCCTGTGGGACCCCGTGCTTGATAGCCCCCAGTTTTAGGAATCAGCTGTTGTTTTGACATTACATGAACCACTTATTTCAACTTTCTGCAATCTTTCAGTTAAGTATGAATTAAACCATTTGTGCAATGCCCCCCTCAAACCATAATGATTTAGCTTATCTAAAAGAATTCCATGATTTACACAATCAAAGGCCTTTGAGAGATCACAAAAAATACCAATGGGTGAAGTCCGGTTATTCAGAGCATTTAATATTTGATCAGTGAAAGTGTATATAGCATTTTCTGTTGAAAAGCCTTTCTGAAAACCAAACTGACATTTTGTTAGTACTTTATTTTTACAAATATGTGAGGCTAGTCTTGAATACATTACTTTCTAATTTATTTTTGATAGATCTGTCAGAAGAGAGATTGGGTGGTAGTTGTTGACATCCGACGTATCCTGCTTTTTATGCAATGGTTTTACAATGGCATATTTCAGTCTGTTGGGGAAAACACCCTGCTCCAAAGAGATATTACATATGTGGCTGAGGATCCTACTTATCTGTGGGGAACAAGCTTTAAGTACCTTGATGGAAATGCCATCAATTCCGTAAGAGCTTTTACTTTTCAGTGAGTTTATTATTTTACTGATTCCAGAGGGAGAGGTTGGTAGAATTACAGTTGTTTCAAACTGCACAGGTATGGCCTCTTATATTAGTAGCCTTGCCTCTTCTAGTGAAGATCTAGATCCTATTTTCTCCACAACATTTAAAAAATGATTATTGAAAATATTTTCAATTTCTGATTGTTTGTTAGTACACTTGTCATTCAGTTTTGTGGCACTAAAGTCTTCCTGTGCTCTTGGTTGCCCTGTTTCCCTTTCAATAATATTCCAAATTGCTTTAATTTTATTATCAGAGTTACTGATCTCAGACATGATACACATGCTTCTGGACGTTTTAATAACTTTTCTTAGTACCGCACAATAGTTTTTATAATATTAAACAATTTCGGGGTCAGTACTCCCTCTTGCTGTTAGATACAGTTCTCTTTTATGGTTGCAAGATATTCTTATCCCTTTAGTTAGTAGTTATATGTTTTCTTGGAATTATGTTTAACTATTTTCTTGGGAATACAATTTTCAAATACCCTGAAAAATGTATTGTGAAATAAATTATATTTCAAGTTTGCATCGGGTTCCTTATACTGTTCATCCCAGTCTAGCTGCTGTAGGCTTTCCCTAAAGTTTGCAATATTTATATTGTTAGTTGAACACACTGCTTTGAAAGTCTGATTTGATATACAGCATGGAGTTATGTCATGTACTGTAACTAGCTGTGCACCATGATCTGAAAGACCATTCTCAACCGGATAAGCATTTATGTCCTTAAACTTATCTTGGCCTATGAAAAAGTTATCTATAAATGTACTGCTGTTCTTTGTTATCCTAGTAGGAAAATCAATGACGGAGCTCAAATTGAAAGAACTGAGTAATACTACAAGGTCATTCTTCCTATTACACTCTTTCAGGGAACTAACATTGAAATCCCAACAAATGATAATTTGCTTCCCCCTGTCTGACAGATAGCACAACAAAGCATCCAAGTTTTCTAGAAATAGCTGGAAATTCCCTGAGGGGGACCTATACACTGTTACAATTATGAAAGTGCCATCATTTAGTTTAAGTTCAGAGGTACATACTTCCATATGTTGCTCTACACAAAATTTTTTAGTTTCTAAATTTTTTACACTGTGGAAGCTTTTGACATATATGGCAACTCCTCCTCTCATCATATTATCTCTACTTACACGTGCAGCTAACTTGTACCCATTGATGCTAACCTTTTGCATATCAGTGATAATGTGATGCTAAGACAGGCATAGTACATCTATTACATTCTCAGTTTCTATATCTTCTAAACAAAGCAGAAGCTCATCAGTTTTATTCTTCAATCCCCCATATTTTGATGAAATACACTAACATTATTTTTCACTTCACTTTTGAGAGTATCTTGAACTTTTTTAACATCTTTAGTACTTGCCTGGTTGAGTTTCCCACTGGACACTGATCTTACACTAAAAAAGAGTTTCCACCATGAGATGTAGTTCCTCCCCCCTTTAAATTTCCTGCTATCAGCCCAGCCAGTTTACCCTTCCCTTTCTTGTTGAGGTGTAGGCCATGTCTATTATAGTCCCACCTACAGAGTGAATCAACAGGAACCACACCAATGTGTGACCCTGCACCAGATCCAAGTAGCCGTTCCAACTCCAAATTAACTCTCCTGACAGAAGAGCTCAAATGAGGTCGGTCGTGGCGCTCCAGAACCGACACAAACCCAACACTGGTATGACTCGATGTTGATGCAATCTTTGCCAGGTCACACTCTATGCTGTACCCCAGATCTCTGTCAATACTGTTGCCCGGCCCACCCACAATAACCACGGTTTCTTCCTTAGTAAACCTTCTACATAGTGAACCTAAATCCTCTGTAACCTGCCCCAGTCTAGCACTAGGTTTGAAAAAACTTGTGACCTGATATTCTGACCCTAATTAATCCTGCAGAAGTTGGCCCACACCCCTAGCATGCGAACTACCTAGCAACAAGACTTTCTTTCTCTTAGCAGACTTCCCTACATTCCTATTCAATTTGCTGCTGAAAGCTTGTTGATCCCTGTCTACATCTACTTCTGTGAGAGACTCATCAGTTTCTGACTGAGGCAACAGGTCAAACCTATTTTGTACATTAATAACAAAGCTGTCAGAAGAATTTCTTGGCCTGTTCCTTATCCCTGTTGCCATTTCCCACCCCTGTTTACCCTTCTCCCGCCTTAACCTGCCCAGTTCTCGTCTAGCCTCATCTAACTCAGCCTGAAGGGCAGCAATTTTCCCGTCCTGTTCCACAATCTTTCTATCTCTACTCCATAGCCTACAGAACCACTGATGAGTCTCGCTCATTTTCCCAATTCCCATGTCACTACAATCGTCCCAATGAAAAAAGTTACTACATCCATCACACCAGACCCCGGAGCTAACGATTCTATGGCACGTCAGGCACTTTACACTCATGGTACAAATCGATTTTAGTGACAGAAAGACTATTAAGTTACCGGAAAACAATGAAAATACATGTACGAAAAATTAGGCCTACTCGTTATTATGTAAACAGTGGTTCAGAAGTTTTTTACTGGAAATTACTTAAGAGATGACGATACTCTACAGATATAAAGGGGCAGCAAACGTATTTAGCACACTAAACTATCAATAAATGCACTTAAAAATGCGGTATGAAGTTTAATCTGAAAGCTCAAAAGTTCGGCTTGGATGCGATATGTAAACAAAACAAAGTTTACGTGATTACTGTGAAAATACGCGAGTAAGACAAAAACCTTTAATGGTACGCTTGAAGAGTACTATAATTAACGTAATAAATTAGTTTGAAGTGTTAAAAACAGTTTATTACTACTTAAATTACTTATCTTGTATGAGAGTTGTGACTCAGACGTCCGTATAGCAGGCGCAGGGCTACCAACCAGGATGAATAGAAACGTATCACTGTGTCAGAGGAATGACGTTTCTTGTACACCAGGTCGATGGTCGTGTGAGGATACAACATCATCCAAGTGAGCGGCTACTTGAAGCATATGCCATGTAATGGATGCAGGCTGGTGGGGTCAGTATTATGTTATGGGTTTTCATGGAACCTTTAGTAGTAATCATAGGCCCTATGACAGGATCATGTGAACATTATTGCAGACCACCTGTATCCAAAGATGTCTTCCTAGACATGATGGCATATTTTAGTAGGATAACTGCCAATGTCACAAGCCCAGAATCATACTATAGCAGTTTGAGGATAATGATAGTGAAATCACATTTACATCTTGGCCAACACATTCTTTGTATCTGAACCTAAGGGAACACATATCAAGCTATCAGGTGCCAGCTCTGTACCCACAAGCTACCAACCAGTACTTACAGTAATGTACACATTACTTCTCGAAACCGTATAAGACAATGGCAGCTGTATGAGATTCCAAACATGGACATACATACATTAAGAAGATTGTCATAATGTTTTGACCCATCAGTATAATGCTAGTATTTGTCCTCAAACTTTCTGTCGATCACTGTTGAAGAATCAAGAATAGGAAAATATGTCAAAGTGAACTAACAAACAGCTCCCAACTTTGTAATGATACAGCATTTTAAAAGGCCTCTTACAATGCTGGTCTCTCCCATCACAACCGGTCGCGGTGGTCTAGCGGTTCTAGGCGCTCAGTCCAGAACCGCGCCACTGCTACGGTCGCAGGTTCGAATCCTGCCTGGGGCATGGATGTGTGTGATGTCCTTAGGTTAGTTAGGTTTAAGTAGTTCTAAGTTCTAGGGGACTGATGACCATAGATGTTAAGTCCCATAGTGCTCAGAGCCATTTTTGAATCTCCCATCACACGATAAATGGTGAGTTATATAGTGATAAGTATTGGAAAATATAAATATATTTATTCTGGTCTGTTCATGTTCCTATGTGATATTGCAAATGGATATGTGTCTGCCTGAATATTTCATGTTCCTTGCTCATGATTGATGGAGGTGGAAGAATGAGAGTAGTATATTTATGAGTGTTCTGGACCAAAGAGCATTTTTGATTAAAATTGCAGGCTATAAATCAGGATTCTAATTTCGCAGTATCCCACTACTAAAATTTATCTATACCTGAAAAACTAAATTTTCATTTAATTAAATAATAAAAATGACAAAAATATTTAATTTTTTTCAAATTCAATAACATGAGTGAGACTTCTTTAGATAAAAATAAAATTTAATTCTACACTTTTCTCTAATTCATCATTCGTAATGATTTTAATAGAAAGCTCTGAAAGAGTATTTTTAAATTTATGATCTAAAAACAATAAAACTTTTTCTCCAGATGTAGTTGGTAAAGTTTCAGCATTTGGAATGACATAAGATTTATATTTCTTAAGCTCTGATAATGTAGTGAGCACTTCTGCACAAGCATTGTTAAGTTCAGTTAATAGATTTTCAGTGCTACAATTCTTGTTCATTTTGTTTTGCTTTCATTTACATAGAAAATATTTAAGGAATCAAAAATTAAAACTTTTTTCAACGTTTGGAAAGCGTTCCAATTTAGATAATCCAAAGTTTTCAGTTTTATTGTCTCTAGTTTTATGGAAATATTCAAATTTTTCATTAAGCATTCTATTATATGAATCGTAAGTTACATTCTTTTTACCATACATAATAACGTATGCAATTGCATCATATGGCATATTTTCATTAAATAATGCAAATAATTTCATTGCTGTTTTTGTGTAGTTACAACATTCATTCTTCTAGTCATATTCATGATATAGATAGGATAATTTTCAATAAAAATGAATAGCCTTACATTTACATCGTTAGTTAACTGCGTTATTCTTTTAAAATCTCTAAAAGCATCATAAGGTTTTAAAAAGTTGTTAGGTGGATTCCATAACAATTGAGGAAAAACTTGATTTCTTCCATTTTTAACAGAGATATTTAGTGGTTTAACGTAATCTAATAAAGAAGAATCATTTAAATGATCATATTTTCAATTACTTTCAAGAGCAACGAAAATAAGGTAAGAAATACCAACTTGCAGAATTATACAAATTAGTAATATCTAGTTCAAAATTTCTCTTTCCATTTATTCCAGCAAGTTCAATTGTTTGGGGTTCAAAGAAAGAAATTGGAATTTTTGTATTACTAAGTATTTCTTGTTCTAGTTCAAATGAATATTCTGGTTCACATTTAACAACAGAAACCCGATTTTTCATACTTTTAATACCAATTTTACCTTCTTTAAGAAGAGTACTATTATCATTATCAGTAGTTCAACGAAGAATAGAATCTTCTTGATCTTTTCTTGAGCACTAAGTAAAAATTACAGGTAAATCATCCTTCCACAAAATTTCTTTATAATTATTAAAAAATCCACCAGATAATTCTAATGGATAATGTACTTAATTTTGTTTCATTTTAATTTTACCATTGTTAATAATATGTCCTTCCATATTTAATTCATTTGAAAGGGATAAATTAATGAAATAAGGGTTGAGATAGAAATAAATGGATTTTTATTCTAGATAAAATGTTATTTCGTTTTTTAATTGCAATAGTACCAGCAATTCTAAAACATAATTATCAATTAGTTTACTATTTGATTTTTCCATCATATCCTGAAAAATCTGTTCCATGTGTGTGAATAACATCAAAGGTCATAAAAAGTTTCAGTTAGGATGAATTCAACCATCACCAATATTAATAATAATATCTGTTTCCTTGTAGGAAGATTTTAATCATTCATTTTTTCTCATTAATTCGAAATGAGTAAAATTCATAATTATCGATTTCGTTCACAGTTAATTAAAGGAAATGATTATTAATTCATTTTCAAAATTAGTTTTCTTAAGCACCACTGAATTTAACTAAGTTTCTGTACAGTATCAAAAAGTGGAATATTTATAGGATAATTTGATTCATAAATTACTTGACCATCAAATTCAGCATTGAATTTATATGAAGCAGTCATATTAGTTTCTCAATGAAAATGATCATTATTTTTGACAAACATTCCATCAAATAGATCAAAGTTTATCTTTATTTATTCAAATGGAAAAATTTTATGGATATTGTTACCAATAGTTTTGTCATTAGCTCCAAAAATTTGATTAAGAAATCCTAAAACTTGATCAACACAATCTTCTTTATCTATAAATAACTGAACTTCACTTTGAATAACAACTATATTTAAAATTTTATTTTCTTTAATGATTATATTAGGTTTTTCGTTTGAATAAGTTTTTCTAAATTTTAAAAACTATATTGACTAACAGGAATGTCTATCGTTTCTACAAAGGTATTTAATTTATGATTTTTTGATGAATCTGAAATTTCTCCATCCCAGTAGCATTTATTATTTTAGATGCAATATTTGGAGCAAAAAAAGTTGAATCAAAACCAACTAGTGAAACGCTTTTATAAGAACATTTAATCTTTCTTTCAGAACAGCCAAATTAGCACTCAATTGAAATTATCTAATGAGTTACATTAGTTTTGTAATGTAAATAAATAACTGATTGGGAACCAAAAATAAGCATTCCAGAAAAAAAATTAAAAAATAAATATGGCAAACTGTTACCAAATTCTATTCAATGTGCAATCATAGGACTAAGAGGTTGTGCAAAAAAAAACATTAATGGTTAGTAAGTATATTCAAGCACCAAGATGGGGAATTAGGTAAAAGTTTATTATTTGTACATTTATTCAAAAACTTTAGATCAAAATATCAAGAATTTATAAAAAGATGCAAAAAATTGATGATTAAATTAATGAAAAATTGTTGTTTTCAAGGAAAATAATGATGAAATTATTCCATTAGATGAATGTGAAGATAATTCAGTAGTAGATTTGGAAGATTTTGTTCTTGAAAATCAAGATATAGTTTTTGAATATTTTACTAGAGGTGGATATAGAGGTTTAGATTATTTTAATTTAAGTCAAACATATTAAAAACATCAAAACAATCAGTTAGTCTTAATTTTGATTTTTGAATAATTTTAGACAAAAGGATACAAATTTAAATCATATTTATCATGAATTTGTTGGTGGAAATTTAAAGTTTGATGAATTTAAAGAAATGTGTAGTAAACATTGGAATAAAGACAAAGTTAGTTTTATACAACAGATATGACAAGAAACATTTATGTAGGTATATATAGGGAAGAATTTTTTAAACGTTGAACATTATGTTGAATGTAAAAGATGAACATAAAATTTGACCATAAATGTTGAACATAAAATGAAAATGATTATTATATATTAATTTTCAATAAATACTTGAGAAATACGATCCAAGATTTGATAAAAAAGTCAGACAAAATAAAAGAGTAACGGAACAACAAGCAAGAACAGAGAATGAAAAATTTTAAAAAAAGATCAGCCAGTTATTGAGACAATTAAAAAATTTATACAAGAAACTGAAGGATTAGGAGAAAAAGTTTTGCAAGCAATTGAAGAGAATAGAGAACTTGAGAAACAATTTGCTTCTTTACAATCAACATTATTTAGAAGAATTTGACGATATACATCAATTCCACAATACGAATGGCTTGATGATAATCCTGCTAGGAACGACTACACATTAAGTGAATCGGGAATAAATAATTTGTTACAGAATTATGAAAAAGAATGAAAATTAAAAGAGAAAGATGTAAAAAATAAATATAATGAAAAGAATGTCAGAATTTATCAATCATAGTGAATATAATGTTTTTGGATTAAAACCTGTTGGTCCTTATAAATATATTGGTAAATTATCAGTAGAATTCAATGCTGATAGATAAAAAAATTGGTGAAAAAGAATATGGAGGAACAGAGGGATTAATAAACCTTTTAACTAAAAAACAATTAACTATGATTAATTTAGGTACAGAATTTTATTCTCTTGATTTGCCAAATTATGCTAGAATATTATTCAACTCAATTGTTGTCCAAACGAAAATAATTCAAATAAAATTATATTGAGTAAAGTAAATAAATATTATTATTTGATAAAAACAATTGTTGAAGTATATATTCCCTCTTTTCAGTAAGATATCTTAATCATTCAATTGAAAAAGTTGTTGAAGATTTAATTAATAAATATACAAAAAAACCTGTGGAATATGTCTGGATGGATGATGTTTGAGATTTAATTGATTGATTAGCAGAAATCTACAGAGAAGAATTAGCTGCAATAAAATTATTATAATGAAAAAATAGTAGAAAAACTACAGTGTTAACTGATAAATTTAGTGATTTTATTATTAATGATCCAAAAGGAATTCTTTATGTATTCAGATTTTTCAATAATTTACCATATACGATTTAGAAAAGTGAAAACTATGGGAAAGGATGTGTTATATCTTTATTTAATAACTTAGCATTTGAAATTCATGTTCCAGCCTATCGATTGTTTGGTCTGGGAGCCAAATTAAAAGGATGATTAGCTAGAGGAGATAAAGGAATTTCTCCATCAGAAGAAGCATGTAAAAACATAATATTTCTTATAGTGATAATAAAGTTTTAGATAAACGACACAAAGATGATAAAAAAACTTCAGTTGTTTGCAAAATATAGAATGCCTGTAAGGGATGCTGCGTTAGAATAAAAAATAGCTTCAACTACAATTACAGATCTAATGCATAGCATAACGAAAATTAGGATTTGGTATTCAACAATGGAGATTATAAAAATTGTTTATTTTATGTAATCTATATAAATGAATATCTACAGTTGATTATACTATGCTATCTAGTGCCAAAATTAAATCAAAATCACTCCAAATTAATCTCAATAATGAACAATCACATATTATTTCACTAGTTTCAACTGATACACAAAAAACAAATGTAGAGAAAAAAGTGTTACATTAGCTATTCCTGTATTGAAAAAAAATTGAGTACTTTATGAAAAAGAAAGTAGGTAAAGGAGTAAGACTACATGAAGGTGGATTTTTATCATTACTATTGATTGCATTACCGTATTTAACTGATCTTGGTTCACTAGCTGGTGGATTTGTAATAATTGTTAACACAGTTACAAATAAGAAAAAAGGTGATAAAGAATTAGAAGACCAAAGAGACATAAATTAGCTATGGAAAAAAAGGAAGTGGTCATGGAAAAAATTTCAAAGAAATAATCAAAAAAATTAAAAATCCTTTACCTAACTCTGGAATTAAAGAATTAGGTAAATAATTAAAAATTAAATATTTTCGTGTCGTTTTTATGATTGATGAAATTCCTAATGAACCAAAAAATCTAGAATGTGGAATAGTAAATTTAGATGCTTCTGATAATGTTGGTGCTCATTGGATATGTTATTATAAAAATAAAAATATAAATTTTGGTTTTGATACATATGGCGGAAATATACGTAAACAACTAGTTAACTATTTAGGAAAAAATAATTACACTACAATATCGAGAGAATATAAAACTTTGGTGAAGAAATTTATGGACATTTGTGTCTATTTGTTTGAAAAATATTATGTATGGATTATAAGTTTAATGATATTTGAAATTAAATAAATGGACATTTTTGAAAATAAGTTATATGCTCAACTCAATAATAATGTAGAAAAAATAAAATATTTTCTTAAATTAGAACCAAAAACTGATTATGGATTCATTTCAAAAATTAAAGTTATCAAGTCATTGGTAGGCTAAAAAATAATGAATGTAAGTAAACAATTTCAAAAAGAATTAAATGCCAGTTTAAGTAACTAGAAGGTATACTAGTTTTAAAGGTGGAAGAATTGGAAATGTAAATGATCGAATGTATGCAAATGATTCAGTGAACAAACATTATTTACAGAATGAGTTATAAAATCTTGTTACAGAACCAGAATACACAAGTACTCTAACACAGCTCAATAATTATATTAGTATAATGCATTGGAATGAATGGAGGGAAATGTAGATGCCAGTGTGTGCACCATTTGTCAGAAGACGACCACAGTATAATGCCAGTCCTACTCGGCACGGAACCTGACAGGGTCGCTTGACAGCGTGAACAGCAAGCTGGTCGATCCTCTATCTTTCTAAAAGCATTTTGAAGAAACTATTCGGTGATAAACTCTCATTATTATACATTCTATAGTTTAATTTATCAGCTTCATGATGAACCACCTATCGTTTTGTTAATGTTCATAGTTATTCTGATATTTCGGTAGTAGGTAAATTACTGCAAGAAAGTTTTAGTTTGCAGTGAAAAATAGTTGTTGCTATGAATTTGTGTTTGATGCTTGTTAGGGTACATGTTGCCATGTATTAAATGTAGATAATATATTGAATTACTCTTAAAATTTGTCAGGATATCGCTGTCTGGGTCCAGTCTTGAGAAAATGGAATGTACATAAAGTGCTCCAACATTAACTCGTATGTCAGTGAAAAAGCTATAATGAAATATTCATAAACTCCTTGTATTCCATAAATGTTTTGAGATATTGAAACAAGATTTTAGCAAAAGATAACGATTACGATACATTTGCCATACGATTAATATGTGTAATTTTACTTTCCACAGCGATATTCAAGCGACTACAGATTTTTTAAAAAGAAATGATGTAATTATTGAGGGCCATGGTGAAACGAGAACTGCTGTGGATTTTGTAACAATATAGGTGAAGAGGTTATGTGTTTACTTTTACACTGAGACTTCGCTGTTACATAAACTACTGACCTGACTTGCACTCAGTTGTTAGTTTAATATTACACAATTTAATGATACTGTCGCAATATCAACATCATTACAATGTTAGTGAGATGAATATTTCTAAACACTGCTGTATTTTAAGAAGAGATGCAGACATTAACGTGGGAAGAGGAGTAGTTACATATTCCTCAAAACTCGTCATAGTCCTTCATGAATCAATGTCTCCACAACAACGTTCTTGGTATTATGGCTGACAACTCAAGATGAGAAACATTTGCAGTGACTTCTGTTACCAGCATTTCAATCTCAGTGAGTGTAAACTCCTTGCTGTTTGTTGCCACATTACTTTTCACCTAGGCCCATATACTCCGTCGGATTTAAATGAATATGGTATGGATGAAGCCTGATTGCACTATATCCTTTACTGTTAGCCAGTTCACCGACATGATAGCGTGAAGTTTTGGCTTGAACAACACTAAAAGTTCAATTAACTTCGCCTTATACTTGGTAGGTTGAACTTTATCTCAGGGAACATTTCTTTGTACCCAGAGTAAAATATCTGCTTCATCCACTGCAATGTTGGAGCTTTATGCATCAAAATAGAGTGGTATGGCGTTTAGTCCATAACTATTGTCGAATTCCAAAAGAAAGTTTTGCAGCAGAACGTTATCTTCCTGGCCAGTGACAGCGTTCCTCGACGACTCTGTTATTGCGAATCTCATATACAGTTCTACTGCACTGTTATAATTAATGCAATGCCAACAAAAAACACTTGTTCACAATACCTGACGACTAGAGAACACTTCAATGCCAGAAAATACGACATTACTACGAGAGCTGGCAAACATTGATGGATCTAATGCATGAAACCACATGGTAGTGTTTACTCATGGTTTGGCAGCAGAGGCCCTTACCAGCCAAACCGCTGGTGGTGTGGTAGGGAAACCAAATTCGTTATTGGTGTTATCTAGGCAACAGTGTCATGTCCCCCTCCAGTCAGCCAAATATCAAAAGTTGCAACTAATTTTAAATGTACAGTAAACAAGAACTAAGTAAATACTTCTCAAAAAAGGAAATTGAAGAAGCTGTTTCAAAAATGATTTCACTCCATACTTCAGTAAGTTAAAGAATCTTCATCATTAAGTAAGTGATATAAAAATTATTAATTTTACTTTTATGACTGGTGGTGAGCAAAAAATGCACAATTTTAATGGATATGATTTTATTCTTTAAAAAGTTGTTGTTGTTGGTGAAAACATAAACAGAGACTTAACATTTAATGTTTTTGATATTCAGATGAGTGCTCTTGACAAACCTTACAAAATAACTCCTGACATCCAATCAATAAAAATAGAGCGCAAATCAAATTTTCTAACTGTTACGTTAAAATATTCTGTTAAAACTGTTCCAGTTGATGCAAAGACAATGGTATTTGGTGAAATAATTTAATTATGTTTATTCTATCTAAAAGAGGAATGATAATCGCATCTACTATTTGAAGTGCATTAAGTTTACTGAGACACATAATCCTCATAATTAAGATCTAATAATAATTTTGTATATTTTCATCTAAATTTTTAATATTGAATTTCTTCCAAACTATTCTTGCTCAATTATAATCTTCATCAGAAATATTATCTTTATTACATCTCGCATAAAAACCTATATTTTTAGGTATTTTAGTTCCTTGTAAGTCTTCTTCAGAATGCGTATCTCCATAAGGATAAACATTTTCTTTAATTATAAAATCCAAAATATTTTGCTGTTTCTATAAATTGTCCTTTTGTAAGATTAGAAGATAATCTATGAATATTTGAGGCCATATATTTAAAAATATCTGAAAATGAAATGAAACGTATCAAAAAATTTATCAGTTTAGTGAAATGGCAGTAGTTTGTATACAGGGCGTTCCTCAGAAAGGTCATCGGGAGTATTTTCTCTGGTGTTTCAGCAGATATTTGCAATTTATTTTTTGCACTGTGGAGTTGGAGTCAGCCCAAAGAAGTAGTGTTCATCATGTCTTTTATGCGATGCACACTGTCGACGGAAGGCATTGATTTGTTTCCCATGAGAAACTAACTAATTTTCATAGCGGAATCTTGTATGTCGATTGGATAGAGCGGTCCCAGATGAGTCTAAGGCGATATTTATCTTATCGATGTGCATTAACAGGGATAGTAAAACATGAAGAATAACCAGTACTTAGCATCGATAGGACTCCCCTGGTCCACACTCATCATTACCACCAAGCATGCTGTGCTACTGAGTCGCAGTTGGATTGCTGTTTATTCTGCAAGTTTTACTTCCCTGATAACACACACTGTTAAAATGAACATGAGAGCACTCTATCGAATAGGTGATTTAAAAATAATTTTGTTTCTGGTGGGAAACAAACTGATGGTTTCTGTTGACACTGGGAATTGCACAAAAGATTTTACAAGCAGTAATTTCTTGGGCTAATTCCAGCCATACAATACAATAACGAAATAGTAAATATCTGTGGAGACACCATAGAAATGGAGACTGATGACTCGTAGGAGAGACATCAGGTATAGCTCTGAGTAACAAAAATATCCTGAAGAGTGTGTAAAACTGTTGACATTGTGATTTATGTTTACTTTCATCAAATGGAGGTTTTACAATCCCTAGACTAAGAAAATCTGTTAACAGAGTTTCTGTTACTGTGTAGTGTCGCGGAATAGTAAAGAGTTGGAAACGTGAAATATTGTCAAAGTTTCGTTGCCCATGCCGAGAGCCAGAGGCAGTAGGTTGGCCAAGAGGTAGGAGGATTGCACATGTCTGGAATGTGTCGTCACGCAGGGGCAATGGCCTCGCTACACACAACAGGCAAGAGAGAATTGCTTAGCACGCGGGTTTGTGTTAGATGGAGACTTTCTTAGAGTGCAAGACAGAGGTATAGCGTCAGCTGTACTGCATTTCACAACTTCGCGTAAGTCTGCAGTAACAACACGTAACTCTGTCGCAAGAACATCTAAGGGGCGAGTACGACAGATGAATCAGCAGTATAAGTGGAACGAATGCGTTCATTACAAACGAGCATGACGTCAGGACGTCGCTCTTGCTTCCTTTAAATACGCCAGCTTTGATAGCAACAAGGCACTCACACTTACATTTAGACTTGCAGTTAGATGTGTACTGGGTCACTGCGTAGCGCTCAGCTTGGTCATCGACATGTTAACCTTTATTAAGGAGATGTTGCAGTAAGGGCGGCCCATCCAGTAGCAGACGTGAGGGAACAGTACCAGCTCTGGTCCTCTCAGCTGCCACTTTCAATCATCAACCCAGGACTAGCAGACATCGCGGCAGACACTCTCGCCACCACTGCTGACCACATCAGTGAGCCATCGTCGAGATCGTGCGGGGCCCTGTGCATCCGCCGTCACAACCGGGTGAGTGACGACACTGTGGGATTGCAGCCTGTTCCGTCCGTCCACCGCAGACGAGCCACCAGGAGGATCAGGGAAGAAGATGGGGTGGGATAGAGTACACTCCACACTACGAGAACGCCTCTCGTGCCGACAGCGCCGGGACTCCAACCCAGAGCCTCCACGCGCTGCAGCTTGCTGTCCGCAGCAGAGCCGGCCGGCCAGCCGTGCGCCACCAGCCATGTGCGGCCGAAGTACGATGTAAGGACATTCCTCCGCTACGTCACAGCACACGGCGCTGCGCTAGCAAGACTGGTGCGGCCCGGAGCTGGTGTCATCGCTACGAGTCAGCGAGGACTCGGGAAAGTCGTTGATATAACCAAGCCACAATGTACTCGGCAGGAATAAAGGTATTATGAATTAATAATGTTTCTTTGGCGTTTCTGACGCTTCTACAGCCATTTCCTAGCATCCTGACAACTGAAGAGCACAGCGCTCAGCCTCCAGTCCACCGTAGGCGACTGGGACTACGGGGGCGCCTACAACTGTTCTAAAGGAAAAATGAAGTTGCAACATTGAAGTGGAAGATTACTACTATCTCTGACCTGCGAAAGTTACAATTGTCGGTATTGAATACTGGCAATCATAACTTTCACACATCAGAGATAGCAGTAATCTTCTACTTCAGCATCACAACTTCATTTTACTTTTAGAGAACTAACAGAAACTCAGTTAACAGATCTTGTTAGTCTAGAATAGTTTCAGAATATTCAAGAATTTTCTGACAAATTGTAGATAAACAACTCACTTAGAAACAGACTAAGTTACAGTTTACAGTCTGCTAATAGGAGAATAAAACGCTAAAACGTTATTTCCTCGATGACTTGTGTGATTATTGGAATATGCAGCCCTAATACAATTCTAGCATACAGTTCATATTAGGAATTTAATAGACTTATTCCTTGGTAATTTGCGCATTGTGATTTATCGCCTTTCTTTTAAATAGGGCATACCAAAACTTGATTGTATTTATGTGCTACACATTTGCTCAGCCAGCAAACATTCATAAAATTTTGAAGTCTGAGCTTCAGTTGATCAGATGTGTATTTAATCAGCTCCACATTTACGTTATCAGTACCAGTCGACTTTATGTTTTTTGTTTCTTTTATGAAATTTTGTTGCTCTTCCATTATTATGAGATCTGCAGAGTCCCTGGTATCGGTGTTTATTTCTGGTTTCTCTTTATTATCTACAGACATTTGAAGTATTTTAACCATTCTTTTTCAGATATTTCATTCAATTGCAAAATATCTCGTTCCTGTTTAATCAAGTGATTCATGATCTTGTATGTTTTGTTTTGTCTTTCATGGATATCATGTTCTATTTCACTCACATATTGGTCTCAACTTTCCCATTTAATTTTCTGTATTTCTTTATTTACTAAAGCAGATTTACTTTTGTAATCCTCTCTGTAATTCGCATTATTAGGTAATGAGAAAGTTTTAGATTACCTCCTTTTTATCTTTTATTAACTTGCTAATATGACGATTCCAAATCGTTAACCCCTTTTTAGAGTATTTCTTTTTTCTCATTGTTAATGCTTCAGCAGCCATGTGCATTATAATTCCTTTAATAGTATTCCATTCTCTGTTTATGCTGTTGCTTACTGGTTTCATTTCACATTTCTTATTTAGTCTCTCTTGGTATAATAGTGTGATACTATACTCCTGGAGCAGGTGCACTTTGTAAGTTCTTACAGCTGACTGGGTGTTTATGTGTGGTTTCTTGCACCTTTTTAAAAAGTTGTGTAACTCCTTACTAGAAAGTGACGTGATGATACATCGAAGCTTATGTAAACTCTTGTGTTTTTAAATTCTTGTATTTTTATTCTTATCTATGGATTCTTATTTGCAAGATTATTGTCTATTAGTGAAGCTGTACTTGAGCTGCCTATGTAAATTTATTGACATCACAATGTTTAAAAAACGTGTTTGTTATTCATAATTAACTGTAGCAAACTCTATTACCTTTCTACCATTGTTATTCAGTGTATCTTCACTCTCTGTATCTACAATATCTTTAATGGGTCCTTTATCCACTTGGGCATTTAAGTCTTCCATGAGAAGTATATAATCATGTTTACTTATTTTTCCTATAGTGTTCTGCAACATGCCATAAAATTCAGTAGAATTTTGAATTCTTTTTTCTTCTAGCGCATCCTCTCTCAACTTTAAGATGTTGCAGTAGAATTCTTTTGTTTATAAATGTATACGAATGTATACTGTCTTTAATGCTTTTCGCACCCAGATGAAGAATGCAGTAGCAGTTCTTTGTTCTTGCAATACTATGCAATGATCATCAAATAATTCTATAATTCACTTATTCCCCAGAATTTCTTTTTTGTTTTAGTTATGGCAGCATTACCAATTTTAGCATTGTTTAGTTTTGTTCTAGATCTGTTTCTATAGTGTCAGACCTCTTAACATTCCATGTTGTTAGTTGAAACCTTTCTGCTGTATGTGATTGGTCCTTACTCTTTACCTTACTTCTTTCATGGGTTGGCACATAATGAGGTATATAGGTATATATGAAAGATACATATACCTTCATAAGGATTCTATCTATCATCCCAGACAGAACATAGGTCTTACTAAAACATTGTTGGACAGAGTTAAAAAAAATTGTGAGCCAGTTTATTTGCAAGAGGAACTAAATCATTTGTGAACAGCTTTTAAGATAAATGGAGATGCTGATAATGAGATAGATCGAGCACTCCATCCGAGAAGAAAAGTGTCTGAAAACATGCAACAACAACTGTCGTCTGAAAAAGTTATTCTTCCATTTATCCACTATATTACGGACCATATTGGGAAAGTTCTGGCCAAATTTCCAGTTGAAGCAATCTTTTGACTCAGTGAATGTTCATGATTGGTGAAAGATGCACATCACTCATTTGCAATGCCTTAGATGTATAAAATTCCTTGCAGTTGTGGTAAGGTTTATATTGGAACAACAAAAAGGAGTTTAACACCTGCCTAATCGAACACAAAAGGAACTATCATCTAGGACTGACTGACATATCGGCTCTAGTGGAACATGTTTTTGAAGACGATGATTATGAAATAAAATTTAGTGAGACAAGCCTGCTAGCTAAGACATTGCATTACTATGCACATATGTACAGAGAAGCCACAGAGATTTATAAACAACACAATAATTTTAACAGAAAAAAGGAGGCTTAAGTTAGATAAGTTATGGCAGTCGACCTTGTTAGTCAGAGATAGTTTCACTGTCGACAGCGTGTGATGAGTGGTGGCGCCCTCTATGCGCAGCCCAGCAGCCAGTCATTGGCTCACCTTGGAAGATGTTGTCTGTAGTTGGCAACGAAATGTCAGGAGGAATAATTTCTGCTGTTCGAGCACAGCATCTTAGCCTGGAAATTTAAATTAATGAATGATGCAGAATATTTGGTAGAACATAGGAGAGACTCTTTTGAAAAAAACTGAAGTGGCCGTATCACAGTTCACAGAGGGAAGCACTGGGTGCAAAACTGGTCGAGGAAATGTTAATAGTCAGTGCTGAAAGGAGGTTATGAAAGCATAATTCCATAGCTCAAAAAGCGAGAATTAAAACCTGGAGTGTGGGCATACTGATGCAGCTCCAAACTGATCAAATGTATTGGCAAGGTTTGTTACAAGAATGAGGAGCCTGGGAAATTTTGTGGATACTCCATTACAAAGTATTAAGAGACACAAAGTATTAAGAGACACATGTACCAGCAAAGTTAAGGGGTTATACAATGAGGTAACAAAAATCGTGGGGTAGCGATATGCATACATACAGAATGATTTGGTCACCAAGATCACTGGACATGAATCCCATCAAACATTTATGGGGCATAGTCGAGAGGTCAGTTAGTGCACAAAATCCTGTACCGGAAACACTATCTCAGTTATGGATGGCTATACAGGACCTCCAATGACTTGTTTATTCCTTGCCAGGTCGTGTTATTGCACTAAGCTGAACAAAAGGAGGTCCAGCACAATATTAAGAGGTATCCTATGACGTTAACGTACGTTTAACTACAAATCAACAGCTCACTTAAAAATGATCTAAACTCCAATTTATCGTCTGCCGATATCAAAATAAAACGGGAACAACTCCAGACCCTCGACGATTCGTACTGTGGGGCCGTAGAACCACTGGCTCTACCCCAAACAATATCACTGCCCTACCACAGTAAGAACAATTATATCTTTGCCGGATCAGTTCTCTGTAGTACATGCTCTATGCTACACGCATTATGTATACGATACAAGAATAAAAATATTCATAGTAAGTGACACAGAGTGCAAGAGATTATTCATCATCGTAATTACCACGCCCACTTCCCACTATCTACAGTACAATTAGTGGAACCTGCAACATTAATACAACTCAAACTTCGGACAACTACAGCAGCGCACGCCTCGCATGTGAATAAATTGTTATAGTAGCAGATAAACAAAAACTATATCACAGTGCAGCATAAACGTTGCAGTTTCAATGTTTTTAACCCGCAAATAAAACACGCTGAACTATGGATAAAGCGTTTGCGTTTCCTTGCAAAAGGTCTCACCAACAAATCTAAATATCTGGCTATGCAGTAAGTGGGTTCATCTACTATGTCACTAATGGTATCTGCTCTAAGTGTGTGTCATAATTTACATTTTGCTGTTGAACCAGATTTGACTTAAAATTAATAAAAACAGAATATTGAGAATGGTTTCTACAAAAGAAGACCAGTTGGGGAAACAAAAAAGCAGAAAACATTTAGAGCAAAGAAGTGCGGATAAATTTCTGTGCAACGTAGGCAAAGAAGCCGACTTGCCACATGTAAAACTGTATCTTTGAAAATGATAGTCACTCTCCAAGGGGTTGGAACAGACGAGGCTTGGTACAGTTAACTGGGGTAACTTTGAACCACATTTTACCACTTTTTGAAAATACTAAACACAAAATAAATTACATATCGCAACACACATTGTAAAATTTAATGTATATAGTTACTCATTGGTTGGTAAAGTGAAAATTTATACTATGACCTATTGGAGTAAAATTTCAATCTTAATGCTGGTACAAAGCTACACTATCATTCAGGATAACTTTAGTCCAACCTTAAAAACAAAGAATTTTTCCTGTATATAGTGCTCTGGACTAATTTTGATTGTGCCAAACGGAAATCAGTTGCTAATAAAATGTACACCGAAGAGCCAAAGAAACTGGTACACATTGCTAATGTAGTGTAGGGTTACCAGTAGCATGCAGAAGTGCCGCAACTCGACGTGGCATGGACTCGACTAATGTCTGAAGTAGTGCTGGAGAGAACTAACACCATGAATCCTGCAGGGCTGTCCGTAAATCCGTAAGAGTACGAGGGGGTGAAGATTTCTTCTGAACAGCACGTTGAAAGGCATCCCAGATATGCTCAATAACGTTCATGGGGAGTTTGGTAGCGAGCAGAAGTGTTTAAACTCAGGAGAGTGTTCCTGGAGCCACCCTGTAGCAATTCTGGACGTGTGGTGTGTCACATCGTCCTGCTGCAATTGTCCAAGTCCGTCGGAATGCACATTGGACGTGAATGGATGCATGTGATCAGGCAGGATGCTTACATATGTGTCACCTGTCAGAGCCGTATCTAGACGTATCGGAGGTCCCATATCATTCATTCCAGCTGCACTCGCCCCACAGCATTACAGAGCCTCCACCAACTTGAACAATCTCCTGCTGACATGCAGGATCCATCGACTCTGAGGTAGTCTCCATACCTGAACACATCCATCCGCTCGATACAATTTGAAACGAGATTCGTTCAACCAGGCAACATTTTTCTAGCTGTCAACAGTCCAATGTCAGTGTTGACGGGCCCAGGCGAGACATAAAGCTTTGTGTTGCGCAGTCATCAAGGCTACACGAGTGGGTCTTCAGCTCCGAAAGCCCATATTGATGATGTTTCGTTGAATGGTTTGCATGCTAACACTTATTGATGGCCCAACATTGAAATCTGTAGCAATTTGCTGAATGGTTGCACTTCTATCACGTTGAACGATTCTCTTCACTCGTTGTTGGTCCCGTTCTTGCAGGATCTTTTCCCTACAATACCGATGTCGGAGATTTGATGTTTTACCGGATTCCTGATATCCACGGTACACTCGTGAAATGATCATACCGAAAATCCCCACTTCATCGCTACCCTGGAGAAGCTGTGTCCCATCGTTCGTGCGCAGACTATAACACCACGTTCAATCTCACTTAAATCTTGATAACCAGCCAATGTAGCAGCAGTAACCCATCAAACAACTGCGCCAGACACATGTTGTCTTATATAGGCGTTGCCGATCGGAGCACCGTGTTTACATATCTCTGTAATCGGATCAGCATGCGTGTACCAGTTTCTTCGGCGCTTCAGTGTAAAAACAATCTGTGTTAACTCAGTACTGCAGGTTTACTTCGAAATATCAAGATATTTGTATCGACATGGCACTGCCCCACTTAAATCACTGTCGTCAGAAGCTCTCTTCACAGCCAACGCAAGAAAAGGCCCAGCACAAGTCTAAGAACTTGTAGGAAGTTGGAAAGACAACTGAAATACTAACTACGAATCATAGAGGTAGTAAAACTATTACTATCAGTAGAAAATAATGCAAGTAGGTGGTGCACAGCCATTTCAAACAAAAGTGATAGGCGTTAGAAAGATACCGTGCCTGGAAAAACGTTACCCTGATTGAGCTGTACCTTTATGATGAATACCTGGTGACAAGAAACACGCTGTGAAGATTGGTGAGAACTCCGCAAATATACACACACTGATAATAATTAACTGATATGGTCATAGTAAGCAATGAGCTACAGTACCTGAGATCGTACCATGAGTGGCTGGCGGGCCACATCTGCTAATTAAGTAACACGTGCTGTAATTGCTTCTCGGTATAGTCCTGGAACAGTCGCTTCTTTCTGAACGTCAGAAAGTCGTAAGAGATACAATCTTTGCACCACTCCATAGGCACAAGCCAAAACCGTCGCATGCTCGGCATACTTAAAGCTTAATTTTCTCATCAGAGTCACCGTGTAACTTATTGGCGGATTCTTCAACGCCTCCAATAAAATACGTTAATAGGAAGGGCTTCGACGTTCAAGAAAAATTCAGACCATGTTCACCATGTTATCTGAATCCTTGATGGTTAAAACAGAAACTTTAAAATTTGTTTATTGCTACGACTGGGTGGTCAAGCTATCCATCTTTGCAGCTTGCCATAGAATGGATTCTTGATGGGTCCAATCTGACTGTGCCCAGGTTGTGACGTTTGCCAATCCACAGTAAATAGGAGCGTGACTAGCCGCTGTTTTGAGATGTAAGTAACGGTAAGATAAAATCCAGCCTTTGACGAGTTTACCTGATACTCTCATTAACCTATGCTGGTGTCCATTAACCATCATGGACCTTGCCAAAATGGATTGGCTTTTGTGCCTCAACGCTACTGGCTGCCATGTTGTAGATGCAATCACACTAGAGGGGTATCTGTGGAGAGGGCAGAATAATCTATGATTCCTGAAGAGGGGCAGCAGCCTTCTCTGTAGTTGCAGGGGCAACAGGATTGACTGATCTGGCCTTGTAATGTTAGCCAACATGACCCTGCTACGTTGCTACTGCGAATGGCTGAGAGCAAGGTGAAACTACAGGCGTACAAGTTTGTATGCTAACCTGATCCACAATTAACAACGAGACAGAAAGAATATACAAAGAGATAGAAATTATTCAGATAATTAAGAGAGACGAAAATTAACTGCGACGGGGGTCTGGAATTCGATAGTAAAGAAGGAAGAGAAGGAAAAATAATAGGGTAATATGGACTCGGGGAAAAAAATGAAAGAGGAAGTCGTCTATTAGAATTTTGTACAGAACTTAATTTAACCATTGCTAACATTTACTTTAAGAATCAGGTTAAACCTGGAAGTTTTCTGATTGATTATATAATGGTAAGGCAGGGTTTTCGACACCAAAATTTAAACTAAGTAACTTCCAGGGGCAGGTGTGAACTCTGACCTTAATTTATTGGTTGTGAGCTCCAGGTTTAAACCGATGAAATTACAAAAATGTAGGAAATTAAGATGGGACCTGGATAAACATTGGACCGTATAAAAGACCCAGCTTGACCGGCACTATGACACTAAGGTCGCCAATTTCATTAATGCTCCACCACCCGTTGAGCCATACTGGCATCTCAGGCGGCCTTTCTGTCACCAGGCGAGAGCATACGTTGTCTGATTACTAGCGATGATACTAGTGAGAGAATACCATCACAGATCCTGTGCCACTTCCGTAGCATAGTCGACAATGGCATGGTTACCGACGAATTGCTCCGTGTACTTTGGCTGAGCCAGGTATGTAGAGAGGCAACTGTCTTTTGTGCAGCTAAGCAGAAAGTTGCACTGCAGCAACTAGGAACCCCTACTCATCCTGCAGTTGAGGCTCTCACTGCAGCCTTATCTTCTGGCCCAGCTCATGTTGCCACCATCAACTAAAGCAATGCCGTCTTTGACATGACAGCTGCATCGCCTGCCAGTGCTGCAGACCACATTAGCTTAGGTGCCCACCATAGCCAGTCAATAATTCCAGTTGCTTTCTGCCCCAATCGAAAACCCTCATAGCACATATGTCTGTAATTTGTGCTCTGCTTAATGCTGTTTGCACACCACCAGACATCGCCAGCGCACCCCTGAGCATTGCTATGTGTTGTCACCATCGCACATTTGGTGAACAAAGTTTCCCACTGTCACCGACTGTGCAACCACCCAGACGCCAGCGGTATGCGTGAGTAAGTGCACACAGATGCCATCCTGCCTCACAGTGCATGTTCAGCTCAGATAGATGGTTGAGACAATATTTCCTTATAAACACTAAGTGGGACCTGTGTGTCTACACAGGCACACTGCTCCCTGGACGCCACTAGATGACAGCGTTCTGGCTGTCAACTGCCAACAAATGGTCGGTCACTACCTGCTGCGTCCACCAAATGCAACTGGATCTTGGCCTGCATTTTTGCTGATTTCACAGACACAATTATTGGTGCTAAAATTTTGGCACATTTTCGTCTCTTCCATGAAACTGACAGCTCCTGTCTTATTGACAAGTTCTCTAGTTGGTCAACCATCAGATTCCACCATGTTCAAAAATTTGTGCTGAAACTATTCGATTCTGTTGATACAGGCCGTACTAGGACCTTCTTGACTGTTTCTCAGCCTTTGTACGGCCACCTGGAGCACCAAGAGGTGTACAGCACAGTCTATCACGTTTGCAACGCGACTGGCCCTATAGTTTTCGGTGGATTGCCAAATCTCATCCCTGAATGACTTGCTGCTGCTAAACCCAAATTCGAAGTTATGTTGTGGGATGGTTCCTTTGGTGTTCAGATATGATCCACCGTGCATCATGCATCCTGGCGACCCTTAATGCTCTTAATGCATGCACCATGCCAGACAGACATCTGGTCCCCAACCTCCACTATCATTTCCTCAGTGGACATTCTGTGTTCAGTGTCCTCAACTGTGTCAAGGGATTCATGGAGATACCAGTCCTCAAAGCCAGCTATAACCTTGTCCTATGACCTCTCTGAATCACTTTATATGACATTTGGCCTCCAAAATACTGATCAGACATAGCAGAGATTTACTAATAGTGTGCTACATGACATGTCCTATTGCTTCATGTGGTGTCACCGCCAGACACCACACTTGCTAGGTGGTAGCCTTTAAATCGGCCGCGGTCCGGTAGTATACGTCGGACCCGCGTGTCAGCACTGTCAGTGATTGCAGACCGAGCGCCGCCACACGGCAGGTCTAGAGAGACGTCCTAGCACTCGCCCCAGTTGTACAGCCGACTTTGCTAGCGATGGTTCACTGACAAATTAGGCTCTCATTTGCCGAGACGATAGTTAGCATAGCCTTCAGCTACGTCATTTGCTACGACCTTGCAAGGCGCCATTATCATTTGCTATTTATCTTGTGATGCATGTACCGTCAGACCGATGTTCACCAATTATGGATTAAAGTTAAGTATTCCAACAGCTACGTACTTTATTTGCTAGACTCAAATCCTTTAACTGTTCCAGACCTCACGCCAGCCTGCGTGAGCTTAAACGCGCGCCTTTCGGCTTCACCTCCTTGGGGCTTGGCTGTCTTGCCAAGTCACAACACTTCACCTACCTCGAAGACATATTTGTGTTTTCTTCTGCACTGCAGCAACACTGTGAGCATATGACAGCTGTGTTTGAGTGCTTCAACAATTTTGGGGCTATTATCAATTTCTCAAAATGCTTCCTTCGTGCCTCCCAGGTGCCATTCCTGTGTCACCAGATTAGTGCAGATGGCAACAATATTGTTGCTGATTGTCTATCACGAGTTGCCAGCATCTACGATTGCATCGATTTTGCTGCACTCAGTGCAGCACAAGAGATCGATACAGAGCTGGATGCTTACCGGCAAGACACAGACACAGACTACAGTGTGTGTCTATCTCTGACGCAGACACAATATTGCTCTATTATACTGGGTGGTTATAATTAAAGTACAACTACTAACAGGAGCCCAGTGTGGACTATATTATCGTATAGAAGGGAAACTTGGCAGATATCCTAATGTGTTAATGCAGAATCAATTTATGCTGGAAAAAATAAGTTCCAATTTTGGCCACCAGTTGCAAATCTAGCGCTGTGAATGCAAAGAAGGATGTATAGAAATGCCTCCACATGTATTCGATTAGGAACGGGATATGGGCAGAAAAGGTCAGGCAAGTGAGAAATGCATAACTCTGATATTATTAACTGCTTCTTGCACAGTTTATTCAACACGAGTGCTGGAGATGTCGACGAGATGCTTATAGTGCCAGATTTGGGCCTGGTGGCGAAATTGGAACTAATTTTTCCAGCATAAATAGGTTCCACATTAACATGTTATAACATCTACCAAGTGTCGCTGACTTACTGGTCCACTCTGAGTAGCTGAACCTTAATTATATTAACCCGGTACCTGCACAGGCAAGCCACGATCCTTCCTGCCAGCCACTTTTTGCTGCCAGGGCTTTGTCATCGTCCACAACATGAGCTACCCTGGCGCTAAGGCCACAACGAAGCCTGTTACCCACCACTATGTGTGGCCTGGCTCAATTAAAGCTGGGGGTGCTGCTGTGTTACTTGCCAGCATAGTGCAGTTAGCTGGCACTTCCGTGCTCCTGTTGAAGGTTTTCCTAAAGCAAGAGGAATGTTTTCTCATGTCCATATTGACACTGTCGGTCTCCTCCCCACCTCTGACATCCAGCAGTGTCTTTTAACAATCATTGACCATTTCACACACTGGCTAGAGGTGATGACAGTTACTGATATCACAGCTGAAATTATGACATGAGCATTCGTGAGTACATCGTGGGTTTGTTTCGTACCCCCCCCCCTCCCCCCTTTCTACATACACTTGGATTGTGGTAGATTATTTGAATCTCAACTCTTCAGCGAGCTTGTCTGACTCTTGGGGCACTCAAAATCACCGCACGATCACATATCACCCAGCCAGAAACGGTATGGTCAAGTGATGGCTTCCCAACTTGAAAGCTTGTCTACTTTGATATGAAACAGCATGGACTACTGCACTTCCCATCCCTTCAAGATTGAACTTAATGCCTCAATCGCTCCGCTAGTCTGCTATAAGCCCATGTGGATACCTGGAGAATTTGCTGAGCCCTCTGCTTCCATCTCTGCCCCTGACATCCCAAACTTCATGGATGAAATGTGCTTCCATGCTGCGATCATCTATCTGCAACCCGACTGTCAGCATGGCAACCCACCTTACTTCACACATACAGAATTGACTGCTGCTGCTGACATGCATGTAATGGTTTGGATTGATGGGGTCAGGCCTGGTCTCTATCTTCCATATCCCAGCCCTTTGTTAGGTGAGGTCATTGTACACTGGAGATTGCTATCACTGATAACACACGTATAGTGTCATTGGATCATGTTGAGTCAGCCTACACCTTTCCATCTCAGTCCAACACTATGCACCACCCTCAGGTGGCTTTGCCTCGACCACTACCATCTTCCCAGTCAGCATAACCACCGATTTTGAGACTGACGATTCCGCTCTGGGAGACGACAGTGCTTGCCGCCCCAATTCGCCTCCACACTCCAGTCACGGTAGGCTGTGTGGAGACTGTCATCTGCATCACCTATTGCAGCTGCCCCAGTATCGTGATCTATTGGCTGAGCTGCGAACTTACAATACAGGTCACAATGCACAGTCAGCCAAGCTGTACGTTTACAGCGTCGTCCACAGCACAGACTGATTGTATGTGAGGAGGCAATCCCATATAAAAACATAAGTACAGGACTCTAACGATAGACGATTCTAGAGTGGCGTCCAGTTTCTAGCCACAGTATTTTCGTGTCACTGAGTGCCCAATTTGGGAGGTGCAGCAGAGGAATCTGATGTGTTCCCACCTATGCACCTTCGTTTGGCTCGCATATAGTGAGAGTCCACATAGGCATGCACTAAGGTCTGTCTGTCTGTTACGTGTTTTGCAAGAAATTCTATGCATTGATTACAGTGGTCGCCTGAACAACGGATTGTGTATAGCGATTTGAGTGCTCACTCATGCAGCGGATATGTCCATTGAATACAATGGTCGCTCGAGTAATGGAGTGTATACAGTGTTGTCAGTTATCGCTCCTGTGACACAGTTTGTCCAATAATTTCAATGCTCGCTTTTGTGAGAGGCTATGTGTAGTGACTTAGTGATCGCCCCTGTAACTGATAGTGTTCTGTGATACTGTAGTCCCTTTCTGCAACTAGTTTCTTGTTACCAAACTGTATTATTAATAAATATCAACTCTGTGAGAAGTGTGCCTGGTATGTGCCGGAACATGCCTATCCTAAGTAAATTACCACCTCCCCCCCTCCCAGTTCTGCTACTGGAACTGAAGAAAAAGATGTACACTTTCTCCAACTTTCCTGATCTCTAGTGGCGTAAGGATTTTGCCTTTCTTGCTATCATAGACTATTTGAATAAGCCAAGTTTGACGACGCAATGCGAAGACATCCCTATTCATGAATTATATTTCTCTGTTGATACAATTGAAAGAGTTTGATCCCTTCTTCAAAACAAGTGAAGCAAAGGAAATTCAACATTATCCCTCGCTGAAGGACAGCTGGGGTATATGAAGTGTGTTTTAAACCAATCACCATGTCTAGATAAAGCAAAATTCTATTTTTGTGACCACAGAGTGTGAAAGTTTTACAATTTTTCTACTAGTATACTTAATTGTACAGAGGATTTAATAGAACGAAATTTAAAGGAAAAAAATTGACACACAGGAATAACACCATTCTTTCCGATTAAAGTTAATATATTTAGAAACCACACCTACATATTAATAATTTTATTACAAAAATATACTGTAAATGTTGAAATTTACTCGTATCATGTATATGTAACAGAATTATGTAACTATCTTTTCACATTTCACATAGTGGTAAATAATGACTTGTTCAGTATCTGACGTGCTGTACTCTATGTGTGAAATGTTCTGGAGCAAATACAAATACAAATATAAATACAAAACTGTTGTGTAAGATATGTCCACCAGACAAAATTTTGTCGCCCCCCCAAAATAACAACACCGGTCACTTTGGAACACTGTAAATGATGTACAACTGTACCAGGCGGCCGTGTGACTCCTCTTTGCTGGCATAAGTCATGGTATTGAATGGGTGTCAGTCGATTGTATGGAATCAGTGCAATAAGATGGTTCGGCGTATAGACGTGACAGAATAGTAGAGAGAAGCTATCATGTTTGAATGAGCCAATGACCACACTGTGAACGAAGTTTTCCGATTTACTGGTGCATCGACGTTGGTTGTTCAACGTATCTACACTATTGATGGCCCACTGACAGCTATCTAACGTGGCGAAAGAAAATTGGTCGTAAAAAGATTCTAACCGACAGCGACCAGAAATTAGTCTCACTTCTTTGCAACGACAGCTACTTTATTACCAAATCTCTGTCGTTTACCAGCCATTGCTGGACAAACTGCGTCAAGATTATAATAATATTATTATAAAAATGAGTACAATATTGTGATTCAAACCTTCAGCATTGCTCTGTTGTACCACATTTCAAAAACTTCTATTCTCTTCTTGTCTAAACCATTTATCGTCCATGTTTCACTTCCTTACTTGGCTACATTACAAATACCTTCAAAAAAGTCCTCCTAACACCTAAGTCTAAATTCGTCGAGTCAAACAGCAATTGTGACTGCCAGTGAATGCAGGTCCATATCAAGCAATTTCTGAGCGAACAATGCGAAGTGAATGTACATTTGAAGGCAGGTACCTCGCACAGGTAGATGGCTCACAGTGGCACATGATACTGCACGACTTTAATGGCACAAGTAACACACAAACTGGGTAGTAGCTAACTAGAGGCCTATAGTGCAATCTGACAAGTTGAGATTTCACTTCTTTTCAGATAAGGCAATGCGCCGAGTGCATCAAAGACCCAACTAGGCACTTAACTTACGATGTGTGAAGGATTTAGTGCTGACTGATGGTGATTCTGTGAGTTTTGGAAGCGTCTTTCACATCACGGTTGGCCCTCTCACCCAGAGTACCAGGAACATGAACCAGTATCATTATTTTAACATTCTAGATGTACAAATGTTGCATTTTTTCTACATTTTCGTGGTGAGTACAGTGTGTACACTCCTGTGTTACAAGTTTGCAACACCCGCATTCAGAGGGCTGCACACATACATTTCTGGTTGCGGGAACACTTGTGCATTCCATAGCACTTTGAATGGCCCATTAAGTCACCCGACGTTAATCTTACAAAAAATGTCTGGGACTATTTGGAACAACAGGTGAAATGTAACAGTTAACATCCCCACAATTTGATACCTCTACAGCAGGCATAGGCATCCTTTGGTGACCAGATTCACGTACTAAAGCTTGCAAACCGGTCCATCACGTGATGCGACAACAGCGCTCTCCCACCACATAAAGTCAAAACTACAGCGTCTGAGACGTTAATCTTTACTGGGTAATGCGCCTTTGTGAATGATGTGAATGATACCCTTCTCCTGACAGGCCATGTAAACAAATTACGCCCCAAAACACACGTTTGTGGAGAGTACATTCATTTCATGTTCACGCTTCTTCAGATTTTCACAATCATTTACGCATCGGAGTTTCTTTCACAGGCCAGAATGAAACCAGCCAGGGGCCAGATCTGTTGCCCACCCATGTGCAACAGGATCTAATAATCAAGGAGTGGTTTTGCTGCATACAGCATTCATGAAGAAACTTGTGGACTCTTTTCCTCACAAAATAGAGATCATTATGAATGTTAGAAGTGGTTTTAGCGTTATGTCTCCTGGTGGTGATTAATGTTGTCACATCGTAACCAGAATCAAGTCCACATCTGCAAGCAAGATCGCCAGTGAAGTATAACACCTACACTATGTGATCAAAAGTAACCGGACACCCCCAAAAACATACGTTTTTCATATAAAGTGCATTGAACTGCCACCTACTGCCAGGTACTCACTATCAGCGACCTCAGTAGTCATTACACATCGTGAGAGAGCAAAATGGAGCGCTCCGCGGAACTCACGGCCTTCGAACGTGGTCAGGGGATTGGGTATCACTTGTGTCATACGACTGTACGCGAGATTTCCACACTCCTGAACATCCATACGTCCACTGTTTCCGATGTGATAGTGAAGTAGAAACGTGAAGGGACACGTACAGCACAAAAGCGTACAAGCCGACCTCTTCTGTTGACTGACAGAGACCACCCACAGTTGAAGAGGATCGTAATGTGTAATAGGCAGGCATCTATCCAGACCGTCACACAGAAATTCCAAACTGCATCAGGATCCATTGCAAGTACTATGACAGTTAGGCGGGAGGTGAGAGAACTTGGATTTCATGGTCGAGCGGCTGCTCATAAGCCACACATCACACCGGTAAATGCTAAAGGACGCCCCGCTTGGTGTAAGGAACGTAAACATTTGACGATAGAATAGTGGAAATACATTGTGTGTAGTGATGAATCACGGTACACACTGTGGCGATCCGAGGGCAGGGTGTGAGTATGGCGAATGCTCGGTGAAAGTCATCTGCCAGCATGTGTAGTGCCAACAGTAAAATTCGGAGGCGGTGGTGTTATGGTGTGGTCGTTTTTTTCAAAAAATGGTTCAAATGGCTCTGAGCACTATGGGACTCAACTGCTGTGGTCATCAGTCCCCTAGAACTTAGAACTACTTAAACCTAACTAACCTAAGGACATCACACACAGCCATGCCCGAGGCAGGATTCGAACCTGCGACCGTAGCAGTCGCACGGTTCCGGACTGCGCGCCTAGAACCGCGAGACCACCGCGGCCGGCCCGATTTTTTCATGGCGGGGGCTTGCACCCCTTTTTGTTTTGCGTGGCGCTATCACCGCTTAAGCCTACATTGACGTTTCAAGCACCTTCTTGCTTCCCGCTATTGAAGAGCAAATCGGGGATGGCGACTGCATCTTTCAACACGATCGAGCAGCTCTTCATAATGCACGGGCTGTGGCGGAATGGTTACACGACAGTTAACATCCCTGTAATGGTCTAGCCTGCGCAGAGTCCTGACCCGAATCCTGTAGAACATGTTTGGGATGTTTTGGAACGCCGACTTCGTGCCAGGCCTCACCGATCGACATCGATACCTCTCCTCAGTGCAGCACTCTGTGAAGAATGGGCTGCCTTTCTCCAAGAAAAGCACCTGATTGAACGTATGCCTGCGAGAGTGGAAGCTGTCATCAAGGCTAAGGGTGGGACATCACCATATTGAATTCCAGGATTACCGATGGAGGGCGCCACGAACTTGTAAATCATTTTCAGCCAGGTGTCCGGATACTTTTTGATCACATAGTGTGCATAGCAAGCATGTTTACTACGAACACCAGGGTACAGTCAGAGCAGAACTGAACTCCTCCACAGAGCGTGCTACTATTTATACGAATATCGAATATTCAGGTATGTATAAACATTGAAAATATGAGAAATTTCTAGAACTTTTCACAAATTATAAACACTAAATTACAAAAAAATAAAATGTACAAAACAGCAGTGTCTTTGTTATTAAGAAATGTGATGCAACGTTCCTTTGGAAGTCCATGCAGGTGCGAAGGAACAGGCATTGCAGCGACTACAGCCGTCAAGAAATACAGGAAATGTATTCGTAGTTGCGCATATGAGCCACCTTCCGCTGTATATTAGAATGACGACAATGAATATTTGAGCCAGACTGGAGCTCGAATCCGGATTTTCTTCTTTACACTTCAAGCAGGAAATCCGGGTTCGAGTTTCAGTCTGGTTCAAATACTCATTGTCGTCATTCTAATATGCAGCCGAAGGTGGTCCATATTCGCAACTGCGAATATATTTCCTGTAAAAAATTGGTGCTGGCTGAGCTATTTTTGTGCTTCATTTATTGAATTATTCTCACTCATTTAGGCATAATAGCCATAAAAATGTTATTGATCAGTCAGTGACCATGCAGCAAGTATTGGAGCAGTGGAGTACAAAATTTAACACTTCAGACGTAAATGTAAGTTTTCACAACAAATTATTCAGCCCGAAACAATAGAAAAGAAAAACTTTAAGGAAACTTCAGAGTGTGAACTGTTTATAATTAGTATATGTAAAATTCAAAATCCTTTTGAGCTGACGAATGTAGATGATGAGTTTAATTGAATTAACAGCATAGCAGCAGCCAATCAAGCCTGTGTTTGTTGTTCGTTCAGGTCTTATGCCCATTCTACCCTTCCGCAGTGACCAGTCTGAAATTCTTCTTCCAATTTCGAGAGTGAAGCAGGTTTCTCTACAGGTAAACACAATACATTGTCCATATAAATGACTTGTGTGTTTCAATACAGAAAGCAAAGCCGTATACCGTCCACATACCGTACGACTGAAGACGAAAGAGTTTTTTTGTTTTGATTTTAGACCAGCCCCAGGGCTAGTAATACCTTTTGAAGATTCTGTCTCAGCATCATAACGTTGAGGAAACCGTTGCATTCTTGCTTCTGCAATACACTTAGCTCTTCTTCGCTTGGGAAACACAGCACAGTATTTGTATCCAAATATACACTAATTGCTGTACTGTAGAAAAGTACAAGTGCATTGAACTTTATGGTATTGTCGGAGCTTGTGTATCGCATTCTGCTGCAGCTGCCAGGGTCAGTGGCTCACTCGATACTTTAAACAAATTTCCTTCTGGTGTCTTCACTTTTCTTTAATGTCTTCACTTTTCTGTAATGTCTCATAGAGACCATCATTAAACAAACTGCTTTCCACCAGTAGAATCGTTTTGAGGCAGACGAACAGAACGGTGAAAGATGGCCGTATTCCGAATTCAGCTGCTAGTGTTATTATTTGCCGCCATTTGAAACGTTTGAAGTTTGTGGATATTTAAATTTTGTTTACATTATTCACTTTATGCGACCTGCAACATGTCAGTCGGCGATGCTAACTACCACGCCACTCTGCTTGCAGCACATTCTGCTGGAATATTTTGTCTTATGTGTTAATGATTCCTTGGTCTCAAAATGGTGCGCATAGATCCAAAAGAAATGCTCAGACAAAAAATATCGGCTTTCATTCGTAGCCTGGATGGAAGTATGTCACTTGTAAAGATGCTTTAACATCGTACATATTTATAGCCTCATCTCAGTGGAACAAGCTAATCAATAGCAATCTGAAAACACAGCATGGGAAAAATGTAATATTCTAATAAAGTGAAAGTAGACTAATTATGTTATGTCGAGACTGGCAAAGAGTTGAGTGACTAGAAAAAGGAGTTTTGCGATGTTTCAGAGAGTCAGACACGTAGAAAGTACGAATACTGTCAAATTACGTAAACGTTGAATAATGTGCCGAATAGTCTGCCACCGAGGTAATTGATTTAGTGCGGAACAATGTGCTAAAGGATTCTTTTAATCCAGGAAATGTCGCTGACGTCTAATGACCAAATTCAGAGCATTTTGCCAAAGGAATGTTGATGATGTTTGCATTTAGTGAGCAGACGTCTTGGGTGAAGCAGAACAAATGTGAGCAGCGTTGGCCCCGGTTCTTTAGTTAGGCACATAATACGATGCATATCCGCGAGAAATCAGCCAGAGAGAAATTTTAATATGTATCATGAGAGTGGGGTCCAGCTGCAGAGGTTTTCTGGGTGGGCCACGGGGCCAAATGCGTCGACAAAAGTCCAACCAGCAGCGGACAATTGTAGGTGTTTTCCCCGTTAACAGGTAGCAAGTGGCCGACCTGCTGGATAATCTATAGTGCGTGTCCAGTACAATGGTGGCTTTTGCTACAGTATGAAATGTGGTCATATATAAATACTTTTTAAGTCCATAATAATTCGATGTTTCACAGTACAACAAATCCAAACATATCAGAGTGCTAGAGGCATAGAAAGGCATTTACTAAGATTTTCACATTATAAATATCGTAAAAAACGTTGAACAGAACACTGTTAACAAATATACTTACAATAGTCACTGCAAATGTATAACTGCTGAAGGCTTCATGTGATCTTTATAAACGATGCATTGGATGGTAGCTCAGTGCTCTAGCTACATCTCTGAAAGTCACCCACTGACACACATTTTATTTTTTGAGTTATTGTGTTTTATATTTTTTTATTATGTAAGTGCGTCAGATATAGTATCCTTCACGGTTACACAGCAAATGAAACCAGTACGGGAACTGTCAAGTCTAGTCATATTTGACCATGTTACGTTTATCTCAATTATTAACTGTTTCTGAATGATGGCTAAAAGTCATGTTGGCCAGTATAAAAATGTTTGTAACTTAAAACCAGTAAATAACCCGTAAGATTAAATATCACAAATAGATTAAGCGTGAAAAGATGCATTAGTTGAGCAGGCCAAACATATGTTTCGTATGTCTTAACGAGTATTCTCTATTATTTGTGCATATGCACTATATCATGTTTAATTAATTATGTCTATACTTTTATATATACAATATCGTGTTTGACCTCTGCAGAAGCAGGAGAAAATGTTCCTTAATTTAATCTGTATATCTAACCTGTAACTTTATTGTTACGCGAATGGTTATCAATTGTAGGAGAAAACGTTCCTTAATTTGATCCATGTATCTAATCTGTAACTTTATAATCACGTAAATGGTTGTCAGTTGTATAGATTTTAGTAAATCATGCTATTTGTTGGAGGATCGAGTGTCAAGTGTTTCTCATCGGCGCGAGCGGTGATGCTCTCGCACATTCAGATTTGTGGAGTTGCTCTTGGGAGCAAGGTGGGATTTCTGAGAGAAGTAATTGATGTAAATATGTGAGAGGAGACACTTTGTGTGGAGAAGTGGTACGGTGAACTTCGTGTCGAGATCGGATAGAGAGAGAGAGAGGACGTGGCTTCGAGAGGTGATAGGGAGCACTTAGTAATAGTATATGAGGGGTACATGGTCGCGAACAGTTTATGATTTGTTCGTACTTTAGCGAAATTCCGAGGCAAGTGGGACTTTTGACTCAGTGAGTTAGTATGAACTTTTAGCTGTGAACGGTTATCATAAGATGTGCGTCAAACAGTTCTGACGTTATTTACTTGCTGTTCTGGGATTATTTGTACCTAGTTCAAAGTATGAGACTTCGTTATTTTGGCGAACTAATGATGATTTATAGATTTCTGGGGAGTCTACTACCATTCTGATTGCGCAGATGTACGCAGTCTTAATGTAATTAAATATTTACCATTTTAATATCTTTTAAATTGAATTATTCTAGGACCACTATTCCAGATATTCTTTTATGTGACTGACTGAATAAAATTATCACTTTATTCAGCATAGATTTGTGGTGTCGTCACATCAATTCATTATCACTAGATAATAATCTTTTATTGCCATTTATTAATATTTATTTAATTGCAGTTTGTGTTTGTATAAAATTTCACTGAACTTACCAGCGCGTTAGCTATTTCACCGATGGATCACTATATGTAAATTTTATTTTAGCTGTCTTAGTCAGTGGGCATGAAATCAGAACTGCACGTCTCAACCCTACTACAACATCGAGCCACATTTTTTGAACAGAACCGTGCATAGCCCAAATATCAACCGACCAACAGTCCCTTGGTACGTCACAAATATCATTTCTTATCAGGAAATCTGATTAGGCGATCTCCTCACATTCCGTATCAGTTGCTATGTTGCAACCACAACGAAATTACATCCAGATATTGAATAATTTGCATGCAGATTTAAATACATTCAGGTTTCTCAATAAACTTTCAAATTAAGCTCTATAATTTCTATGAAAGCTTTCTCTCGGTTTTATCTGAAATTTTCTCTGCGTTCATTTGGTAGTCAATTTTGACAAGATACCGACGTAGACAAATGTAACGGGAGACTGTAAATAATCGAACTGCCCTCCCCTAAACGCCAACATTTTTAGCCTTTTTGCACTGCTTTAATACGCATTGTCAGTCCCCGCTGCCTCCTCCGCCCCCCCTCCCCCCCGCCCCCTCTACCTTAACGAACGAAGATAACGCAGCTGCCTCCCTGGAAGACAGACCATTGAGACTATTGTTTTTGGTCGTATGGTGTAACTTTTCCTTTCGTTATCATTCATATTTTTGACAAGTGATACTCAGATCCAGAGAGCAAGATAAGGAGCATAGAGGATAAACATAAAGATTTTGGGACAAACTGTTTTCATTTGCATACTTATATATCATTTTCAATTAGTTTCAAAAAGTTCCTTATGTGAAGTTTTAAATTACTTCTTCTGTAGAGTTCCTTTAAAATAAAATGACAGTAAACTGAATAATCCGGAAATCAAACAGACTTCAAGTTGGAAGATTTGGAACTTGTGGTAAGGTTTTATGGGACCAAACTGCTGAGATCATCGGTACCTAGGTTTACACACTAATTAATGTAACTTAAACTAACGTACGCTAAGGACGACACACACACCCATGCCAGAGGGAGGATTGGAAACTTCATGACAAGGTGCCTTAGACCGCGCGGCTATCCCGCGCGGTTTAGATTTGAAATCAGTGTCATCAACACAGAAAAGTAATAATTAAAATTAGAGCATCAGTTGGTATTAGTCTTTCTTACTTTCCAATTGAATTGTTAATAGAAGTTCTGCTGTAATACTTGTACTTAGTTACTCAGTACAGTGTCTGGACAACCAGTTCATATTAGACGAAGTAAACAGTATATGTGGTATTTCATCAATAGACACAGACAACTTTACATTTTGTGGTTTCTTCCAGGATGAAAATCTTCGTTTGGTAAACAATATTAATTATGTGTATGTGATAAGCAGCTGTGGCCTGTATCTTATAAGCCAGCTGGCCAAAACCGTTCGAAGCCAAACTTTAAAAGCTGTGCACTAGGAAACAATTTATCCTTTTATTAGTTATAGTATTGAACTCTGGGACTGCATAGCAGACATGCCTCTGAATACAATACTCGTATTACAGAAAATATTAGTCAGTTCCAGAGAACCGAGCGAGATGGCGCAGTGGTTAGCACACTGGACTCGCATTCGGGAGGACGACGGTTCAATCCCCCGTTCGGCCATCCTGATTTGGGTTTTCCGTGATTTCCCTAAATCGCTCCAGGCAAATGCCAGGATGGTTCCTTTGAAAGGGCACGGCCGACTTCCTTCCCCATCCTTCCTTAATCCGATGAGACCGATGACCTCGCTGTTTGGTCTCTTCCCCTAAACAACCCAACTCAGTTCCAGAGAGTGTTGCTGTGAATCCATTGCCCAAAGTATCTGGCAACATATTTCTTGTGTTTGTATAACCTTATAATATTTTTGTGCCTAGTCGAAATAAAGCGAGCAACTATGACAGGAACTAAGGGTAACTAATTCAGCCAGACGACAAAACTAAGAATTACGAACCACAGTCCATATATTAGTGATCTGATATGGAAGACAAATTGTCACATACTTAATTTGGGAAGCAAATCTGTTCAAGAGGACATTAAACACTTTTCTAGTAAATAAATATTTGCATTCAGTCAGTGAATTCCAAGCCAAAGGACTGCTGATGCAACATGTAATACATCCTAAAAAAAGGACACACAGAATTATAGGAAAGGAGCGGTAATTGGTAGATGTGATGTACATGTAAGGACAAACAAATGATATGATTACAATTTCAAAAAAATTGGATGATTTATTCAAGAGGAAGAGCTTCGCAAATTGAGCAAATCAATAACGTATTAGCTCGCCTCTGCCGGGCAACGGCCTTGCCGCAGTGGATACACCGGTTCCCGTGAGATCACCGAAGTTAAGCGCTGTCGGGTGTGGCTGGCGCTGTTGCCATTTTTCGGGGTGCACTCAGCCTCGTGATGCCAATTGAGGAGCTACTCGACCGAATAGTAGCGGCTCCGGTCAAAGAAAACCATCGTAACGACTGGGAGAGCGGTGTGCTGACCACACGCCCCTCCTATCCGCATCCTCAACTGAGGATGACGCGGCGGTTGGATGGTCCCGATGGGCCACTTGTGGCCTGAAGACGGAATGCTAGTCACCTCTGCCCCTTATGCAAGCAGTTACGCGGCTTGACTTTGATTGGAATAGTTGTTGGATGTTCTCCTGAGGGATGTCGTGCCAAATTTCGTCCATCTGACGATTCAGGTAGTCAAAATCCCGACTTGGGTGAAGGGCCCTCCCCATAGTGCTCTGAACTTTATAAATTGGGAGAGTGATCCGGCGATCTTGCTGGCCAAGGTAGGGTTTGTCACGTACGAATTCAAGCCAGTACAATCTCTCACCGTGTGCGAGCGGGCATTATCTTGCAGAAATGTAAGCCCAGGATGACTTATCATGAAGGACAACAAAATGGGGCGTATTGTTGACGACCACTGTGTTGTAAGATTGCCGCAGATGACAACCAAAGGGATCCTGCTGCGAAAAGAAATGACACACGTAACCACCATTTCTGATTGATGGGCCCTATGGCGGGCGACAGTGAGGTTGGTACCCCACCACTGTCTGGGGCGAATCCAGACGTGTCTTCGCTTTTCATAGGGCTCTGCTCCAAGCAGGTCTCGTCACTGAAGACGGCCAGATTTCAGGCCGAAAAGGAGTCTGGAGACGCCTCAGACAGCGGCGGGATACCAACGAGTCTGTCGCCCACCACACAGCCTGACAAGTAGTAGTGATGGTCTGGGGCACCATTTATTTTCATAGTGGAAGCCCTCTGGTTGTCAACGAGCGGCTTCCTTAGAGCACAGCGGTACGTCGTTATATTGTACGCCTCATTTTGTTGCCCTTGACGGCAGGCCATCCTGAGCTTACATCTGAGCAAGATAATGCCCGCCTGCACACTGCAAGAGTTTCTACTGCTTGTCTTCGTGCTAGCCGAACCCTACCTTGGCCAGCAAGATCGCCGAATCTCTCCCCAAGTTGAGAACGCTTGGAGTATTGTGGACGGGGCCTTCCAAGCATCTCGGGAGTTTGACAATCTCACTCACCAACTGGACAAAATTTGGCACGATATCCCTCAGGAGGAGACGCGACAACTCTTATCAGTCAACGCAAAGCCGAATAACTACTTGCATAAGAGTCAGACGTGGAAACGCGTTGTTGATTTGCTCGGTGATGACGATGATGATGTTTGGTTTGTGGGGCGCTCAACTGCGCGGTTATCAGCGCCCGTACAAATTCCCAACCGTTGCTCACTCAATCTCGCCACTTTCTTGAATGATGACTTGCTAGCTTTGTGAAGCTGTTAATCTTGAATGAATCATCCAATTTTTCTAAGATTGTTATCATTTGTTTGTTTGTACGTGTACATGACATTCACCGGTTTCTGTTCCATTCGGATAATTCCCTCGTGGCGTGACTTTTTTTTTCTTTTTTGTCTTAGAGTGAATTCAAGATCTTTATCCGAGTCGTGCTTATTCACATCATCCTCAGGTTTGTACAAATCGTCCGTGAAAAGTATTTCTATGGAGCGAACATCGCTTACATTATTAGTGCTAGTATCCATGTTTTTGGCACTTACCACTGCTCACATGCACACATCCTGACAAAACTGCCATTAGTGAGAATCTGAAATTAGAGATAGAGCTGCCATTTCTGGGTTTGTCATGGAGCCATCAACTAATAAGAATAAAGCACATCACGTATTGTTTTATGTGCAATTACTCTGCTTCTCACCGAGTGTCCCTTAGCATTATTTCAGCTGAGATCTTCAGTTTTATCCTAACTTGTGTCCAGCTACACTTTTCCATTACTGTATCTTCCAGCTTGGATAGTCAGTTAGTTGTAGGCTTGTTGATTTGCTTTGTGCTCTCCTCTGCATTTACTTTAAGAGCCAAGAATTCTAACAAGCTAGCGTTGTAAGTCATAGATGAAGTTCATACGTATTTCGTCAATGATAAAGTCCGCTACAGTTGTAAAATTTTGTATTTATAAGGATCGACAGCCTCTAGATGCTTAATAAACGTAAACAGTAGTAAAATTTATTTATTTTTAAAAAGAAGAGCGCAAGCTGGTTCCAGCTCATGTACACATCTTCAGGCGAATATCAAAATGTTATTCCACAAATAATGCTAAAATATGTGAAAATAGTGCATCCCTGGCACATGGCCTGCACAGGATATCCGATTTAATCTTAAGCCTGCTAGAAAGCCTCTCGCAGCCGAGGACAACGGCCGGGCTGGGGAGCGCCACACATGGTTTCGCACGAAGATGGAAAAGCGGTCTTCCGAACGCAGTGCTGCATTAACACCCATCCGGCCCGTACGAATCACAACCAACAGTTGATTTTTGAACACAAGTAACATTTCCTTATGTTTTTATTATGCTCATCCACTCTAATTTGCTGGATTGGGTTAATAATAATTTTTTTCATGCTTGATTAGTATTTATGCCCATACAGCCCCCATCACTTAGTATTCTCAACGTTTTCCGAGCCACAACATCTTTACCTATAGCATATACCTATTTTCCTGGGGATTTCGAACATCCTGTAAGAAGTTACATTGTCGAACGCTGTTTACATGTCCTGGCTTTTATTGTCTCTTCCATTGTCAATTGTAAAATCAGAATTGTCACTCTAATGCCTTTATCTTTCAAAAGTCAAATTTATTATTTTCTACCAGATGTATTATTTTCTTTTCCATTCTTCTGTATTTTATTCATACCAAGACCTGGATATATGAGCTGTCAAGTAGACCGTGTGATAGTTCGCCAGGTTACTTCCTGTTGCCGTTGTGAAGCGGTGAAACCGCATTCCAAGCTGCGTGATTTGGAAAAGTGCTCCCACTGCACCATCCCCTACCTTCACCGAGCCTAAAGCATCGAATTCATCTCCTATTACAGCTGTGATTCTACCTTGTCTTCATGGGCACAGTGAAGTACAACATGCGTGATGAGGGATTAAGGACGGAAGTGGGTAGCAGAAATTCTGCTTACGCAAGTGTCGACTCCAGTTACAACCAAATACACGTATTTTTGATAAAGATCACTAATTCCATAGTGACATAATGAGGTGACAAAAGTGATGAGATATTTCCCAATATCGTTCGGACCTTCTTTTGTCTGACGTAGTGCAGCAACTCGACGTGGCGTGTACTCAAAAGTCGTTGGAAGTCCCCAGCAGAAATATTAAGCCATGCTGCCTCCATAGGCGTCCATAATTCAGAAAGTGTTTCCGGGGTAGGATTTCGTGGAAGAACTTACCTCTCGATTGTGTCCAATATATATTTGATGGGCTCATGTCGGGCGATGCAGGTCTCTCTAAATGTCCAGAATGTTCTTCAAATCAGTCGCGAACAACTGTGGCCTGATGACATGGCACATTGTCATCCATAAATATTACATAGTTGTTTGAGAACAAATGGTTCCAAGTAGCCGAACGTAACCATTTCCAGTCAATGACCGGTTCAGTGGGACCAGAGTACCCAGTCCGTTCCATGTAAACACAGCCCACACCATTATGGAGCCACCGCCAAATTGCACAGTGACTTGTTGACAACTTGGGTCCCTGGCTTCGTCAAGTCTGTGCCATACTCGAACCCTACCATCAGCTGTTACCAACTGTAATCGGGACTCACGTGACCAAGCCACGGTTTTCCAGTCGTCTAGGGTCAAACCGATATGGTCACGAGCCCAGGAGAGGCACTGCAGGCGATGTCGTGCTATTAACAAAGGCACCTGCGTCGGTCTTCTGCTTTCATAGCCCATTAACGTCAAATTTCGCTCCGCTGTTCTAACGAATACGTTCGTCGTACGCCCCACATTGTTTTCTGCAGTTATTTCGCCCAGTGTCGCTTGTCTGTTAGCACTGACAACTCTACGCAAGTGCCACTCCTCTATATCACTGAGTGTAGGCCGTCGGCCACTGTGCTGTCCGTGGTGAGAGTAATTCCTGTAATTTGGTATTCTCGACAAACTCCGGACGCTGTGGATCTCGGAATACTGAATTCGCTAATGATTTCCGAAATGGAATGTCCCGTGCGCTTAGCGCCAACTACCAGTCCGCATTCAAAGTCTGTTAATTCCCAGCGTGAGATCATAATCACTCCAGAAACCTTTTCACATGAATTATCGGAGTACGAATGACAGCTCCGCCAATGCTCTGCCCTTTCACACCTCGTGTGCGCAGTACTACAGCCATATGTATATGTGCATATCGTTATTGCATGACTTCTGTCACCTCAATGTAAAGCGAACACGGTACAGCAAAATAAAAAGGCACTGAAATAGGTGGCAAAAATTCCTGGCAACAAGATAGTTATTACAAGACCAGGAGACAATGCTCGATTAATCCTAAAAAAACCACACACATAAGTAGTCAAAGGACATATATAGAGAAAGAAATTTGAGATAAAATTGAAAGCGAGAGAGAGAGATATGTTACCTAAGGATGGCACACGGTAAAAGAACTTGTAGATTGCCATAGTGGCAGCTTACAGACGCCGGTGACAAGTATACAACGAAATTACGAGTTGCCATCCTAATTGTGGAAGCGTTTATTGTGGCAATTAGCAAGCAACAAGGGCATTAATTATTTCTCTGACTAACCGACAGTCTCTTATGGACCTCCTGGTGCCTGCAACAGCTAAACTGTCTCAGCATGGCGTGTAAACGGTAGGATCACTTGGTCTGGAGAGTAACTGTACCAGCAACAGAAACGCGTCTCGATAGCAGAAGAACTCGGGTGCCACGCAACAGAGTTCTTGCTGATGGAATTATTAAAAGCTTCGGGTTTCGAACAAGAAGACCGGCTGCGCAGAGGGCTCTGCTTTTCTTAGCCAACCTAACTGAGCCTTTTTGCACAGTTTTGTGCAAGCTACTTACACTCCTGGAAATGGAAAAAAGAACACATTGACACCGGTGTGTCAGACCCACCATACTTGCTCCGGACACTGCGAGAGGACTGTACAAGCAATGATCACACGCACGGCACAGCGGACACACCAGGAACCGCGGTGTTGGCCGTCGAATGGCGCTAGCTGCGCAGCATTTGTGCACCGCCGCCGTCAGTGTCAGCCAGTTTGCCGTGGCATACGGAGCTCCATCGCAGTCTTTAACACTGGTAGCATGCCGCGACAGCGTGGACGTGAACCGTATGTGCAGTTGACGGACTTTGAGCGAGGGCGTATAGTGGGCATGCGGGAGGCCGGGTGGACGTACCGCCGAATTGCTCAACACGTGGGGCGTGAGGTCTCCACAGTACATCGATGTCACCAGTGGTCGGCGGAAGGTGCACGTGCCCGTCGACCTGGGACCGGACCGCAGCGACGCACGGATGCACGCCAAGACCGTAGGATCCTACGCAGTACCGTAGGGGACCGCACCGCCACTTCCCAACAAATTAGGGACACTGTTGCTCCTGGGGTATCGGCGAGGACCATTCGCAACCGTCTCCATGAAGCTGGGCTACGGTCCTGCACACCGTTAGGCCGTCTTCCGCTCACGCCCCAACATCGTGCAGCCCGCCTCCAGTGGTGTCGCGAAAGGCGTGAATGGAGGGACGAATGGAGACGTGTCGTCTTCTGCCTTGGTGCCAATGATGGTCGTATGCGTGTTTGGCGCCGTGCAGGTGAGCGCCACAATCAGGACTGCATACGACCGAGCCACACAGGGCCAACACCCGGCATCATGGTGTGGGGAGCGATCTCCTACACTGGCCGTACACCACTGGTGATCGTCGAGGGGACACTGAATAGTGCACGGTACATCCAAACCGTCATCGAACCCATCGTTCTACCATTCCTAGACCGGCAAGTGAACTTGCTGTTCCAACAAGACAATGCACGTCCGCATGTATCCCGTGCCACCCAACGTGGTCTAGAAGGTGTAAGTCAACTACCCTGGCCAGCAAGATCTCCGGATCTGTCCCCCATTGAGCATGTTTGGGACTGGATGAAGCGTCGTCTCACGCGGTCTGCACGTCCAGCACGAACGCTGGTTCAACTGAGGCGCCAGGTGGAAATGGCATGGCAAGCCGTTCCACAGGACTACATCCAGCATCTCTACGATCGTCTCCATGGGAGAATAGCAGCCTGCATTGCTGCGAAAGGTGGATATACACTGTACTGAGTATGGACGCCTATGGAGGCAACATGGCTTAATACGAGGTATGTCCACAAAGTAAGTTCCGTTTGGTTATATAAAGCAAACGTTTACAGATACAGAAAAAATATTTATTGTACGTAAATCTACAACCGTTAACTACTTTTGTACGTAGCTTCCGAAATTTTGTAGGCACTTGTTATAGCGTGGCGCAAGTTATTGGAAGCCTTCTTCATAGAAGGTTGCCGTCTGTGTATTCAACCATGTAGTAACATGTTCTTTCAGCTCGTCATCATCGTTGAAGTGTTGACCACGAAGGACAGATTTTAGGTGTAAGAAATGATGAAAGTCGCTAGGAGAGAGAGCTGCGCTGTACGGAGAATGATCAAACGTGTCTCAGTGAAGAGTTGTTTGGTTACATTCGTCGTGTGAGGTCGGGCATTATAGTGGAAAAAACACCTTTTGGTAGTAATGGTTGGCGCTTGTTCTGTAATGCGCAGCGCAATTTCTTAATGGTTTCGCAGTAACCATTTGCATTGATTGCTTGGCCACATGGTAAGAAATCAATCAGCAAAGTGCCTTTTCTGTCCCAAAAAACGGTGCACATGACTTTTCGAGGCGTCAAGATTTGCTTAGCCTTAACCTTCGTTGGGGATGAAGAGTGCCTCCATTCCATTGACTGCCGTTTTGTTTCAGGGGTGTCGTACGATACCCAAGTTCCAGCCCCATTGACTATCCGAGAAAGAAAACCATCACCTTCTTTATTGTAGCGTGTCAAAAACAGAAGTGCACTACCTATCCGTTACTTTTTTTGTTGTTCAGTAAGAATTTTTGGTACCCAACGTGAACAAAGTTTTAGAAATTTCAGTTTTTCAGTAACAATTTCATAAATTAGGGATCGTGAGATTTGTGGAACTTCCATAGCAAGGGCAGGTTGTGCTTAATCTTCTCTTCAATTGTTTGAACCAGTTCATCAGTAACCACAGACTGGCATCCAATTCGTTCTTCATCGGGCACTTGATTGCGTCCTTCATTGAACAGTCTGATCCATCTTCTAACCATTGAATCACTTATGACATTTTGTCCGAAAACCTCGCAGATATGCCAACGAATTTCCTTTCGTTTAACTTTCTTTGCATTTAAAAAAGGAATCACAGATCTGATTTCGCACGCGGTGGCAATTTCAATTACGGCTGACATTATAAAGAAGCACTACAAAGCACACGTCGGCAGCAGTGATCTGAAAATGGCGTACAGGTCTTCTTGAGTCACAGCGACCGCCACGCATGCTCGGAACCGCGATCGTAGCGCTGCCACCGATAGAAATAGAAATGGAACTCACTTTGTGGACGACCCTCGTATATCTGCAGGGGACTTCCGGCGACTTGTTGAGTACACTACACGTCGAGTTGCTGCACTACGTAGGGGCAAAAGGAGGTCCGGCACGATATTAGGAGACATTGCATGACTTTTGTCGCCTCAGTGTAAAGCACTATCATATGTTCACCAAAGAGGAATTGGTTGACGTGTACGTCATGTATGAGTTCAATGCAAACAATGGAAGTCTGGCAAAAACGAAGATGTGCTGTGACACAAATCACATAACAGCAGTGTTACATGTGTATGTGGACATCTACAATCAACCAGATTCCTGTGTTTTGAGTAGTACATTTTGATAATTGTGCACAACAATCTTTTTCATTGTTGTGAAGGTATTTTCACGAAAACATAACTAACTGGGGTAACAACAATAAATCATAATTACAATATCACTCTGTAACCATCAACCGGAGCGCATGAGTTACACGAAAACACTTAGGAATCGTATTTCAACAATATTCGAACCCCTTGATAAATATTCTATGTGTATGTCAGCAGTTTGCTGACATCGTTAACACGTTTTCAGAATGAATTCCTTACCCATTTCTAGTATTTGCGCAGGTGTGATAGCGCCGCGAATTCGTCAGTGCGGCACGAATGTAACTACACTCTAAGACAAAAAAAAAAAAAAAAAAAAAAAAAAAAAAGAGACGCATCACGAAGGAGTTAAGCAAATCTGGCGCAAATTGATATTCACACCGGTATGGACGGAGAATGCAAAATTGTAAACTCTGGCAGCCGATGTATGCATGTACAATTTCGCAGAGCAGCTGGGAAGGATAGTAAACACGGAACATGTCGATACCAGGGCGTAAACTCTTTGCGGATTTCATTCTATGTGGTCAGTTGGACAGTAACTATGACTCGCAGACTGGCACGTGAACAATATACGCAGACGTCTACATTTGAGAGAGGACGTGTATCTGGGCTCAAAGAGATCGCTTGGAAACATCTCGACATTTGAACAGAAGCGGTGCCAGTGTTCGACGATGTTGGCACGAATGCGTACACTATGGCCGAACACAATGTCAAGAAGGAAGCGGTCGACCTAAAGAGACGACAGAACAACAAGACCGAGCAGTCATCAGAGAGGCACGCTGATCCCCGGAGTCATCATTATCATCTATCCGAGGGGCAGGTGGTATCTCAGTGACCACAGGGGCCGTTCAAGTTGGTTCACAGAAATGGGGCTGAGCTGACGACGCCCCTTGCACCGACTAACATTGACCTCCGGGCACCAACAAGCCCGTTTGCTGTGGTGCCTGGCACATTCAGCCTGGAACCTCATTGACTGGAGTAGAATAGTCTTCAGTGATGAGTCTCGCTTTGAAATGAGCCCCGATGACCAGCGGTGGAATACGAACCTGGCAGTCGCTGCCATACGGCCCGACAGCTAACAGCGATGGTCTGGAGTGCAATTTCGTTTCACAGCAGGTCCTCTTCGGTTGTTATCCGCGGCGCCCTTTCAGCACAGCGGTACGTCGACGATATTTTACTCACCGTTTTGTTGCCCTTAGTGGAAAGCCATCCTGGTTTATATTTCAGTAAGATAATGCCTGCACGTACACTGAGAGAGTTCTACTGATAGTCTTCGTGCATGCCAAGCCCTACTTTGGCCAGCAAAGTCGCCTGATCTTCCCCCAATTGAGACCGTTTGGAGATCATTGACAGAGTCCTCCAACCAGCGCGGGATTTTGACGATGTAACATGCCAATTGGACAAAATTTGACACGATATCCCTCAGGAAGACACCCAACTCTATCAATGCTAAGCCGATCAACTGCTTGTAATGGTTGATGCCTTTGGAGTTGAAGGATTAGCCGGCTGTTATACTGTTACCACGATGTTCCCGGATGTGCTCTAAATCAGATACATGCACATCTTACGGGGTGGCTCCTTCCACGAACGAATGACCAACCACTTCCCCTACACACCAAAAGTTTTCTGTATGCGGATTATCTCGTTTTGCTACGCTGGGAAAGGATTTTCATGATGTTGAAAGTAACTTGTCCGAAGCCTCTAAAGAACTAGGATAGGTCTACAAAAATAATAACTTAAGGCCTATTTCTACCAAAAAACAAATCTGTGCTTTCCACTTAAAAAGCAGACAGACCAGGCAACAACTAAATATTTCATGGAATGGCACTCAGCTCGAACATTCCTTTTTCCCCAAAATACCTTGGGGTGACCTCAAACCGCACCTTAACCTTTAAAACGCATTGCCGTAACAGCAAGATAAAAGTATCCGCAAGGAATAATATACGGAAACTAAGGAGCTCTAACTCGGATTCACAACCAGCCACAATGCGGACTTCTGCGTTGACTTAGTGCTGTTCTGCGGGCAAATGTATGGTGGCTGTCTGGCAAAATTCCTGCCATGCTAGGTAAATGGACACCGCTGTGAATGAGACGTGTTGCATAATTACTGGACGCTTGAGACCAACTAAAGTGGAGCAACTACATGTAACAGCGGGTATAGCTCCACCTGACATCAGCTGCTTTTTAAGTTTGAACTCTCGCCAGCAGCATCACATTTGAAGCGTAATGTGCAAAAAGAAAGGAGACAATGCTCCTTTAGGCTGTAGAAAAGCTAAAGAAGAACTATGTGTCAACGAGAACTGGTGTAACTGAAAGTCTCTCAACATATTACGAACTGGTGTTGGGTGGTGTAAAGAAATTCTTGAAAAGTGGGCTTGCGCTAGTGGACCGTCAACCTGTGAATGTGGAGAGCAGCAGATTATGTATCGTCCGTGTAACTGCCATTTGTGTCTGTCATTATGCACCGAAGAGGATCTAATGCTGGCCAACTCTAATGTCTTGGGCGAAAACAATTTAATTTAATTTTTATTAGTTCTACGCTTAAATGTATTTATGACTGTTTATTCATTTACAAACACTCACAACTGCATGGTAACTCTAATGCGTGGAAGTGATGTAATGGGTGAAAGTGATTTAATTAGTGTCATGCTAGTCTGTTTCCATGTTTAAATATGTTAATATCTGTGGTCCATGCACACATGTTTATAACTATTAAGCATTTTTGTTACCTTCTTTGTAACTAATACGTTTGATAAAAAAAAAAACTGTTTGCTCAAGGGCCAGAGGTGGTCAAACGCGCTACTGACCTACTCTTTCTCTAGAATAAATCATCCAATTTTTCTGGAACTGTAATCATTTGTTTGTCTGATAGTGTGCATCACATCTACCGGTTTCTGTCATATTCGCGTAATTCCTTTGATGGTACGTCGTTTTCTTTTTGTCTTAGACTGTATAACAGCTGACAGGTGGTCGACTACCAGCCAGTGAGCTGAAACCCGTAAGAGGGAACGAATTTCGACATGTGAGTGAATATATGGGGAAGCAGACTCCAAAACTACACAGAGAACGAGCGCGGAGGAACACACAACAGGCGACCACCGCGAGCGACCGACAGCTGAGCACACGGAAAGACAGCACTGTGCGAAGTGAAGGCTTGGCGTCAGAACTGCCGGACAAGGAGTGTTGGCACAAGATGGCAAATACCTGGGCCAGTGGCTCCGCCTGTGGCACGCTTCGCACGCATCCAACGTGACAACGTTCTGTGCTATTCCGCGCTCCTCTGCACCCATCTTCAAGTCCGCTAACGGGGTTATTAAGCTATTAAACATAATCGTAATGACGATGTATTCTATTATTGTTCGTCTATTCCTTTTATGCATCATATGGTGTTTTGCAAGTAATTCTTGGCTTACTTCTAATAATAATGATAATTTTGTAAGACAGCGTAAGAAATGCTGTCCTGCAGGGCTGTCCATAAATCCTTAAGAGTACGAGGGGTGGAGATCTCTCCAGCACGTTCTAAGCCATTCCGTATATGCTCAATAATGTTCATGTCTGGGGCGTTTGGTGACCAGCGGAAGTGTTTAAACTCAGAAGAGTGTTCCTGGAGCCACTCTGTAGCAATTCTAGATGTGTGGGGCGTCCCATTGTCCTACTGCAATTGCCCAAGTCCGTCGGAATGTACAATGGATATCAACGGATGCAGGTGATCAGACAGGATGCTCATGTACGTGTCACCTGTCAGAGTCGTATCTGGACGTAAAGGGATCCCATATCACTCGAACTGCACACGCCCCACACCATTACAGAGCCTCCACCAGCTTGAACGGTCCCCTGCTGACGTGAATGATCCATGGATTCATGAGGTTGTCTCCATACCCGTACACGTCCAACCACTCGATACAATTTGAAACGCGATTCGTCAGGCCAGGTGACATGTTTCCGGTCATAATAGTCCAATTTCAGTGCTGAGGGGCCCAGGCGAGGCGTAAAGCTTTGTGTCGTGTAGTCCTCAACCGTGTACGAGAGATCCTTCGGCTCCGAAAGCCTTTATCGATGATGTTTCGTTGGATGGTTCGCGCGCTGACACTTGTTGATGGCCCAGCACTGAAATCTGCAAAAATTTGCGGAAGGATTGCCCTCCTGTCATCTTGAACGATTTTCTTCAGTCATAGTTGGTACCGTTCTTGCAGGATCTTTTTCCTGTCGCACGGATGTTGGAGATCCGATGTTTTCCCGGATTCCTGATATTCACAGCACACTCGTGAAATGGTCGTACAGGAAAATCCAAATTTCATCGCTACCTCGGAGAAGCTGTGTCCCATCGCTCATGTGCCGACTAAAACACCACTTTAAAACTCACTCCAGTCTTGATAACCTGCCATTTTAGCAGCAGTAACCGATCTAACAACTGTGCCATGCACTTGTTATTTTATATAGGCGTTTCCGACCGCAGCCCCGTATTTTATATATATATATATATATATATATATATATATATATATATATATATATATATTAAAGAAACAGCGGAAAGAGTAGGTCTCCAAATACCATTTGAAAATGTAATATAGATGACTAGCAACAACCTGGCATCCAAAATTTTAGAAATTAGGTACAGGAAATATCAGATCACAAAGTTAAGCGCTGTCGGGATGAGCTAGCACTTCTATTTGAGACCATCCCGTCTGCCGAGCGCTGTTGGGAAGCGGGGTGCACTCAGCCCTTGTCAGGCAAACCGAGGAGTTACTTGATTGAGAAGTAGCGGCCCCTGTCTTAAACTGACATACGGCTGGGAGAGCTGTGTGCTGACCACATGCCCCTCCACCCTCCATATCCGCGTACAGTGGCCGGTAGGTACTGTTGTTCCTTCATGGCCTGTAGGGATGGAGTTTAGTTTATTTAAGTACGGGAGAACCTCATACATAAATATTTAGGTGAAACCTTTCAGGAGACTGGTCTAGAAAAGATTTGCTGCGAAATTCGTTGCCACAAATGGATACAGCTTTCATACTTACAAAAGATGTTTATAAAATATGCATCTCAAAATTCAAAAAACTGAGACAATACAGCAGTCATGAATCCAGAGTATTCTTATGGGGCTGGAAACAGCTTCCAGACTTAGGAAAGATATCTATAAAAATATGCATCTCAAAATACACAAATCTGAGATACTACAACAATCATCAGTCTAGAGTATTATTATCGGGCTGAAATGTTTTAAACACAGAGAAAATTGAGAAATCAAAGGTAGAAAACGAAAAGTAATAACGAAAATTTCGGATCTAAATTATACTGAAGAGCAAATAAAGAAGTTGAAAAATACACCAACGTTTATTCGGATCCGAAGGAAACGCAGGCTAAATATCTATGGGCATATTAAAAAAGGGAACCTGTCTAATTAACTAGACAGGTTGTGGAATTCGCTAAAAGTCGCAGTAAAGCTAAAGTTGAAACAAAATGGGTCGGTGCAGTAACAGATGACTTGAAGCAAGCAGGAATAATAGAACTTGATATATTGGACAGAAAAATTTGTATGCAAGAGATTCAAGACTGGACAGTACGCTTGTTAGAAAAATCCATGAAGACCGTAACAGCTTGGCCCTACTAGCGGGAAAGAACCCATTTTGAGGGAATGAAAGTAAGATGGACACACAGAAAAACCGAAACAAAACTCTGAAAATGCTCTGTTGTACATCACATGGTCCACTAAGACTCAAAATACGATAATAACAATAATAATAATAATAATAATAATAACAACAGTAGTAACAATTGTTTGCAATACATTCACTACGCAACAAAATAAAGAAGCGTAGGCAGATCTGTTGATAGATGCGTTCCTGCTTTGTATGCACCCTCTACTGCACTTGGGTAGCGCGGGTTGCCTATGCCACAGGTGCGTCCTGCGAGCTAGCTCAAGTTTGACTGGCAGTGTTGTGTGCGGTTTTTATTTCACTAATCCTCGAATCAAATACATTCTGGTCGATTGTTTACAGTACAATCATACGTAAAATAAAGATGAGAAACGATACACACTTGGACAAGGTATTTTAATAGGAAATACATATATTTTAAATGTCTGTTGCTGTTTTATTGATGTTATCATCGTTCCTCGGCACGAGATTACTTATTTTTCTCTGTTGACTTTCAATTACTCTGGCTTGTTTGTGTGTTGTGATACAGTGCTAATGGTCTTATAAGGTAATTTGTGGGAGCGTGGTTTCTCAGAGGGACATTTTGGCTAAGAATATTTTTATAGAATGAAAGTGTAATATACAGTTCAGTTTTTGTAAGTTCTCATTCTGAATGCTACTTAGTGATATTCCTGTCATTTGTTTTAATATATTTTATTAATAAAGACGATATCTTCGTTTATACTTAGCATTTAGTGATCTCTGATGCAACGAGCTAGTACCCGACGGCAGTTGTATCACACTGGATCCTTCGTGTTAGAGTGGAACATACTGGTTGTGTGAGGTATGCTAGGACATCTGATATGGAAGAGAACGTGTTATACGCGATTTTTGTCAATCCTGCCTCTTGCAGACTTAATTTTTCACGAGCTCTGAACACAAGCCAGTCAACTGTCTTGAGAATCTTACATGAACAACAATTGCACCCGTATCATCCACAGAACGTGCAGTCATTGTAGCCAGGGGGTTTCCCATTTCGAGTGACGTTTGCAAATTCATTCCTAAGCAACGTACAGGAAAAATGGTTCAAATGGCTCTGAGCACGATGAGACTTAACTTCGGAGGTCATCAGTCCGCTAGAACTTAGAACTACTTAAACCTAACTAACCTAAGGACATCACACACATCCATGCCCGAGACAGGATTCGAACCTGCGACCGTAGCGGTCGCGCGGTTCCAGACTGTAGCGCCTAGAACCGCTCGGCCACTCCGGCCGGAAATGTGCAGGAAACCGCTATTTTCCTACTTTGATGTTGTTTACAGACGAGGCAGTGTTTACAAGAGAGGGCAAGTTTAATAGCAGAAGTCCCCACGTACGGCTTTGGCGCTTCTGCTCAAGAAAGATTGCTAAAATTTGGTTTCAAGTAGAAATTGAAATTAATCACTGGAAAGAAAATTGTTAAAATTAACTGGAGCAGACTGCCATTGTTGATGGTGGCTGCATTTCTGTTGGTGGGCAAATTTACTTGTAGAAAAATGCTGTAAAATTTAGAGAAAATTACATCTTATAATACCACCATCATTTCTGTGGGGTCTGTATCTGTTAATACTGGCGAAATGGAATAGTAGCTCGGAAACTGCGGGTAGATCATCTAAGGTTCCGCGCTTGCATTCAAGTTTCCAAAACGCTTCTTGATGATAAGCAGTTAATCTCAGTGACACTGTAGCAAGTAGCAAATGAGTAAATGGCAGAATACTACTTGTATTCCGTCATTGCGTCTCCGCGCCACGATCTGTTAAGCATGTGTCTTATATCTACTCCATGTGTCTTATATCTATTAGGAAACTTAAAATGAGAACTCATGAGACATAACTAATTTACATTAATTTAAATACAAATTGTTCTAAAGGCACGCTTACATTAGATCTGTCTACACAAAAGAAAGATTAGTTACTGGTACGCAAGGAACGCAATTTTACTGCGCACTACCAATACAAAAGCTAACGAGACTCAGGTCGATAATAATCGCACGGACCTGTACGCTAAGAGTATCGCATCCACGGAAGTAGTACGCCAGACTCCTGGAATTCTTGAGCTTGTGAACAATCGCTTGTGCATTTCTGTAGAATCAGCCGTGACCATGGTAGTCAACAATTTGAACAGTGCCTGTAATAGAACATTTGTTACGTAGTGTGCCGTACACTGAAAGAACAGACTGAATACACTTTGATAAAAGTGCACGTGTTTCGTCTGAGGGGTGTTGCATTATTCTGTTTTATGTGTATTACGTTTTGATTATTGCATATTACAGGCTGCTTCATTGTTGTGAAGTCATTTTCACAGAAAAAAGTGTGACTGCGGTAACAATCATAATTAAGTTATAACTTTGTAGCGAGCCGGCCTTGCATCCGTTATACCAAAAGACCCAGTAGGTATCCCTCAACAACCTCTGAAAGTTTGTCAGTGGAGTCCTGGTTCACCTTGTATATTCATTACATACTAGAGAGTAAATTTTAATTAATATACTTATAAATCGAAAGCGCTATCATCTACACCTGTTATTGTTTGAATGAGGAATGGAATGCATTACTTTGCGAGTATACCACCTTGATATTTAGGTGTGCCGTATATTGACAGCCAGCCGATGTGGCCGAGCGGTTCTAGGCGCTTCAGTCCGGAACCGCGGTGTTGCTACGGTTTCAGGTTCCAATCCTCCCTCGGGCATGGATGTGTGTGATGTTCTTACGTTAGTTAGGTTTACGTAGTTCTAGGTCTAGGGGACTGACGGCGTCTGATGTTAAGTCCCGTAGCGCTTAGAGCCACTTTGTATATTGGCAAACCACTAACAAGCAGTCTTGTTCCAATCTCCCTTCACCATCCAGGGTCATTTTATGCTCTCCTTCTTTCAGTCTGGATCTGAGTGGAGGAAGTAATCAGGAATGCACGAGCACGAGTGTCTCTGTCTTTAATGAAATAAATTTTTCCTGATGTTCGCGCTAATTTTCTGTTGTGTGTTGTGACACATTTACAAGTGCACAGTAAAAGATATCGTGAAGAAAAATCAATTTACAGGAGACTATATTGTTGTATAACAGCACACATGGAACTTCCAGGCAGATTAAAACCATGTGCCTAACTAGGACACGACCTGGGACCGTCATCTTTCGCGGACACGTGCTCTGCCTACTCAGCTAACCAAGCGCGGCTCACGCCACCCTCACAGCACTACTTCCGGCAGTACATCATCTACTTTCCACAGAGGTTGTGTGTATACCTCGCGGGAGTGGCAGTCCTGGAAGAAAGTAAAGCTGTGAGGGTGGGTCGTGACTCGTGCTTGGAAAGATCAGTCCGCAGAGAACTTGGTTCAAATGGTTCAAATGGCTCTGAGCACTATGCGACTTAACTTCTGAGGTCATCAGTCGCCTAGAACTTAGAACTAATTAAACCTAACTAACCTAAGAACATCACACACATCCATGCCTGAGGCAGGATTCGAACCTGCGACCGTAGCGGTCGCTCGGCTCCAAACTGTAGCGCCTAGAGCCGCACGGCCACTCCGGCCGGCACAGAGAACTTACCCGCGAACTTACCTGGTTCGAGTCTCTGTCCAGTACACAGTTTTAATCTGCCAGAAAATTTCAAATCAGCGCACACCCCGCTACAGATACAATATTCGTACTAGAAGTGAGAGAAAAATGGTTTAATGTTAAACAGGGGCTTCACATCAGATAGAAGACTATGGAATGAAGGTTAAAAAGAAGAAAACGAAAAGTATGGTAACTGGAGGAAAGGGGAGAAAATGCCATAAGAAAATATAGGCAGAGGAAATAGAGCAAGTGAATAACTTCAATTACTTGGGGAGTGTAATAATGGATGATAGATATTGCTCGACAGAAATTAGGAAAAGAATTGCAATGGCAAAAGAAAGATTCAAGAGGAAACAGAAATTACTTTGTGGACCCCTAAACGAAAATATGAGGAACAGACTTGCCAAATGTTACATCTGGAGCGTTGCACTATATGGTGCGGAGACCTGGACATTGAGGAAGGGAGATGAAAGAAGATTTGAGGCACTACAGATGTGGATATGGAGAAGAATGGAAAAAGTGTAATGGGAAGACTGAGTAAGGAATGTAGAAGTATTAAGAAGAGTTGGAGAGGAAAGAAACATGCTGAAAGTCATCAGAAAGAGGAAATGGAACTGGATTGGACATTGTTTGCGGAGGGATTGTTTATTGAAGGAAGGAATAGAAGGGATGGTGGATGGAAAAAGAGGAAGAGGAAAAAGAAGATATCAAATGATGGACAGTATCAATGGAGGCAAATATTCAGTCATGAAAAGACTGGCTATGGACAGACAAAAGTGGAAGATTCTTAACCCATGACAAGACCTGCCGTAAGGCAGAATACCATACTACTACTCACATCAGTTACACTGTCCAGTCACATTATTGTGTCCATCTGTCGAGAGCCTAAATAAACACCTTTTGCAGCGTGAACCGCTGTGAGTCGTGCAGGAAGAGAGTCACTGAGGTTCTGGAAGGTACCTACAAGGATCTGGAGCCATGCCGTCTCCAGTGCAGTGACGAGCTGCGATAGGTTTCACGGTAGAGAATCCATGACGTCAATAGCACTTTTTGCAATGTAAGAAGATACTTTTCTGTATCCAAGAATATCCCAGCAGACAAATGCATGAGCGTAAATCAGGAACATTTGGATTATTGTCTATTTACCGTATGGCTTTTGGTGCCGGAAGTCTCCGAAGAGATGCTCGGCTCGCCTTCGATGGAACTCTTTTCATTTAAGCAGAGGGGTTGCATCTTTAAGGGAATTGGAATCTGTCAGGAAAAAGAGGCTTTCGTGAGGAAGTGGCTGTGGCCTATAGTAAGGATCAACTTCGGCATTTGCCTAAACTGAAAATGGGGAACCACTGAAAATCATCTTCAAGGTTGCCTGAGGATGGATTAAAACCATGTGCATTTTTTTAAGATTTAATTGTCCATGGGATTGCTGGCTTCAGTTATTATAATACTACAAGAGCGTAAATAGATTTTGGACGAAAGGGGGAGGGTGGGATGAAGGGCTCTGCCGGCTCGGACGAATTCAAGCAGCCCGCTGAAAAAGCCTTTTAGGAACGAACGAAGTATAGAATGTGTTGTCATCACACTCTCCTTCCGCTCTCCACAAATCCCTCCCCATCGTTCCATGTCGGAGCTGGTTTTCATAACTGAGTACCGCCGGGTGACCAGATTGGGCAATATCTTGGTTCAGATGGTTCTAAGCACTATTGGACTTAACATCTGAGGTCATCAGTCCCCTAGACTTAGAACTACTTAAACCTAACGAACCTAAGGACATCACACACATCCATGCCCGAGGCAGGATTCGAACCTGCGACCGTAGTAGCAGCTCGATGGCGATGTTTTGCCATTTCGGCTACTAATGATAGAATATTGAGCAAATTTTTAAAAGAAATGTTACCATCGCCATTTGGGCGATATTTCTGTTGATCAACGCGATTATTGGGTGACACAGCCAAATCTAAGTATATTTTTATGCGCTAATTTTAATTTAATGTTGTTTGTTACGATATTTACCGCTTCGCTGCCTTGTGAAATACGGAAATATTTCAACCTCAAAGTTCTACCAGCCTCTAAATAATGACGCTATTGCTAACATTAAACTGCTATAGATAGGTAATTGGGCTATTATAGTAGTCCAAACATATTTTTAACTTACCAAAACGCTAGCGGACGAATTAAAATTGGTTTTCTCTACATTTTTGTCTCATCTATAATTAGATACTATCACAACAGAACATAGCACAAAAACAATAAACGGTAGCACATACTTTAAATTCAACTGCAAGTAAGGACTGAACTGATTAAAAAAATAACAACTGAGCTCAAGCAAGGCCAACAACTGGTCTTGGGTACAATTGGGATGGGCTTAGCCGATAGCGCTATGTATTATAGATAGTTTAAATCGACCGTTGGCTTTGTTGACTATTTGATAGTGAGTATCCCTTTTTCGTCGTATGATTGAAAATCAAAATATCTTTTAATTTCACTACACGGCAACAAGGGCGTGCGTAATTTTATTTAGATGATGCAGGGGAATGGGGGGGGGGGGGGGGGGAACCCCCTGGACCTCCCTTTGGCTACATCCTTGGTACATGTGCATCGTGACGAGGAAAACAAACTGCATGTGGTAGTAGACTTGGCTCCCAATGGTATACGGATACTTGTGTTGACCTATTGTGCCTTTCCGAATGACGAGCTAGCGCAGGGAATGCCACGAAAACATTTCCCTCGACCTTTCCGACCATTGTTACAGGATGCTTTCAGGTGTTCAACGCCGTACACGCCAACGGTCATCTGTACGATGGAGCATAAAACGTATTCCATTTTAAAAGACCACTTGTCGTCACTCATAGGACGTCCAGTTCCGGTACTGGCGTGCAAATTCCAGTCAATGAACAGCAGTCAGCATGGATGCATGAACCAGGAGCCTGCTGCGGAGGCCCATACGCAGCAACGTTCGCTGAGGTGGCAGTGCTGGTAGCCCACTGGCTCACCTGGGCGGTCAGTTGCTCAACAGTTGCAAGTCTTTTCGCCCGTACACATCTATGCAGCAGTCGTTCATGCCTGTTATCTATGGTTCGTGGATCCCCACAGTTATCTGCTTCTTGCCTGCCCAACAAGGATATTTGTTTGAATTGCTATTTAACACTATCAGAAGGCGTTATTTAAATTTTGACGGTTGCTGCGCATGACTTGTTTTGAAGTAGGTTTTTTCTCGTTCAGAGGATCTGCGTGTGCTGAGATAGCAATTCTGAAATACTAATGAGTTATAGGGAAAACAACTGTCACAAAGTACACATGTATACTTAATATTTATTAACAAACTTATTTCTGATGTGAGTGTGTTATCACAAACAGTCATGGCAGCAGAATTATTTTTGGATATTTAATTGAATATGTCGGACTATGTTAGTGTTACTTAAACGTCCTTTAAATTTTGTGTGAACATCTTGTTACTGGTTTGGTGCAGCTCTCCACAATAGGCTATACTGAGCAAGGCTCTTCAGCTCTGCATAAATGTTGCAACCAACATCCATTTGAACCTGTCTGCTACAGTCAAGCCTCAATTTGTTTCTCTTATTTAGTCAAGCTATTTCGTAAATTTCTTTTCTCCCCAGTTTGATTAAGTACTTCATCAGTTATCCGATTTCGAACATTCTTCTGTAGTTTCTTTCTTTCGCTTACGCCATAGTCCCGCAGCGATCGCAGCGTCGGCGTGGTTACAACGGATTTGGCAGTGTTAGTTTTAGGGATGGCCGGATGTCCTTCCTGCCGCCACCCCGTACCCCCCCCCCCCCCCCCCCCTGGGATGTAATCAGTGTACCCCAACTGTCTGCGTCTAGTGTAAATAGTGAAATAGCGGGACGTGTTTCAGATGTCTGCGACGCGTGTAACTGAGGCGGAACGTGGGGACCATCCCAGTATTCACCTAGCGGGATGTGGAAAACCGCCTAAAAACCACATCCAGGCTGGCCAGCACAACAGCCCTCGTCGTTAATCCGCCAGGCGGATTCGATCCGGGGCCGGCGCGCCTACCCGAGTCCAGGAAGCAGCGGCTACCATGGCGGGTGAACATTCTTCTGTAGTACCACATTCAAAAATCTTCTGTAATCGTCTTCGTTCACGTTTCATTTCCGTACCGTGCTTCATACCGAACCAATCATCTTCTTTTTTGTCCTAGCCTTATCTCGTATCGTCATTGGGTCGACATGTTAATCTGGGCTTTGCAGTGTTAGTGGCAGAGGGAGGCCAGATGACCTTCCTGTAGTCAACCCCACTGGCTACTTTCAATGTTAATTCCATGAGAATTTTAGATTGTTTTTCGAAGTGTTTGAGAACCGTGTAACTGACGCGGGACGTGGATAACAGCCCGGCATTGATCTGTTCGGATGTGGGAAACCGTCTGAAACCACATCCAGGCTGGTCGGCACACCCGCCCTCGGCGCTAATCCGCTGGGCGCATTTGATCCGGCGCCGGCGCTTATCCTCGAATTACGGAAGTCTCTTGCTGACTTGTATGGCTGTACAGGTGCGTACATCCCACACAAATACCTCATGAAAAGACTTCATAAGACTTAAAATTATATTCGAAGTTAGCAAATTTTTTTTTCAGAATCACATTCCTTGCTGCAGCCAACCTGAATTGTAAACCCTCTCTACTTACGCCATCGTCAGTCATTTTAGAGCCAAAACAGCGAAACTCATAAGCCACTTTTCTTCTTTCACCTGCTAATCTAATTCATTCATTTCGTCAACTAAATGTGGTGTATCGTGTGTTATCCACGGATTTCCACTGGGCTTTGTCGTTTTCTCTATTTGATCCTCTGCTGTCTTCCTAATTGATTTCTCAAAGCTGCCCATTCGTCTTCTATTTTATTCCTCTCCCCTGTAGGCGATGACAAATGACATACACTGTTTTAGAGAACTGGAAGTATTGTTATAAAAAGATAAAAAAACATTCCAGAATGAGAGTATCACTCTGCAGCGGAATGTGCGCTGATATGAAACTTCCTGGCAGATTAAAACTGTGTGCCGGACCGAGACTCGAGTCGAGACCTTTGTCTTTCGCGGGCAAGTGCTCTACCAACTGAGCTACCCAAGCACGACTCACGCCCCGTCCTCACAGCTTCACTTCTGCCAGTGCATCGTCTCCTACCTTCCAAACTTTACAGAAGCTCTCCTGCGAACCTTGCAGAACTAGCACTCCTGAAAGAAAGGATATTACGGAGACATGGCTTAGCCACAGCCTAGGGGATGTTTCCACAGTGAGATCTTCACTCTGCAGCGGAGTGTGTGCAGATATGAAACTTCCAGGAGAGCTTCTGTAAAATTTGGAAGGTAGGAGACGAGGTACTGTCAGAAGTGAAGCTGTGAGGACCGACCGTGAGTCGTGCTTGGGTAGCTCAGATGGTAGAGCACTTGCCCGCAAAAGGCAAAGGTCCCGAGTTCGAGTCTCGGTCTGGCACACAGTTTTAATCTGCCAGGAAGTTTCAAAGAAACATTGTCTGGATCATAAATTTTTCTTACCGACCACCGGTTTCAGTCTGTGCGCCACGAAGTTCAGTTAGTCAACCGTGCTATCAAACTGCACTTTGCGGCGCCAGACTTGATCTACAGCGCATACGGAAATGGGTAGTCGGTAATAAACAGTTATGATCCAGAAGACGTTTCTTTATTTATTATAGCAAAGGAGACATGACGTCGAACATGGTATTGTTGTATGCAAAGAGCGACAGTTCATACAGCATAGGTAGTTAGCGGTCAGGGATGTCTTCGAGGACATGCTTCGTAAGAACAGATAAAGCGGTTGTAGCTAACAGGTAAAGACGGAAGCACATTTACATTGAACCAAGGGTCTGCAAACGTCTAAAGAATTGCTGAAGATTGCAAAATTCCAGCTACTCTCAAAACCGATGTGCGGTAACATTTCTTGCAATCACGTTCGTAGATCACATGAAATGTAAATTATGCCTAATAAAGACACTGTCCTTTAACTTTAACCACACAGTAACCACAACTACGTATACCCGCATGTGTACTTCCGGATATTTATATCCGCTCAGACATTTAACGAAGAACGCCGTGTACTGTACGGTGGCATCTATAGAACGTCGATTTGCACCCTGGCGGCAGGTCTCAGCGGGACTCATCAGCAAAAGCAGCATTCTCCTGAAGATGGCGGCCAGTTGGATCGCCGAAATATCGAACCGAGTTGATTTTAGGATCCGGCAGCAAACTCGAAGAGACTTTTAAGACTTATTACGCCGGGAAAGCTTGCGACGTCACAGCATAAATCTCAATTTGTGGTTGTTGTGAAACCTAATTTGAACCGAATATGAAGTTATATTTATAATCCTTGAATAATTCCGACACAAACTTATGATGACTGTTAAGGCATCCTATCTTATCAATTGACCTCACAATATTATTCCTGCTGCAAATGAATCAACTGCTCCTGGTGGTGGAAGACCAAGCACGAAGTGCTCGGATTAGAAAGGATGGAAGACGGGGATGTAGTCTTTCGCCCCCACCGTTCAATCTGTACATCGAAGAAGGAATAACGAAATGAAAAGAACGGTTCAGGAGTAGAATTAAAATTCAGGGTTAGAGGGTATCACTGCTACGCTTCTCTACGACCTTGCTATCCTCAGTGAAAGTGATGAAGAAAACAGGTCTGTTGAATCGAATGAACAGTCTAATGAATACATAAATGTGGGTAGAACTTAAATATAAGAAAAAAGAATCTAACGAGAAGTAGCAAATATGAAATTAGTGGGAAACTTAATATGAACATTGGAGACCAAAAAGTAGACGAAATGAAGGCATTCTAATATCTTGGAAGCAAAATAACGTATGACGAATGACGCACGGAGGACATTAAAAACAGACTAGCATGGTCAAAGAAGGTTTTCGTAGGCAAAATACGGCTACTATAATTAAACATTGGCCCTAATCTAAGGACGAAATTTCTGAGGGTGTATGTGTGGAGCACAGCATTGGATGGAAGTGATTATGGACTGTGGGTCAATCGGACAAAAATCGAAGCGTTTGAGGAGTGGAGCTACAGAAGGATGTTGAAAATTAGATGGACTGATAAGGTAATAAATGAGGAGGTTTTCCGCAGAATCCGACAGGAAAGAAATATGTGGAAAACACTGGCAAGAAGAAGGGACAGGATAATAGGATATGTGTTAAGACGTCAGGGAATAAATTCTATGCTGATTGAGGGAGCTTTTATTTTATTTGTTTATTTTTTTTAGTCATGACAGGTTTATTGTGGTGAGCCACGAATTCCTCTCCTGTTCCAACTTTTCATTTCAGAGTGGCCCTTAAGTCCTTTGTCTTCAATTGTTTGATGGATATATTCCAAACTCTGTCTTCCTCTACAGATTTTACCCTCTACAGCTCACTCTAGTACCAAGGAGGTTACGAGGGCGTTTGAAAAGTCCTTGCAAAGTCCGAGAGATGGCACCACCGGCGCGTAATGAAGTGATCGTACGGCATTGTTGGCCGGGAGACCCCGGAATTGCAAGTCCTCTTTAGTTGACGCCACTTCGGAGACTCGCGAGTCAATGATGATGAAAGACATACAACACCCAGTCATCACGAGGCAGAGAAAATCCCTGACCCCGCCGGGAATCGAACCCGGACCCCATGCGCGGGAAGCGAGAACGCTACCGCAAGACCACGAGCTGCGGACGTTTAGTTAGTAGAATCTTTGGAAAGAACGCACACCAAGTTTCAGCCATATTGGTATATTTCTTTGTGTTTGGCATTCTTGTGAATCAAGGAAGTCGACTGATTTTCAAAAAATGGACGAAAAAGAACTTAATGTGGTGATTAAACATTACTTTATGAAAGGCAAAACACCTCAGGAGACTAAAGGGAAGCTTTATAAACATTACGGTAACTGTGTACCTTCGATTAGAACAGTTTACAAAAAAAATGGTTCAAATGGCTCTGAGCACTATGGGACTCAACATCTATGGTCATCAGTCCCCTAGAACTTAGAACTACTTAAACCTAACTAACCTAAGGACAGCACACAACACCCAGTTATCACGAGGCAGAGAAAATTCCTGACCCCGCCGGGAATCGAACCCGGGAACCCGGGCGTGGGAAGCGAGAACGCTACCGCAACAGTTGACAAGTGGTTTCAAAATTTTCGGAGGAGTCATATGGGCACAAGTGATGCTGAACTTTTTGTACGCTCTGTGCAGGTTAGGAGTCCAGAAATCATTGATAAAAGCCAAGATATGTGGTGGGTGATGGAAGAGTTAAGGTGCGTGAGATTGCTAGTGCTGTGGGCATCTGGAATGAACGGGTACATAATATTTTGCATGAACATTTGGACATGAGAAAGCTATCTTCAAGATGGGTTCCGTAATTGTTCACGCTTGGCCAAAAACGGAATCGTGTGAAGTGTTGCAAGGATGGTTTGCACCTCTTCAGGAAGAATCTGCAGGACTTTAAGCATCGTTTCGTCACTGTGGATGAAACATGGATACATTACTATACTCCTGAGACCAAACAACAACCTAAACAATGGGTTACCAAGGCAGAATCTGCACCAAAAAAGGCGAAGACCATTCCTTCGGCCAGAAAGGTTATGGCGACTGTTTTTTGGGATTTGCAAGGTTCAAATGGTTCAAATGGCTCTGAGCACTATGGGACTCATCTGCTGAGGTCATAAGTCCCCTGGAACTTAGAACTACTTAAACCTAACTAACCTAAGGACATAACTCACATCCATGCCCGAGGCAGGATTCGAACCTGCGACCGTAGCGGTCGCGCGATTCCGGACTGTAGCGCCTAGAACCGCTCGGCCACTACGGCCGGCGATTTTCAAGGTATAATATTCATGGACTATCTGGAAAGGGTAAAACTATTAGTGGTGCAAATTATTCATCGTTATTGGACCGTTTGAAAACCGAGATGCAAGAAAAACGCGCGGCGATTGGACCGCAAAAAGTCCTTTTCTATCATGACAATGCACCATCACACACATCAGCAGTTGTGGTCGCAAAATTATTGGAAATAGGATTCCAACTCGTTTCACTTCCCCTCTATTCTCCAAACTTGGCTCCCTCCGACTACTATTTGTTCCCCAATTTGAAGAAATGGCTGGCGGGACAAAGATTATATTCAAACGAGGAGGTGATTGTAGCAACTAATAGCTATTTTGCAGACTTGGGCAATTCCCATTATTCGGAAGGGATCAACAAATCAGAACAGCGTTGGACAAAGTGTATAAATCTAAAAGGAGACTATGTCGAAAAATTAAAAAGGTTTACCCCAATCACATACGTAGTTTTTATTTTTGCACGGACTTTTCAAACGCCCCTCGTATCTCCTGACATGTTAACATACGTGCTATCATCGTGTCCCTTTTCCTTGTCACTGTTCCCCATATGTTTATTTCTTTGCCGATTCTGCGAAGAACCTCTTCATTCCTTATAATTTCACCTAATGTTCAACATTCCTCTGTAGCACCACGTCTCAAACGTTCCTAAACTTATCTCTTCCGGTATCCCACTGTCCATGTTTCGCTACCATACAATCCTGTGCTCCAAACGTAATTTCTTATAAATTTCTTCCTCTGATTAAGACCTACGATTGACATTAACACTTTTGGTTAGGAACACCATTATTGCCTGTGTTCTCCTTGCTTCGTCCGTTACCGGTTAATTTGTTCCCTAGGCAGCAGAATTCCATAACTTCGGCTACTTCGTGATCAACAGTTTTGATGTTAGGCTTCTCGCTATTCTCACATCTGTTACTGCTCATTACTTTTGTTCTTCAGTTTACTCTTAATCCATAGTCTGTGCTCACAGAATGTTCATTCCATTCAACAGATCATGTAATTTTCTACACTTTCACTGAGGATAGCAATTTCACCAGGGAATGTTATCATTGAGATTCTTTCACCGAATATTATCATTGATATTCTTTCAACTTAATTTTTAATTCCACTCTTGAACCTTTCTTTTCTTTCCGTTATTGCTTTTTCGATGTACATATCGAACGGTAGGGGTGAAAGACTGCATCCCCGTTTACATTCTTTTAACATGAGCGCTCGTTCTTGGTCTGCCAGTCTTATTCTTCCCTCTTGGCTCTGGTACATATTATACAGTATTATCCCTGTTTCACTATAGCTTATTCCTATTTTTCTCAGAATTTCGAACATCTTGCATCATTTTACGTTGTCGAACACTTTTTCTACGTCGACATATCCAATGAACGGTCCCGATTTTTCTTCAATCTCGCTTCCATTACCAAGCACGAGGTCAGAATTGTCTCTCTGGTCCCTTTGCCTTTCCTAGAGCCAAACTCATCGTCATCTAAAACATCCTCAGTTTTCTTTCCCATTCTTCTGTATATTATTCTTGTCATCAGTTTGGATGGATGAGCTGTTAAGCTGATTTTTGCGATAGTTCCCGCACTTATCTGCCCCTGCTAACTTCGGAAATGTGTGGATGATATTTTTCCGAAAGTTTGATGGTACATCGCCAGTGTCATGCATTCTACACACCAACGTGAAGGCCGGCCGAAGTGGCCGTGCGGTTAAAGGCGCTGCAGTCTGGAACCGCAAGACCGTTACGAAAAAAATGGCTCTGAGCACTATGGGACTCAACTGCTGTGGTCATCAGTCCCCTAGAACTTAGAACTACTTAAACCTAACTAACCTAAGGACATCACACACATCCATGCCCGAGGCAGGATTCGAACCTGCGACCGTAGCTGTCGCACGGTTCCGGACTGCGCGCCTAGAACCGCGAGACCACCGCGGCCGGCAAGACCGTTACGGTCGCAGGTTCGAATCCTGCCTCGGGCATGGATGTTTGTGATGTCCTTAGGTTAGTTAGGTTTAACTGGTTCTAAGTTCTAGGGGACTAATGACCTCAGCAGTTGAGTCCCATAGTGCTCAGAGCCATTTGAACCATTTGAACCAACGTGAACAGTCATATGCCTGCCACTTTCCCTAATAACTTTAGAAATTCCGATGGAATATCCCTTCTGATTTATTTGATCTCTAATCTTCCAGAGCCTTTTTAAATTCTCACTCCAATACTGCATCCTCTGTCTTCAACATCGAATGCAATTGCTTCTTCTATCATGTCATCGAAAAAGTCCTCCCCGTCACGGATGCTTTAATGTATCTTTCCACGTATCCTTTCTCCCCTTTGAGTTTAACGGTGGAATTCCCATTGCGCTTTTAATGTTAGCACCCTTGATTTTAATTTCACCAAAGGCTATTTTGACTTTTCTATACGCTGAGTCATTCCTTCATACTGTCATTTCTTTTTTCATTTCCTCACACATTTCCTTTAGCCATTTAGCGACTACCTACACTTCTTACATGTTTCATTCCTAAGAGAATTATAGTGTTGTATTCCTTCTTTCTCTGAACATTGTTGTACTTTTTTCTATCAAAGATCAATTCAAGTATTTCTCCTTCTACGCAAGGTTTCTTCGCAGTTACCTTCCTTGTACCTCTGTTAGTGCCCTTCTGAGCGATGTCGACTCCTCTTCGGCTGTGGTATTCCTTATCGCAGTATCCGTATCCACAGCGAACTTGGCGTCACACCATTCTTCAGTACTACAGTATTCTACTTCGTTCCACACTGATTCTTCCGTACGATTCTTTTAAAGATCATTCTACTCTTCATCATTACTAAATCGTGATGTGAGTCTTTATCTGCTCCTGGGTACGACTTATAATTCTTTATCTAACTCCGGAGTCTCTGCCTGACCATGATGTAATCCAGCTGGAATGTTCCCATGTCTCCAGGTCTTTTCCAAGTACATCTCATCGTCTTGTGATTCTTGAACAGAGTATTCGCTGTTTGTTACTACTCAAATTTTCTTTCTAGCCCTTGTTCCTACAACCGAGCCCATATTCTCCCTTTCTTCTATTCCTTGCCCTACAACGGCGTTCCATCTCAATGATTATACGGTTTTCATCTCCTTTTACACACCGAATTACCCGTTCAGTATCCTCATTTTCTTTCTCTCTCCTTTCATCTTCTGCCTGCGACGTTGGCACCTATGCCTGAACTATTGCCGTCGATGTTGGTTCGCTGTTGGTTCTGGTGAGAATAACCGTATCACTGAACTGTACACAGTAACTGATTCATAATGAGTCTAGCTTCAATTATACCATTTTCTTCTGCTGTTGATTATCCAATATTCGTCTGGCCAGAAGTCTTTATCTTCTTCAAAAAATGGTTAAAATGGCTCTGAGCACTATGGGACTTAACATCTGTGGTCATCTGTCCCTTAGAAATTAGAACTACTTAAACCTAACTAACCTAAGGACATCACACACATCCATGCCCGAGGCAGGATTCGAACCTGCGACCGTAGCGGTCACGCGGTTCCAGACTGAAGCGCCTAGAACCGCACGGCCACACCGGCCGGCTATCTTCTTTCAATTTCACTTCCCTAAACCCCATTATATCTACATTGAGCCTTTGCGTTTCCCTTTCCAGACTTTCTAGTTTCCCTACGATCAAACTTCTGGCATTTCAAGGTCCCACTCGTAGCGTGTTATCGTAACGTTGGTTATTCTATTTTTTTCTTACGGTCACGTTCCCTTTGGCAATCCCCTCCCGAAGATCCTAATGGGGGACTAATCCGGAATCTTTTGCCAATGGAGAGGCCATCATGTCATATTTCAATTACAGGCCGCAAGTTATGTGTCTTTAATACAGTGGTTTCCATTGCCTTCTGCATCATGCCGTTGATCATTGCTAATTCCTTCGCCTTTTAGAGGCAGTTTCCCACCCCAAGGAAAAGAGAGTGTCTTGAACATCTCTCCAAGCCTCCCTCTTCTTTGACTAGGCCACAGGCAAAACGAAAGTCTTCGGCCGCCATTGCTAATGGATTTTATTTAAATTTTAAGTAGTGTCTGGGTTAGAAGTCTGTTCCAAGAACGTTTTGATTGCTTGTCAATGACGCTACGCTTAGACCACGGAAGGTAAGGGGAGGGGGGGGGGGTTAAAAACCGTAGGCTAAGACAAAGATTGGAATACATCCAATATAATTACTGAGGACATTGGTTGCAAGTGCTATTCTGAGATGAAGAGGTAGTCACAGGAAAGGAATTCGTTGCGGATCATGTCATACCTGTCAGAAGGATGACTCAACATATGCAGAGGGCTTGTAGAAAAATCTGCCTCTGACAATCGAATGGGAGAAAGGAGATTTGAAGTTTTAACCTTCCGTCGATTGTTTTGGCTCATACCATCTCTTCATACGCACGAATGAATCACCGGAAAGACAGAAAATTCAAATGAGAGTGGCAAAAACCCGGCTCTTCCGGTACGCAAGCCTTATCTTTTAGATACCGTGCTAACTCGCTGGCAATAGTGATTCACTAGTTCGTGAGTATATAGGTAGAACGTTAGATAACTGCAGTATAGCGCTATTACACAATAGGACCATTTGCTCACACTACGCGAACGATATCATTACAAAGTCTGGGAAGAGACGTTTACGACTTACATAAAAGACTCGTAAATGCTAGTTGACTGCAAGGTAACGACATACAATGACAAGCCACAACATTATGATCGTAACATACCGCGTGATCGAGTGCCACATGGTGGCGTTGCCAGCACGCGTCGCGGTAAGAAAAGTGTGTGAGCGAAGCAGAGGCGGATGGGCAATAATTCTTGTGATGATAGGGGCCATAAATGGAGAAATCAACTGACATAAGTGACTTTGACAAAATGAAGCTTGTTATGTTCCGGCGCCAGTGAATGAGAATCTCGAAAACGACAACCGGCTGGCTGTAGGCTTGCAACTGTTACGAGCATCTATGGAGAATGGCTGAAAGACGGCGAAACCACGAAGAGTTAACAAGGTGTTGGACGTGTAACAAGATGCTAGACGACTATGTCTCATAGAAGAACGTGGAGGTGGGACGCTCGCTGGCTCTGTTAAGTACAATAGGCCGCGCTCTATGGCAGAACTGAGGACAGTAAAATGCCGGTGCAGGCGCAAGGGGTTTGGGGCACACTGTTGGGTGCACGTTGTTGAACATGGGCCTCTGCAGCAGAAAACCCCTACGTGTCCCTATGTTGACCCAACGTATCGTAAATTATAATCACACAAGGCACTGGCAAAAAGGGCATTTCTGGCCAAGAGAAGTCTGCTAGTATCAAACATAGGACTTTGTTTGAGGAAGAAACTTCTGAGAATGTACGGCATTGTATGGTAGTGAAACATGGACTGTGGGAAAACCAGAACAGAAGAGAATCGAAGTATTTGAGATGTGGTGCTACAGACGAATGTTGAAAATTAGATTGGCTGATGAGATAAGGAATGAGAAGGTTCTGGGCAGAATGGGAGACGAAAACAATATGTGGAAAACACTGACAAGGAGATGGCACAGGACGATAAGATATATGTTAAGACATTAGGGAATGACTTCCATGTTACTAGAGAGAGCTGTAGAGGGCAATAACTATAGAGGAAGACAGAGAGTGGAATACATCCATCAAATAATTCAGGACGTAGGCTACAGGTGCTGCTCTGAGATGAAAAGGTTGGCACAGGAGAATAATTCGTGGCGGCCCGCATGAAAATCAGAAGACCGATGACTCAAAAAAATGGCGGAGGGCACGGGGTCATCGAAATTGGCCTATGGCTCAATGAAAACGCATCGTCCGGTCGAATGAATCACGTTCCTTGTTGCAATTGGTCCATGATCGTGTCCGGCTACGCTAGCATCCAGGCACACGACTGCTCTAAATCAGCAAAGCACCACGGACACAGGCCGGTGGGGGTAGCATTATGTCACGAGGTTATTCAGCTCAGCTTCCAAGGTACCTGTGGTAGTAACTGAACGCCTCGTGACAACTAATGTGAACGTTATTACGGAGCACCTGCATCCCTTCGTGCTTGATGTCTTCCCTGATAGCGGTGGCATCTTCCAGAAAGAGAACTTTCAATTACACATTCCCAGAATCATGCTACAGTGGTTTGAGGAGCATTGTAGTGCACTCACGTTGATGCCTCCGCCACCAAATTTACCTGACACGAACCTGATCGATTCCATCTGGGACACTATCTGGCGCCAGTTCCACGCGTACAAACCACCGACCCGTAATTTCCGGCAATTGCAAGACCTCTCCGTAGACATCTGATACCACGTACCTCTTGGAACCTTCCAAGGACCTGTAGAATCCATGCCACGCAGAATCAATGCTGTACTACGATACAAAGGTGGACCAATGTTCTAGTAAGCAGGCGGTCAAAACATTTTGGCACACCGGTGTAATTCTTACTCCAGGAAATTGCCTGATTCATCGAGTGTGTTAATATACTCATTTACAATAAGAGTAGTCTTAGTATTAAAAACGGCTTTCTGTTGCTTTACATTTCATTACAGTCTTAACTGTTTATTCACCGAGTCGGTGAGCTCCTGTGACTTTTCAACGAAAAATAATTTGCTTGCTCTTAAGCACTAATTTCTGATGAAATTCGTTAAGGGCAGATGCAGGGAAAAACTGCGAAAACATTTGAATTTTTTGAGTATTTATTACATTGATCTTCCCCTCCATGAACCATGGACCTTGCCGTTGGTGGGGAGGCTTGCGTGCCTTAGCGATACAGATGGCCGTACCGTAGGTGCAACCACAACGGAGGGGTATCTGTTGAGAGGCCAGACAAACATGTGGTTCCTGAAGAGGGGCACAGCCTTTTCAGTAGTTGCAGGGGCAACAGTCTGGATGATTGACTGATCTGGCCTTGTAACATTAACCAAAACGGCCTTGCTGTGCTGGTACTGCGAACGGCTGAAAGCAAGGGAAAACTACAGCCGTAATTTTTCCCGAGGACATGCAGCTTTACTGTATGATTAAATGATGATGGCGTCCTCTTGGGTAAAATATTCCGGAGGTAAAATAGTCCTCCATTCGGATCTCGGGGCGGGGACTACTCAAGAGGACGTCGTTATCAGGAGAAAGATCGGAGCGTGGAATGTCAGATCCCTTACTCGGGCAGGTAGGTTAGAAAATTTAAAAAGGGAAATGGATAGGTTAAAGTTAGATATAGTGGGAATTAGTGAAGTTCGGTGGCAGGAGGAACAAGACTTTGGTCAGGTGAATATAGGGTTATAAATACAAAATCAAATAGGGGTAATGCAGGAGTAGGTTTAATAATGAATAAAAAAATAGGAGTGCGGGTTAGCTACTACAAACAGCATAGTGAACGCATTATTGTGGCCAAAATAGACACAAATCCCATGCCTACTACAGTAGTACAAGTTTGTATGCCAACTAGCTCTGCAGATGATGAAGAAATAGATGAAATGTATGACGAGATAAAAGAAATTATTCAGGTAGTGAAGGGAGACGAAAATTTAATAGTCATGGGTGACTGGAATTCGTCAGTAGGAAAAGGGAGAGAAGGAAACATAGTAGGTGAATATGGATTGGGGGGAAGAAATGAAAGAGGAAGCCGCCTTGTAGAATTTTGCACAGAGCATGACTTAATCATAGCTAACACTTGGTTCAAGAATCATAAAAGAAGGTTGTATACCTGGAAGAATCCTGGAGATACTAAAAGGTATCAGATAGATTATATAATGGTAAGACAGAGATTTAGGAACCAGGTTTTAAATTGTAAGACATTTCCAGGGGCAGATGTGGACTCTGACCACAATCTATTGGTTATGAACTGCAGATTGAAACTGAAGAAACTGCAAAAAGGTGGCAATTTACGGAGATGGGAGCTGCATAAACTGAAAGAACCAGAGGTTGTAGAGAGTTTCAGGGAGAGCATAAGGGAAGAATTGACAGGAATGAGGGAAAGAAATACAGTAGAAGAAGAATGGGTAGCTCTGAGGGATGAAGTAGTGAAGGCAGCAGACGATCAAGTAGGTAAAAAGACGAGGGCTAATAGAAATCCTTGGGTAACAGAAGAAATATCGAATTTCATTGATGAAAGGAGAAAATATAAAAATGCAGTAAATGAAGCAGGCAAAAAGGAATACAAACGTCTCAAAAATGAGATTGACAGGAAGTGCAAAATGGCTAAGCAGGGATGGCTAGACACAAATGTAAGGATGTAGAGGCTTGTCTCACTAGGGGTAAGATAGGTACTGCCTACAGGAAAATTAAAGAGACCTTTGGAGAGAAGAGAACCACTTGTATGAATATCAAGAGCTCAGATGGCAACCCAGTTCTAAGCAAACAAGGGAAGGCAGAAAGGTGGAATGAGTATATAGAGGGTTTATACAAGGGCGATGTACTTGAGGACAATATTATTGAAATGGAAGAGGATATAGATGAAGACGAAATGGGAGATAAGATACTGCGTGAAGAGTTTGACAGAGCACTGAAAGACCTGAGTCGAAACAAGGCCCCGGGAGTAGACAACATTCCATTAGAATTACTGATGGCCTAGGGAGAGCCAGTCATGACAAAACTCTACCATCTGGTGAGCAAGATGTATGAGACAGGCGAAATACCCTCAGACTTCAAGAAGAATATAATAATTCCAATCCCAAAGAAAGCAGGTGTTGACAGATGTGAAAATTACCGAACTATCAGTTTAATAAGTCATGGCTGCAAAATACTAACGCGAATTCTTACAGACGAATGGAAAAACTGGTAGTAGCCGACCTCCGGGAAGATCAGTTTGGATTCCGTAGAAATGTTGGAACACGTGAGGCAATACTAACCTTACGACTTATCTTAGAAGAAAGATTAAGAAAAGGCAAACCTACGTTTCTAGCATTTGGAGACTTAGAGAAAGCTTTTGACAATGTTGACTGGAATACTCTCTTTCAGATTCTGAAGGTGGCAGGGGTAAAATACAGGGAGCGAAAGGCTATTTACAGTTTGTACAGAAACCAGGTGGCAGTTATAAGAGTCGAGGGGCATGAAAGGGAAGCAGTGGTTGGGAAAGGTGTGAGACAGGGTTGTAGCCTCTCCCCGATGTTATTCAATCTGTATATTGAGCAAGCAGTAAAGGAAACAAAAGAAAAATTTGGAGTAGGTATTAAGATTCATGGAGAAGAAGTAAAAACTTTGAGGTTCGCCGATGACATTGTAATTCTGTCAGAGACAGCAAAGGACTTGGAAGAGCAGTTGAACAGAATGGACAGTGTCTTGAAAGGAGGATATAACATGAACATCAACAAAAGCAAAACGAGGATAATGGAATGTAGTCAAATTAAATCGGGTGATGCTGAGGGAATTAAATTAGGAAATGAGACACTTAAAGTAGTAAAGGAGTTTTGTAATTTAGGGAGTAAAATAACTGATGATGGTCGAAGTAGAGAGGATATAAAATGTAGATTGGCAATGGCAAGGAAAACGTTTCTGAAGAAGAGAAATTTGTTAACGTCGAGTATAGATTTAAGTGTCAGGAAGTCGTATCTGAAAGTATTTGTATGGAGTGTAGGCATGTATGGAAGTGAAACATGGACGATAACTAGTTTGGACAAGAAGAGAATAGAAGCTTTCGAAATGTGGTGCTACAGAAGAATGCTGAAGATAAGGTGGGTAGATCACGTAACTAATGAGGAGGTATTGAATAGGATTGGGGAGAAGAGAAGTTTGTGGCACAACTTGACTAGAAGAAGGGATCGGTTGGTAGGACATGTTTTGAGGCATCAAGGGATCACAAATTTAGCATTGGAGGGTAGCGTGGAGGGTAAAAATCGTAGAGGGAGACCAAGAGATGAATACACTAAGCAGATTCAGAAGGATGTAGGTTGCAGTAGGTACTGGGAGATGAAGAAGCTTGCACAGGATAGAGTAGCGTGGAGAGCTGCATCAAACCAGTCTCAGGACTGAAGACCACAATAACAACAACATTACATTGATTGTTTAAGAATAACGTCAGAAAGTTTCATACTCGAATTCTGGCTAGAAATATCTTTTAAAACACTGTGTTTGGGTGTCTGCGCCTGCCACGCTCCATCTTTCTATGGTTTGATCCGCACTTTCCTACGCTAGAAATTTTGTGTGAGTTAATTTTTCTTTCACACAATAGAAACGCACTACAGATGAGTCTAGAAGGCTGTGAGAAAGATTATCTTTGCTTGTTCTTTTGTTTATACAGTGCTTTTTTAACAGTACATGCTACAAACTTATTTCAGTTTTAAATTTTGCATATGTTAACCTGTTTTGCTCGAAATGGGCCATAACAGTAGATCTGTATTCAAAAAAGTGAGGAAATCTCGAATTTCATGTGTAAAAGATGCAGGGAATTTAAATGACAGTGCTACAGATGCCGCTTCTAAATGTGAAGAACCATTTTCGACAGTCATTAAGTTCATTGATGAAGAAAATTAGTGAAGGAATTGATGATGCTGTGGACAGTTCCAAAGACGAGTTATACAGTGGATTTGACTTAGAAATACTTGCTTATATGATTAACATTTCATGTGCATGTGGTAATTGTGTGTACATGGGAAAACACAGAATGCAAATGAGAGTTACAATTACCTTACATGGATGTGTTTTCCACAAAGGCTAATTGTGTCCTCAGTTATTGTGAAGGTAGCTGCATGTGATGTCTGTCTAGTGTTCATTAGTGAAAATGTAGATAGGATTAAGTGCCTGAAGAGACTAGGCTTCCATCCAGGTGTATTCACACTGAAGACACTCAGAAGGATTGGTGAAGTGCGACAGGACAAAGCAGAAGAAAAATTGCAAAAGTTGGCTACACGAAGGAGGCAGTAGAAGAGATTACTCCAGAAATAATAAAGATTGTGGATATGGACAGCATTAATCGTTAGAGGTATAACAATATTGTCATAAACTGAAATAAAAACTTTAAATTCAAATTGCCTAAACTGACTTTTTTGAGCTATAAAGTTTCACAGGAACTATAAAAGCTAGCAACCTGAAATCTGGCATACTTCTTAAGAATTACTTACTGAATAATTCTGTGCAGCACTTTTCCGGTATCTTTTCTCTGAGAAATGTTCTCCTTAATTTGAGAAAAACAGAACAGTCCCAGTTAACATAAAACTAAAAAATTAATTTCAGAGTAACTCTGACCTTAAACAAAAATCTGTTCCACACGTTTTATTGGCCTCTTATGCAGTTGTAAACTGTGAAATTTCAGTTTATCGCTTGATTATTTTCCGAGAAAACGTGTATTACATAAACAACAGTAATTAAATATTCAAATCCTTATAAAATGTATGTCAAAATGGCTCTGAGCGCTATGGGACTTAACTTCTGTGGATATGTGTACTTTGATTTAGGATAGCCTACAAAGAGAGGCTGGGAAACCGTTAATGTACTTGCGTTCGGCAGCAGCGAATTTCAAATTCCCGCTGCGGTGTACAGATATGGCTTTCCCGTGGTTTCAAGTGAGTGAGGGAATCGTTTAATTGAATATTCCACTACCGATTTCCTTCTCCATCCTTGTCAAATCGATCTAACGAGATAAATTCAGTGCGCTGTAGGAGTATTCATTAAGAATGATAGAATATTGCTATCCATTAAACTTGCACCAAGAAGACCAGCAAATAACGAAATTTTACTTACTGTGAGTATACGTTATAGTAGGAAGAATACATTATTAAATTTGTATATGATATGAGAGAATACGAGGTGCAGGCCTGTCATTCGTTATCGAGTTTAGGCGTTATGTATTGGCGGCTCAGTAAATGCGTACTGGTAACAAGTATTTCTGCTTTGTCGAAATCTCTTTAGGGTCGCACAGTTGATCAGAATTACGAGTTCGAGGCCAACATGCACAGATACAAATCTCCTACTTAGAACAGTGTGCTAGTAGATAAAATATATTAATAGTTTCCACAAAGTACTGCAACCAGTTGCCTTTTGTCTTAGTCTTCGATTTATTATGTTCCATTACTGGTTCCCAATCAGGTGGTACATATTTATTGTATGTTTGTAACATTGTGGGGTCGTGTAGTGTGGGGGTCGTGTAGAACTAGAGTATCTGTTGGTATGTTTTCGGTGCACACATTGTTATGGAAAACAAGGCGTATGTTTTCCTGTGTCGTTAATTTTACACCACTCCTCAAATTTAGCCACAGGTAACAACTTCCACAAGCTTTACAAAACGTTAAATATTAATGTTCTGAGTGTTACATCCCTCCCGTAGAAACGGGTGGCAGCTTAAATGTAGGCTGCTGCAGAAGATAAACTCTAATATAACGTATATTAACATTTTATAAAATATGGTTCGTACCGAAAAATGAGTGAAATTATCATGAAGCACAATGAAAATCAAAAAATAAGTTACATTCTCCGGGACATTTTGATGTATTTCAAATTGTATGATAACGTATGTACTGTTTCTTTGTGAACAGCACGTAGAACTTAAGTACTAGTCGCTATTCAGGTAATAACCCTCATTTGAAATGGCAGCTTTATTATTCAGTCATTTGAGAACATTGTCAAGCTCTTGATTGAAAAAATAAAAAGAACATTAATCTATATCAAGAGTACAACTATGGGACAAAATAATAAATGACAAGGAAAAAAGAAGATAAAAAGTTGATAAAACGTAATCGATAACATCATACGGAGTAAATACTGTATATTGACGTTAACGCTCGGTTCATCTGTCATCATAGTCGAGGTTACTGTGGCAGAGATTTTGGTGTCAGTCGTCCATTAAATTTCAGGTAGTCGTTAGCAACAGCAAGAATCTTTGACAGAAAAGGGTGGACGTTCAACTTAAGTGCCGGATGGTAAGAGGTGATTTATTTCAGCTATATTTAGCACACTGATGTCAAATAACACGACGAAGCGAATCGAGATTATTACTTTTTTAAGAACTTCGACAGTATGTTGAATAGTAGAGTAAGTTTTCCTGCTTGTGCCAGACTAGAAAAGAAGTAATCAGGTGTACTTCGAAGAGAATGTGAACGATTATTCGGCAGCTGAAGGCTAAGGACAACCGAGGTTGCTTCATGTATCACAGCCCAGCTAGGCTGTAATATTCTGTGCAAATGAATCTCTGAACGTTAGGAAAGCTGAACACGTCGAAAGTTGTTAAAGACGTTTTATCATTCAGCCCATGCAAGGGGACAAAAAAATGGAATGATTTAAATTCAGCGTTTTCGGCTTATTGAATGGCAGTGATGTCTTGGTTCTTATTTTTAACAGAGGATAATCAAAAGAAAGTTTTAACGACTGAGAATGTCAAAATCGTTATTAGCATGGTCAAAGATCCCGAAATGCCAATTTTCGTCTAAGAAATCATACTTTTCTGCCGTATAAGACCTGCTGTACCGAATTTTTAAACTTTTGATACCAGATTCATTATGAGCAAGGTTAATAACTCCATTATATGGATTTCCATACACAATGACTGATGTTTCTACTTTCGGCCACCTTTTTGGAATTCGGACATCTAGCTGGAACACCAGGATGGTTACTGAAAGAGCAGCGAAATCTCTACTGGCTATCCAGTAAGCGTTCTAGGTCATGAAATTACTTACAATACTCAAAATTCCACCTGTAACGTCAACAAATAAGCAAACCGCAGCAAAAATTAGTCACTTTCGGCAGACGTTATACCGATACCGTGAAACGCCTCCTCTATATACGATAATGTTTCGTTTTGTTGGGGAAGAGCGTCCATAGAGTTCTTCAGGTATGCAGTATTTAGCTGAAGCAATATTTTTCTTTCCTTAAGTTTTTCCTTTTCCAGTGATCAGTCTTTTGACTGGTTTTATGTGGTACGCGGCGAATTCCTCTCTTGTGCCAAGCACTCCAGTTCAGCAAAACACTTGCACTCTAGATCTAAATTACTCGACGTATTCCAATCTTTGTCTTCCCCTACAGCTTTTACCCTTTACAGCTCCATCTGGTATCATGGAAGTTATTCCCTGGCTCGTAACAAACGTCCTGTCACCCTGTCCCTTTTACTTGACAGTGTTTTCCGTACATTCCTTTCTTCGCCGATTCTGTGGGGGATCTCCTCGTTACATATCAGTGTGCCTAATTTTCAACATCTCTCAATAGTGCCACGCAACAAACGCTTCGATTATTTTCTTCTCCGGTTTTGTCACAGTCCGTGGTTCACTATCATAGAAGGCTGAGCTCGTTCTCAGACACTTCATCCACAGATTAAGGCTGATGCTTGATAGTAGGAGATTCCTCTTGGGAAAAAGAAGAGATGATCGAGCGGCGTTGTTGCTAGGGGAAGTTCGGCCGACGTGTACAGGTCTTACTTCAGGATGATAAGAACAACACATCACCTAGTCCACGGGCGAAGAAAATGTCGAACCCGCCCGGGAATCGAATCCGGACCTCCTGCGTGGTAGGCAAACACGTTACCACTTACCTGAGGAGGCGGACATTTATCTCAGCTGTGATAAAGTCCTTTTTATGATCTCTTTGTTATGTCTGTCAATTGTTATTCTGCTTCCAAGGTAGCATAATTTCTTAACTTCGTCTACATTTTGGTCTTAAGTTTTGATTTTCCGTTTATTGCCAATCTCATTTATACTACTCCTCTTTATTTCGTCTTTCTACGTTGTACTCTTAATCCGTAGTCTGTATTACTTAGAGCTTAGTAGGCTGTTCATTCCACTCAAGATGTCCTGCAGTTCTTCTTCACTTTCAATGAGGATAGGATCCCATCCTGAATATTAATCCCACTCTGGAATCTTTCTCTTACTTCCGTCATTGTTTCTTCGATGTATAGCTTGAGGAGTAGGTAGTGAAAGACTACTTCTCCACCTTACGTCCCTTTTAAACTGATGACTTTGTTCTTGGTCTTCGAAAGTCTTGCACAACCTTACATCCTCAAACGTTTCTTCCAGCTTGACAGATCCAATCATTGGCGATTAAATCCCGTATAGCACCAAAACGCAGACGTTTTTATTGAATGTTTTATCCACTGTTTCAAATGCTCCCATATATTATCTGTGGGCTTAAGATCGGCTGACTTAGCGTGTCAGTCGAGATGTGGTAGAGTGAATGCTCGCCAAACAAAAAAAAGTATTCCTGCAGCCCTGTGAACAAGTCTGTCGTCATTTTGGATGAAATGAGCGTCCACTAGAGATGGGCAAAATCGTACATCCTTGGGAACTAGTTCACTGGTGATCGCCCTTTTTTTGGGAACCGTTCATTTTTACTCGTTCACCGTTCATTTGTGCTTGGTATATGGTTCTTCTGAAAAACTGAAAATTAGTAGCATAGTTGACTGAAGATGGAATGCGCCAAGAGGGGGCACTTGCCTCTCCCCTGGAGTATAGAGTTTTTATTGATAACAGAATTATCACACACTTGTAATTTTCGTGATTCTGCAAAACCTCTCGTTTAGCCAACGGTAGCGTTATGTGGCTGACCGTAGTGAAATAATATATGGTGGCGCACGAAACACCGGCCCCGAGTAAGGACTGCACGCCAATTACACACGATTTGTTGACCACTACGAGAAAAATAGATAAACATGTAATAATTAGGCAGTGAAGAAATAACAAATAAGCTAATGCAGACAACAGCTTCGAAACAGTGGATGACGACTGGTGGGCGACAACGAGCAGTCTAGTACTCGGGGCCGATTTATTGTGCGCCTCCCTGTTGCATTGAAATAATATTGCAGAAGTTATCATATTCTCTTTACAAAATGCGACACCAGACACTCGATTATAAAGCGCGGGATTCATTAGGTTGTAGGTCGGTCTGCCTTCCATAAAAATGAACATGCCCTTTTACCTCGGATCAAAAAAAGACGGAAAATGGCCACTCGTGTGTGCCGTGCGGACTTTCTTTGCATGTGTAATAACAAAAAATCCTGCCTTTTTACAAGTATTTCTTCTGCTGTTTATCGAAATACTGAACTATGCCGTTTTATTACCAGAAAAGATGTATGTATTACATACCACATAATTTTTATGTAATTTACGTAATTATAAAATACATTTTAATTACCAGTCGTGGACGCTGAATAGAATACGAAAAGAACCAGAAGTGGAGAGTTCACAAAAGATTTGAAACAGATCTAGAATGGGCGTGCGCAGCGAACGAAACGAACAACAATTCGATACTGAACTATGAGCAGTCGCTGTGGAACTCCCGACGAGTGGCCACGCGAGGAAGGACGAGTCCGGCCGAGCGAGACCGAGACAGACGGGAACGGGACTGAGGCTGGAAAGAGACCGGCCGACGTGCCGTCGCGGGAACGAGACCGACCGTTTCCCGTTCCCGGGAACTATAAGTAGAAAGACGCGGCCGAAGTGATCTATGAAAGACCGTTCCTTAGAATTCGTTCCTCTCTCGTTCCTTTGGACCCGTTAAATGGTTCAAATGTCTCTGAGCACTGTGGGACCCAACATCTGAGGTCATCAGTCCCCTAGAACTTAGAACTACTTAAACCTAACTAACCTAAGTACATCACACACAACCATGCCCGAGGCAGGATTCGAACCTGCGACCGTAGTGGTCGCGCGGTTCCAGACTGAAGCGCCTAGAACCGCTCGGCCACAACGGCCGGCTTGGACCGTTAGTTCACGAGCGACCCATCTCTAGTGTCCACAAGTATACCCATCATCAAGATATAAAAATTGGCCAGGTACGAGTAGGACTCACGCTCTGAAGGTTCAGAACAAACTCATTTATGTATTTAGACAGTTCTTCCAGTAAGAAAATCGAGAATCTCGACGATTTTTGCCTGTTATCGACTTTGATACTGGCAAGATATCGGTCCCAGGGATTCCAACACTTTCAAGAATGTTTTAATTTCAAGTGTGATGACGGTTAACAAATGAAAGAAAATACTTTTTTCGTGCGATATGACTACAGATTAACAATTTCCTGGCTTCTTGCCAAATTTCATGATTCTACGCCAAGGGGAAATACGCTATGAGTTTTAATGAGTGATTTTTCGAGTATCAATATTTGTGATATAAGTGGCCATATCTTTTGATTGCCGTGACTTAGAATGTTAATGTTTTAACACCAGCGAAGGACTATAGACTGGACAAGTCTACCCCTCCCTGAGAAAAAGAGGGCTTCACGGACGAACAGGCAGACAGACTGATAACAAATGCCAAATTTTTCTTCACGCGATATGATTGCAAATTCACAATTTTCAGATCTTTTCTTTTAATTTTAGAGTGAAACCTTGCTTCTTTCCGAATTTCAGGATTCTAGACCAATGGGAAGTGAACTATAGATTTTGATGTGAGTTTGTATCAAAATGTGAGATAAATGGAAATATCTCTTCGTTGCGTTGACCTAGAAGCTGACATGTATTATAAAGCCAAGTGGCAATTTTTTTTCTTTTTTGAGTCCTCAGTCTTCTGACTGATTTCATGCGACCTGCCACGAATTCATCTCCTGTGCCAACCTCTTCATTTCAGGGTAACAGTTGCAACCTACGTCCTCAATTGTTTGCTGGATGTATTCCAATCTCTGGATTGTCAGAAGGCTGATCACTCAGAAAAGAAAAAAAAATGGTCACTACGCTGTATAATAAATGTCAGCTTCTACAGTTTTTGCCCACTACAGCTCCCTCTAGTGCCATGGAAGTCATTCCCTGATGTCTTAACAGATGTCCTATCATCCGGTCCCTTGTCCTCGTCAATGTTTTCCACATATTCCTTTCCTCTCTGATTCTGCGCAGAACTTCCTCGTTCCTTACCTTATCAGTCCCCCTAATTTTCAACGTTCTGATGTATCACTACATTTCAAATGCTTCGATTGTTCCAGTTTTCCCACCGTCCATGTTCCATTACAATACAATGCTGTACTCCAAACGTACATTCTCAGAAGTTTCTTCCTCAAATTAAGATCTATGTTTGATACTACCAGAGTTCTCTTGGCCAGGAATGAGTTTTATGCCATTGCTCGTCTGCGTTTGATGTCCTCCTTGCTCCGTGCGTCACTGGTTATTTTGCTGGCTAGGTAGCAGAATTCCTTAACTTCTGCTATTCCATGACCATTAATTCTGATGTTAAGTTTCTCACTATTCTCATTTCTGCCCCTTCTCATTATTTTCGTCTTTCTTCGATTTACTCTCAGTCCACATTCTGCGCTCATTAGACTGTTCATTCCATTCAGCAAATCATGTAATTCTTCTTCACCTTCACTCAGGATAGCAATATCATCAGCGAATCGTATCATTGATATCCTTTCACCTTGAATTTTAATTCCACTCCTAAACCTTTCTTTTATTTCCATCATTGCTATTTGATGAACAGATTGAACAGTAGAGGCGAAAGACTACATCCCTGTCTTATACACTTTTTAATCCCAGCACTTCGTTCTTGGTCGTCCACTCTTATTATTCCGTCTTGGCTCTTCTACATATTGTATGTTACCCGTCTCTCCCTGTAGCTTACCCCTATTTTTCTCAGAATTTCGGACATGTCACACCACATTACATTATCGAACGCTTTTTCCAGTTCGATAAATCTTACCTGCACTATCAACCGCAACGTCAGAATTCCCCCTCTAATGCCTTTACGTTTCCTAAAGCCAAACTGACGGTCATGTAATACACACCCGATTTTCTTTTCGATTTCGCTGTGTATTATTACTGTATGAAACTTGGATACATGAGTTGTTAAGCTGATTGGTCGATAGTTCTCGCACTACCGCACCAGATAGGGTTGATAGAAGAGATAGAGAAGATCCAACGGAGAGCAGCGCGCTTCGTTACAGGATCATTTAGTAATCGCGAAAGCGTTACGGAGATGATAGATAAACTCCAGTGGAAGACTCTGCAGGAGAGACGCTCAGTAGCTCGGTACGGGCTTTTATTGAAGTTTCGAGAACATACCTTCATCGAAGAGTCAAGCAGTATATTGCTCCCTCCTACGTATATCTCGCGAAGAGACCATGAGGATAAAACCAGAGAGATTAGAGCCCACACAGAGGCATACCGACAGTCCTTCTTTCCACGAACAATACGAGACTGGAATAGAAGGGAGAACCGATAGAGGTACTGAAGGTACCCTCCGCCACACACCGTCAGGTGGCTTGCGGAGTATGGACGTAGATGTAGATGTAGACTAGTCAGCTCTTGCAATCTCGGAATTGTGTGGATGATATTTTACCAAAAGTCGGATGGTAAGTCTGTACACCAATGTGAACAGTCGTTTTGTTGCCACTTCCCCCAATGATTTTAGAAATTCTGATCGAATGTTATCTATCATTTGTGCCTTATTTGACCTTAAATCCTCCAATGCTCTCTTAAATTTTGATTCTAGTACTGGATTCTCTATCTCTTCTAAATCGACTCCTGTTTCTTCTCCTGTCACATCAGACAAATCGTCCCCCTCATAGAAGCCTTCAGTGTACTCCTTCCACCTATCCACCATCTCCTCTGCGTTTAACAGTGGAATTACCATTGCACTCTTAATGTTACCACCCTTTGTTTTAATTTCATCGAAGGTTGTTTTGACTTTCCTATATGCTGAGTCAGTCATTTCTTTCTCGATTTGTTCACATTTTTCATGGAGCCATTTCGTCTTAGCTTCCCTACACTTTCTATTTACGAGGGGCGTTCAGAAAGTAAGCTCAGATCGGTCGCGAAATGGAAACGACTATGAAAATCCGATAAAGCTTTGCACAGATGTGTTGGGTAGTGTCTCTAGTATAACTCCAGTTAGCATCACGTCACTCTTCTCATTTCTGAGCTCGAAGTGAGTGCGTAAAGATGTCTAGAAAATAGTGTCTGCCGCCAAGTACGAGGGCCTGGTGAGAAATTTCTCCTGAAGCTATGCAGCTAACATTAGATAACTGTCGTGCTGTTTCTTCTTCAAGACAATTCTCAGCCGCATTCTGCAGGGGCAATGAAGATGCTCCTGCATCGTTTTCAAATGGAAATGTGAGATTACCCACAATACAGTCCGCAATTGTTTCCCCCTGAGTTTCATCTCTGGTCACATGAACCGCTGTCTTTGAAGACAACATTTTGACACAGACAACGAGGTGTAGGCCAGCGTGGAGAATTGGCGGAAAGCACTGGCGGCTGCCTTCTATGATGAGGCTATTGAAAAGTTGGTACAACGCTATGACAAAAGTCTAAGTCAGAACGGCGACTACGTAGAGAAGTAGCTGAAAGGTGTAGCTAATTGTTACAAGTAAAACATTTCTGATGTTCACTGTGGTTTCAATTTGGCAATCAATCGGAGCTTACTTTCTGAACAGGCCTCGTATTTCATTCCTCAGCGATTTGTAGTTCCTGAATTACCCTGAACATTTTTGTTCTTCCTTCATTCATCGATGAACTGAAGTATTTCCTCTGTTACCCATGATTCATTCGCAGTTACCTTCTTTGTACCTATGTTTTTCTTTCCAACTTATTACCCCTTTTATGGATCTCAATTCCTCTTCAATTGCACTGCCTACTGAGCTATTTCTTATTGGTGTATCTATAGCATGAGAGAACTTCAAACATATCTTGCCATTCCTTACTACTTCCATATCCCACTTTTTTGCGTATTGATTCTGCCTGACTAATATCTTAAACTTCAGCCTACTGTTCGTCACTACTATATTGTGATCTGAATTTATATCTGCTCCTGGGTATCCAGTATCTGATTTCGGAATCTCTGTTTGACCTTGATGTAATCTAACTGAAATCTTCCCGTGTCACCGAGCCTTTTCCTAGTACACCTCCTCTTCTTGTGACTCTTGAGCAGAGTATTCGCTATTACTTGCTGAAATATGTTATAGGACTCAATTAGTTTTTCTCCTCTGTCATTCCTTCTCCCAAACCCATATTCTGCTGTAACCTTTTCTTCTCCCTTTACGTGCTGTAGTACCCTTCCAATATTCTCATATGCTTACTCTGTCTCTTCGACGTCGGCATGTATACCTGAACTATCTTTTCTGTGTTGGTTTGCTGTCGATTCTGATGAGAATAACCCAGTCACTGAATTGTTCACGGGAACACACTCTCTGCCCGACCTTCCATTTCATAATGAATCCCATTCCCGTTATACCATTTTCTGCTGTTGATATTACCCTATACTGATCTGACCATAAATCCTTGTCTTCTGTCCATCTCGCTTCACTGATTCCTTCTATATCTAGATTGAGCCTTTCCATTTCCCTTTGCGGATTTTCTTGTTTCCTTGTCACATTCAAGCTTTTGACATTCCACGCCCTGACTCGTAGAACGTTACCCTTTCGTTGATTATTCAATCTTTTTCTCATGGTAACCTCCCCCTTGGCAGTCCCCTCCCGGAGATCCGAATGGGGGACTATTCCGGAATTTTTTGCCAATGGAGAGATCGTCATGACACTTTTTCAATTACAGGCCACATATCCTGTGGATATATACACTCCTGGAAATTGAAATAAGAACACCGTGAATTCATTGTCCCAGGAAGGGGAAACTTTATTGACACATTCCTGGGGTCAGATACATCACATGATCACACTGACAGAACCACAGGCACATAGACACAGGCAACAGAGCATGCACAATGTCGGCACTAGTACAGTGTATATCCACCTTTCGCAGCAATGCAGGCTGCTATTCTCCCATGGAGACGATCGTAGAGATGCTGGATGTAGTCCTGTGCAACGGCTTGCCATGCCATTTCCACCTGGCGCCTCAGTTGGACCAGCGTTCGTGCTGGACGTGCAGACCGCGTGAGACGACGCTTCATCCAGTCCCAAACATGCTCAATGGGGGACAGATCCGGAGATCTTGCTGGCCAGGGTAGTTGACTTACACCTTCTAGACCACGTTGGGTGGCACGGGATACATGCGGACGTGCATTGTCCTGTTGGAACAGCAAGTTCCCTTGCCGGTCTAGGAATGGTAGAACGATGGGTTCGATGACGGTTTGGATGTACCGTGCACTATTCAGTGTCCCCTCGACGATCACCAGTGGTGTACGGCCAGTGTAAGAGGTCTCTCCCCACACCATGATGCCGGGTGTTGGCCCAGTGTGCCTCGGTCGTATGCAGTCCTGATTGTGGCGCTCACCTGCACGGCGCCAAACACGCATACGACCATCATTGGCACCAAGGCAGAAGCGACTCTCATCGCTGAAGACGACACGTCTCCATTCGTCCCTCCATTCACGCCTGTCGCGACACCTCTGGGGGCGGGCTGCACGATGTTGGGGCGTGAGCGGAAGACGGCCTAACGGTGTGCGGGACCGTAGCCCAGCTTCATGGAGACGGTTGCGAATGGTCCTCGCCGATACCCCAGGAGCATCAGTGTCCCTAATTTGCTGGGAAGTGGCGGTGCGGTCCCCTACGGCACTGCGTAGGATCCTACGGTCTTGGCGTGCATCCGTGCGTCGCTGCGGTCCGGTCCCAGGTCGACGGGCACGTGCACCTTCCGCCGACCACTGGCGACAACATCGATGTACTGTGGAGACCTCACGCCCCACGTGTTGAGCAATTCGGCGGTACGTCCACCCGGCCTCCCGCATGCCCACTATACGCCCTCGCTCAAAGTCCGTCAACTGCACATACGGTTCACGTCCACGCTGTCGCGGCATGCTACTAGTGTTAAAGACTGCGATGGAGCTCCGTATGCCACGGCAAACTGGCTGACACTGACGGCGGCGGTGCACAAATGCTGCGCAGCTAGCGCCAATCGCGGCCAACACCGCGGTTCCTGGTGTGTCCGCTGTGCCGTGCGTGTGATCATTGCTTGTACAGCCCTCTCGCAGTGTCCGGAGCAAGTATGGTGGGTCTGACACACCGGTGTCAATGTGTTCTTTTTTCCATTTCCAGGAGTGTATTATGTATCTTTAATTCAGTAGTTTCCATTGCCTTGTGCATCCTCATGCCATTGATCATTGCTGATTCCTCCGCCTTTAGAGCAGTTTCCTAACGCAAGGGCAAGAGATTGCCCTGAACCTCTATCCGCTCCTCCGTCCTTTCGACAAGGCCATTGGCACAATGAGGGTGACTTCTTACGCCGAAAATCTGCAGTCGTAATACATGACATAAATTTCAGCTTGATACGTCCACTCGTTCCTAAGAAAGAGGGCTCTTAACTGACGGCCGGACAGACAGACAGTCTGATAACAAATGAAAAGTCTGCAGCTCGTGGTCGTGCGGTAGCGTTCTCGTTTCCCGCGCCCGGGTTCCCGGGTTCAATTTCCGGGGGGGGTCAGGGATTTTCTCTGCCTCGTGATGACTGGGTGTTGTGTGATGTCCTTAGGTTAGTTCGGTTTAAGTAGTTCTAAGTTCTAGGGTACTGATGACCATATATGTTAAGTCCCATAGTGCTCAGAGCCATTTGAACCATTTGAACAAATGAAAAAAAAATAATTTTCACGTAATATAATTACAAATTCATAATTTCCGCACTTTTCCCTTTATTTGTACAGTGAAACCTAACTTCTTGCCAAATTTCCTGGTTCTTTGTCGACGGGAAGCTCCCTATAGTTTTTGATAAGTGGGTTTCCGAGTTTCGAAATACGTGACATTAATGGCCGTATCTTTCGACTGCACTGACTTAGGCACTTACAATTTTTACACCTCCAAGCTATCATAAACTTTAGTATGTGACATTAATTTGAACTTGATTCACCAAACAGTTCCAGAGAACAAGGGTCTTAATAGACGGAGAGACGAAGAGACAGACGGCTAAACAAATGAGAAAAAACTATTTTTTCGTGTTGTATAATTAGAAAGTTACAACTTTCGAATATTTCCTTTATTTGTAATGTTAAAACTTGTTTCTTCTCAAATTCATGACTCTAAATCAACGGGATGGAGCGTATAGGTTTTGATGAGTGAGTTTTTGAGTATAAAAATACGTTAAATAAATGGCTGTGATAGCCCGCTAAACCCACTGGGCAGAACAAGTGATTAGGATTGTGGAAAGGGCCAAATAAGGTGGCGGTCAGTTTCACTTCAAAATTGTAATTTATTGTAATTTAATAAAACATTTAAACCAAAACCTTTACAACTACGAGTTTCAAAATCCAATTCTTTCACGGCTGAAGGCCTCCAAACAAGAAATTTTAAAAACCGACAAGATAAATTTCAAGTGACTAAAGACACCCAGTTAATAAAATAATTATATATATATATATATATATATATATATATATATATATATATATATATATCACAGCTAGGCTGAAAGCCTCAAGGCAAAAGTGGATAGAACAAACATAAACAAGGTGCAATACAAACTGTTGAAGGTCACAATTAAATTTCAAAATTTTAAAACATTTTACAATAATCTTTTAAGGTAGAAGGCCGAATTTTTTTGCTTAAGGAAAAATTTTGAGACTAATGCCTTAAGCGGCTGAAGGCCCACAATTGATTTTCCAAATTCAAAATACCTTAAACCTTTAAGTTTTAAGTGGCTGACAGCGCACTAAATAAAAAGATAGCACAACAACAGAAATTTTCAGCAAAATATCGACTTGCCAGAATTCAAACTTAGTTATACGGGCTGAAGGCCCTTGATTTACATAAAACACAAAAAAATTTCTTTTAAAGCATTGGCTATAATAAATTACCAACAGACCATTAAACACCCATGAAAAGGACAGTATAGACAACAGCACTCAGAAGCTTCCAGTGGGGGGGGGGGGGGGGGGGGAGGGCGGTCCCCCTAGAAACATAAACGTTCACTTAGATGAGACAGGTGGTGGGTCCAACTACACTTGATCCGTCAGTAACCCAACCAAGAGACAGTCACGTTAGGTGAGGTTCTCTTCGGACGAGTGAACGTTTGTTACGATGCCTGGGAGTAACGTCCAGTTTAAATTTTCAAAATACAGCTCCCTGAACGTCCCACGCTGACATGTTCGGCAGTGCCCGCTCTTCTGCATTGTGCCTAAGTGCAGAGCTCATTTGTCCATTTAGGGATCACATCACGGAGTGGAACGAATCATCTGGCTCTAGCTGCCCGCCTCTTAGCGATTGGCTGAATTACAGCGCGATAGGAAAGAGTGAGAGGTTGTTTAACGGCTGTTATGCATTTTTCATTCGTCGGCACTTGGAACCATCGCGCTCATTGGGAAGCCATTTAAAGTTCTGGCAGGAAGTCTGCCGAGTTTCAGACAGCTCTTAGAGAACTCACTTCGCTTTAGCTCTTCGTTCACTGATGACTTTGCTTTTGTTTACTATTAAAAACAGTCTTTATCACTATTTGGCTTTGGGTACAAGAGATGACTGATGAGATGTCCCTTGATGCCGCTAGGAATATATCTGTACTTCAGCTCTAATAGAAACGAATCTTACTTTCAGGAAGCGCACCCACGATCTTACAGTCACGCATCTTGCTTTCAATGCTCATTTTCGGCAGTCTAATGGTGTTCGCTTATATCTTTCGGCGTATGTTGTGCACTAATCAACGACCTATGGAGTCACAGGCTGTGTCCTCGAATTACTAACGTAGCCATGTTTTAACCTCCCTGCCCATCAGTGCCAAGGTTATACTTTGAGTTATATTACGTTATCCGACTGTTCATGGTTCTTTTTAAGATCTCAGTGAGTAATGTACATGGTAAAAGCTAATAAATCTACACTCCTGGAAATGGAAAAAAGAACACATTGACACCGGTGTGTCAGACCCACCATACTTGCTCAGGACACTGCGAGAGGGCTGTACAAGCAATGATCACACGCACGGCACAGCGGACACACCAGGAACCGCGGTGTTGGCCGTCGAATGGCGCTAGCTGCGCAGCATTTGTGCACCGCCGCTGTCAGTGTCAGCCAGTTTTCCGTGGCATACGGAGCTCCATCGCAGTCTTTAACACTGGTAGCATGCCGCGACAGCGTGGACGTGAACCGTATGTGCAGTTGACGGACTTTGAGCGAGGGCGTATAGTGGGCATGCGGGAGGCCGGGTGGACGTACCGCCGAATTGCTCAACACGTGGGGCGTGAGGTCTCCACAGTACATCGATGTTGTCGCCAGTGGTCGGCGGAAGGTGCACGTGCCCGTCGACCTGGGACCGGACCGCAGCGACGCACGGATGCACGCCAAGACCGTAGGATCCTACGCAGTGCCGTAGGGGACTGCACCGCCACTTACCAGCAAATTAGGGACACTGTTGCTCCTGGGGTATCGGCGAGGACCATTCGCAACCGTCTCCATGAAGCTGGGCTACGGTCCCGCACACCGTTAGGCCGTCGTCCGCTCACGCCCCAACATCGTGCAGCCCGCCTCCAGTGGTGTCGCGACAGGCGTGAATGGAGGGACGAATGGAGACGTGTCGTCTTCAGCGATGAGAGTCGCTTCTGCCTTGGTGCCAATGATGGTCGTATGCGTGTTTGGCGCCGTGCAGGTGAGCGCCACAATCAGGACTGCATACGACCGAGGCACACTGGGCCAACACCCGGCATCATGGTGTGGGGAGAGATCTCTTACACTGGCCGTACACCACTGGTGATCGTCGAGGGGACACTGAATAGTGCACGGTACATCCAAACCGTCATCGAACCCATCGTTCTACCATTCCTAGACCGGCAAGGGAACTTGCTGTTCCAACAGGACAATGCACGTCCGCATGTATCCCGTGCCACCCAACGTGCTCTAGAAGGTGTAAGTCAACTACCCTGGCCAGCAAGATCTCCGGATCTGTCCCCCATTGAGCATGTTTGGGACTGGATGAAGCGCCGTCTCACGCAGTCTGCACGTCCAGCACGAACGCTGGTCCAACTGAGGCGCCAGGTGGAAATGGCATGGCAAGCCGTTGCACAGGACTACATCCAGCATCTCTACGATCGTCTCCATGGGAGAATAGCAGCCTGCATTGCTGCGAAAGGTGGATATACACCGTACTAGTGCCGACATTGTGCATGCTCTGTTGCCTGTGTCCATGTGCCTGTGGTTCTGTCAGTGTGATCATGTGATGTATCTGACCCCAGGAATGTGTCAATAAAGTTTCCCCTTCCTGGGACAATGAATTCACGGTGTTCTTATTTCAATTTCCAGGAGTGTATTTGTTATAGTGTTTATTTGCTTCCGTTCATAGCTAAAAGATTCCCCCTCCATTTCTATATCCATGTGAGTGGTGTGGACCCATTTGTCTTATGCTTATTTGGGCCACGCATATAAATATTCATTTATATAGAACGTTTCCATTGCGTGATGGTATCATTGCATTCAATTAATTTTCATGATATTTAGGGTGATTACTCATTCTGTGGGACACCACAGTTTGGTTTTGTGCATCTAGGGGTATGCTCCGATCACAGCTGACACTCCTCAGTGGCTGCGACTGGTAAACCATTTCTGGTAGACACAGTGCACAGCTCGAGATGGTATACCAACAAATCGGGCCACTTTCATCATGCCGTGGTCATGGGCACGCCAAAACACGATGGCTCATTTCAGACATTCTGTGATGTTTCCATATCGGCTGATCTTACTGCACTGATTCCATACTATCGATGGTCACAGTGCCGTCACCTAAGTCAGCGGTGGAAGGTCACAACGCCACCTGGCACCAGTTTTGCAGCACCTACAGCGCTACAAAGCGACCAGTGTGCTCTTTTAAGGGGGTGACAAGTATTCTGTCGGGTGAGTTTATACTGTGTTCTGTTACCTGCAGCCGGCAACGGTGGCCGAGCGGTTCTAGACTCTTCAGTCCTGAACCGCGTGACTGCTACGCTCGCAGGTTCGAATTCTGCCTCGGGTATGGGTATATGTGATGTCCTTAGGTTAGTTAGGTTTAAGTAGTTGTAAGTTCTAGGGGACTGATGACCTCAGATGTTAAGTCCCATAGTGCTCAGAGCCATTTGAACCATTTGTAAAAAAAAAGAAAAAAAAAGAAAAAAAGTGTAATCTTATGGGACTTAACTACTAAGGTCATCAGCCCCTAAGCTTATAATATACTTAACCTAAATTATCCTAAGGACAAAGACACACACCCATGCCCGAGGGAGGACTCGAACCTCCGCCGGGACCAGCTGCACGGTCCATGACTGCAGCGCCTCAGACCGCTCGGCTAATCCATCGTGGTGAACCATTTGTAAGTAGAACTTTATTTACGACTCCTATCCTCTGTTAACCAAAATATTTCCTCATAACAGCTATACAATTATCAACTCTTGCTCCAGACAATGTATCACTGAGTCGACAGGCTAAGTGTTCCAACTACAAGTGCATCCTAGAATGACGTGGCAAAGGTTGCCTTGTCAAACTCACCATTTTTATCCGCAAGGGATGGAAATCGATGGATGTGATGTATATATGTAGGCAAACAAATCATTACAACTTCAGAAAAAATTGGATAACTAACTCAAGAGCAAGAGCTTCTCAAACTGAGCAGGTCAGTAATCCGTTGGTTCACCTCCGGTCCTTGTGCAAGAAATTATTCGGCTTGGCATTGACTAACAGAGTTGTAGGGTATCCTACTGATGGATACCATGTCAAATTCTGCCAGACTGACTTGTTAGATCATGAAAATTCCGAGCTGGTTGGGGGGCGATGTTCACAATGCTCCGAACGTTCTCAGTATGGGGAAAAGGTTTGGCGACCTTGTTGGTCATAGTAGGATTAGGCAAGCATGAAGACAGGCATCGATTTTGCTGAAATGTAAGCCCAGCACGCGTTACCAAGTCAAGTTGATAACCCACCGCTGTCCGCCACGTATTCGGATATGTCTTCCGTCTGGTATCTGAGTGACTAGAGTGGAATTGTCTGCCGTGGTGGGCCACGCCTCGAACTGAGCGTAGATGACCAGTGAAGACGTGTTTGGTGATGCCCTAAACAGCGGTGTGACGCCAGCCTGACTGCCACCCGCCATATGGTCGGACAACCGGTAGTGATGGTCTAGGGTGCCGTTTATTTTCATAGCAAAACCCTTTTGCTTGTCATCCGTGGCATCCTTGCACCACTGAAGAAAGTCACCGATATTCTGTGCCCCGTTTCGTTGACCTTCATGGCAACTCATCCTGGGCTTACATGACAGCAAGATAATGCCCGCCCGTATACGGTGAGAGCATCTGTTGCTAGCTTCGGGCTTGCCAAATCCTTGCCAGCAAGGTCGTCGGATCTCTCCCCAACTGAAAACTTTTGGAGCACTATGGGCAGGACCTTCCAACGAGCTCTGGACTTCGAGGACTAACGTTCCAATTGGACAGAATTTGGCACTATGATCCTCAGGTGGACATTCAACCAATCTGTCAATCAATGCCAAGACGAATAACTGCTTGCATAAGAACCAGAGTTGGACCAACGCATTACTGTCTAGCTCAATTTGTGAAACTCTTCCTCATTCCTCTTAAATAAATCATCAATTTAAAAAAAATTGTACTCATTTGTTTGTCTGTACATGTACATCACGTCTACTGATTTCCGTTCAGTTCGGATAATTATTCGTCATGCTTTTTTTCTTTTCTTAGAATGTATAAGGAGAAATGAAATGCCGGCCTCTGTGGCCGAATGGTTGTAGGCGCTTCAGTTGGGAACCGCGCGACCGCTACGGCGCAGGATTGAATACTGCCTCGGGTATGGCTGTGTGTGATATCCTTAGGTTAGTTAGGTTTAAGTAGTTCTACGTTCTAGGGGACTGATGACCTCAGATGTTAAGTACCATAGTGCTCAGAGCCACTTGAACCACTTGAACTTGAGAAATCAAATGAAATCAAGACATATGGGAAGACGTAAGTAGACTCTTTATTATTTCAAAAGTAATCGGTAAAACAGTTAATATATTTATCACGGTGTGACACAAGACGGTTAGTGTCTTCATGGGAAAATGTTTGCGGTTACTTACGGAACCATGATTATACTCAGGCGTGCACCACTTCGCCCGAACAAATCGATCACAATGAATGTCTTTCTGCAGCGCTCCAAAAATTTGGAAATCGCATGGGGAGAGATTGGAACTGTATGAAGGATGGTTAAGGGGAGAGCGCCCACATGTTATCACAGTTGTTTCGACAACGCTGGGGAGCCCTTACATATCTTCCTTACAGTTCGGGTCACACCTCAAGCGATTTCCGTGTTTTTAGAACTCTGAAGAAACACAATTTGCTTTCCGGACAGAGAGCTGCACGTCTGGGTACGATAATGGTCACATAGGAAAACGCAAACATTTTCCCCTGAAGGCACTGGCCGTCTCGTCTGACAGTGGGATGAATTTATTAACAGTTATGGTTATTACTTTTCAAATAATAAACAGATTATTCATTTTTATCCCAGCTGTCTCCTTCTCACTTAACTGCCTCTTGCAGAGGAGACAAAACATTGAATAATATTCCAGCAAACGGTAGTACAGAAGAGGTGGATCTTTTACTGCCGGGTCAATAAATATAATTCTTTGAAATTTCGATATACTGAAAAAGTTTTTTTGTAAAATGAAAGGATACATCTTTTTTGTGGTAACCGGTAGGTCAGTAAAAGAGGACTGAATTGAGCGTGTTAACGTTCCAGTAGCGGTTCTCGCAAATAGGCAAAATGATCAAAACTATCGGAGACCAGTTGTTGTTGTTGTTGTGGTATTCAGTCCTGAGACTGGTTTGATTGCAGCTCTCCATGCTACTCTATCCTGTGCAAGCTTCTTCATCTCCCAGTACTTAATGCAACCTACATCCTTCTGAATCTGCTTAGTGTATTCATCTCTTGGTCTCCCTCTACGATTTTTAGCCTCCACGCTGCCCTCAAATGCTAAATTTGTGATCCCTTGATGCCTCAGAACATGTCCTACCAACCGGTTCCTTCTTCTTGTCAAGTTGTGCCACAAACTCCTCTTCTCCCCAATTCTATTCAATACCTCCTCATTAGTTATGTGATCTACCCATCCAATCATCAGCATTCTTCTGTAGCACCACATTTCGAAAACTTCTATTCTCTTCTTGTCTAAACTATTTATCGTCCACATTTCACTTCCATACATGGCTACACTCCATACAAATACTTTCAGAAATGACCTCCTGACACTTAAATCTATACTCGATGTTAACAAATTTGTCTTCTTCAGAAACGCTTTCCTTGCCATTGCCAGTCTACATTTTATATCCTCTCTACTTCGACCATCAGCAGTTATTTTGCTCCCCAAATACAAAAACTCCTTTACTACTTTGTCTCATTTCCTAATCTAATTCCCTCAGCATTACCCGACTTAATTCGACTACATTCCATTATCCTCGTTTTGCTTTTGTTGATGTTCATCTTACATCCTCCTTTCAAGACACTGTCCATTCCGTTCAACTGCCAGAGACCAGTTAGTGGACCTTAATATGGGGTGTTCCACCTAACTTCTGCTGGGAACACTTTCAGTGAGATGCCTGATTGTCTTTGGAGGAATGGCAGTCCATTGTTTCTCAGTAGCCGGGACCAGAGAAGGTAGTGACGTTGGACGCAATGCTCTAGAGCAAAGTCGACGTTCTAACTCACCCTGAAGGTGTTTCACTGGGTCCAGGTGAGGCCTTTGAGCAGGCCAGTCCATTTCAGAAATGTTGTTGTCCACAACGCATTGCCTCATAGGCGCGCTTTAAGACAGGATACATTGTCATGCTCGTACATTTGCTCTGCTATGCGCAGTACACAATTTGTTCATGTGCTTCTACATTGATCATTTTCTTATGCGCAAAAGGGGGACCACACCCTAACCACGAAAAACATCCCCGTTCCGTAACAACGTATCCTGTCATGCACTGCTCCATGCCGACATTGTTTACAGAATCTCAAGTTGCTATAGAAATGTGTGGCTTATGAGGAGCTGCTCGATCGTTGCATCTCATTCTTTTTATCTCCATACGAAGAGTGATTTGGCTAGTTGGACTGGTGGTAGCACCTTGGAACTCACGAGTGATTCCTTCCGTTGATTTAGTGTGATTTTTTGCAACAGCCCTTCTCAGTGCTCGACGGTCCTGTACGTTAGTACATGAGGTCTGCCTGGTCTTGGTTTAGCTGTGGTTATTTATTTGCGTTTCCACTTCACAATGACAGAATCAACAGTCGACTTGTTAACTTTCAGAAGGGATGGAACACCCCTGTTGGATTTGTTACTCAAGAGACATACAGTGACTAGTTCACATTTTAAGCCACTGAGCTCTCCCAACCCACCCATTCTGCTGTGACTGTTTCTCTGCTGACAACTTAATACTCTCCTCCTCCTTTAATACGGACCGTTCCGTCTGTCGTGGCATCCAGGTCAATTCCGCGTTACATAGGTACACGAAGAGGCAAAGAAACTGGTACACCTGCCTAATACCGTGTAGCGTCCCCACGAGCACTCAAAAGTGGCATGGACTCGACTAACGTCTGAAGTAGTGCTGGGGCGAACTGATACGACGAATCCTGTAGTGGTGTCCATAAACCCATAAGAGTACGAGGGGGTGAAGATCTCTTCTGAACAGCACGTTGCAGGGCTTCCCAGATATGATCAGTGATGTTCATGTCCGAGGGGTTTGGTGACCAGCGGAAGTGTTTAAACTTAGAAAAGTCTTCCTGGCGCCACTCTATAGCGATTCTGGACTTGTGGGATGTCGCATTATCCTGCTGGAATTGCCCAAGTATGTCGGAATGCACAATGGACATAAATAGATGTAGCTGATCAGACAAGATGCTCACGTACGTGTCACCTGTCAGAGTCGTATCTAGACCTATCAGGAGTTCCATATCACTCCAACTGCACACGCCTCACACCATTACAGAGCCTCCACCAGCTTGAACAGTCGCCTGGTCCATGGATTCATCAGGTTATCTCCATACCCGCACACGTCCATTTTCTCGACACAATTTGAAACGAGACTCGTCCGACCAGGCAACATGTTTCCAGTCATCAACAGTTCAATGTCGGTATTGGCGGGCCCAAGCGAGGCACAAAACTTTGTGTCGTGCAGTCATCAAGGATACACGAGCGGGCGTTATGCTCCGAAAGCCCATATCGATGATGTTTTGTTGAATGGTTCGCACGCTGACACTTGTTGATAGTCCAACACTGAAATCTGTAGCAATTTGCGGAAAGGTTGCTCTTCTGTTACGTTGAACGATTCTCTTCAGTCGTCGTTGGCCCCGTTCTTGCAGGACCTTTTTCCGGCCGCAGCGATGTCGGAGATTTGATTTTTACCGGATTCCTGATATTCACGGTACACTCGTGATATGGTCGTACGGGAAAATCCCCACTTCATCGCTACCTCGGAGATGCTGTGTCCCACTAGGAGATGAAGAAGCTTGCACAGGATAGAGTAGCATGGACAGCTGCATCAGACCAGTCTCAGGACTGAATACACCGACTATAATACCATGTTTAAACTTACTTAAAATCTTGATAACCTGCCATTGTAGCAGCAGTAACCGAGCTAACAACTGCGCCATACACTTGTTGTCTTATATAGGCGTTGCCGATCGCAGCGCCATATTCTGCCTGTTTACAAATGTCTGTATTTGAATATGCATGCCTATTCCAGTTTACTTGGCGCTTCAATGTATATCGGGATACACTTGATCAGATGGCGCGTAGTTGGAAAGTGTGAAAGCGAAGGATACCGTTACAGCGTTATGTTTAAAAGAAAATAGAATGCAACCGCGCTCTGGCGATAGATCTTGGTCTAACAAACAGTACATTCATTGCCCATTGTTATGAAAATTGTAACTGTGAACATCAACATGCACGATTTAATTTTACTGATCTTTAGAGGACGCATCGAATTACACCTTCCGTTAAAAAGAAGTTACGTTTCAATGTCTTATCAGTACTAGACGTTCAGCAAAATATTCGTTACTTTGCATGCTGTGTTTTGCTAAGAGCTTCGTTTCGATGCACTGAGCACTTTGTGCAAATACCTAGCGTGTGTACTTAACGTGGGACACTAAGCAGACTTTTCTTCGCTGGTGTATTAGTAATAAACGTTACATGATTCCCTTTCTTTGGTCAGTGCTACTGTGAGAGCGTTGTAAACCGAAGGGGGAAAATACTTATTGTGAGCTGATAGAGTCTCTGATGACTGGCTGATGATAGTAACACGGAGGAAAATGGAACATTCTAAAACACGTTTTAGATGTATCTCGTCCACTATCCATACGTTTAAGTGACTTTGTCGTGCGCTCCATATCCCACGCCTTCCTCTGCGTGTTGGACACCTGTCTGATTTTTAATCGCCCATCAAGGCGAACTGGAGAATTTGCTACAAAAAGCATTAAGTGTCTGTATAACTGGTAACAGACAAGCCTGCTCGTAGATGGATATGGGCGATAAAGAGGCCACGTCGGTTACCGGGCTTGTGTCTGCGTAACTGGTCTCAGCCAGTGTTGGCAAAGAACGATTCTACTTTATGTTACATGATTCTAGGTTTCGAGAGGGAATTTTTCTCATATAGTGTGAGTTCTAAGTCTGCACAGATACTCTGCACACCACCGCACGGTGCGTGGCGGAGGGTACCATGTACCACTACTAGTCATCCCCCCCCCCTCCCCCTCTCTTCCACTCGCAAATAGAGCAAGGGGAAAACGAATATCTATAAGCCTCCGTATGAGCCGTAACTTCTCGTATCTTATCTTCGTTATCCTTACGTGCAATGTATGTTGCCGGCAATAGAACCCTTCGGCAGTCAGCTTGAAATGCCGGTTCTCTAAAGTTTCTCAGTAGTGTTCTTCGAAAAGGAAGTCACATCAGAGATTCGCATCTGAGTTCCCGAAGCATCTTCGTAACATTTACGTATTGTTCGAACCTACCGGTAAGAACAATATTAGCGAAAATCTGTTACTTCCTTATTATGAATCCAAGGGATCGTATTATGGAACTCCCTGTAATGGACCGGGACTCGAAATTTTGGTGGGCAAGTGCGTTATCGACTGAACTATCAAGGCACGACTCACGAACCGACCTCACAAATGGTTCAACTGGCTCTGAACACTATGTCACTTCTAAGGCCATCAGTCCCCTAGAACTTAGAACTACTTAAATCTAACTAACCTAAGGACATCACCACATCCATGCCCGAGGAAGGATTCGAACCTGCGCCCGTTGCGGTCGCGCGGTTCCAGAATGTAGCGCCTAGAACCGCTCTGCCACTCTGGCCGGCCCGACATCACAGCTCATACTTCCGCCAGTACGTCATTTCTTTTCTTCCAAATTTCACAGAAGTTCCCCTGCAGGCCTTGCGGATCTGGCACTCCTGGAAGAAAACATTTTGCATAGCCTGGTGGATTGTTTCCTAAGTGCAGCTATGCAGGGTATAATGGGTTACTTCTGTGAAGTTTGGAAGTAGAAGACTTACTGGCGGAAGTACAGCTGTGAGGGAGGGTCATAAGTCTTGCTTGAATAGCTCAGTCGGTAAAGCATTTGTCTGCGAAAGGCAAAGGCCCTAGGTTGAAGCCCTGGTCTAGCACACAGTTTCAAATTGCCAGGAAGTTTCAGATCACCTCACACTCCAGTGCTGAGTGAAAATTAATTCTTGCTCACATTATGATTTGGATTCAGTTACTGGTTCGGATGACGTAATGTGTATGTGGTTTCAGGAAGAACAACCTGATACTAACAAACTGTACTGCTCAACAAAATTAAAGGGTCACTTCTTCGACACTCCGTAATTCTCCCTCATTACGACACATAAGTTTGAAATTTGGCTCAAAGCTGCCTGCAAGCTTCCTCTGTAATGGTGCAAAAACGTGATGCCCTGCAATGTCGCCCTCAGGCACGGCGACGCTTCAAACCAACAAAGTGTCGACACATGCAAAAAAAAGACACAGCTCAACATATGAGCTGTAAGATGGATTAATGACGTCACATTCGCATCGAATTTCACTAAAGTCCTGCCCAATGCCACGTTGCACGTCTCACACGATGGGAAGGTCGTGACACCCCCTCTTACCCATATTTGACCACTTCTTTTGGCGCCTCAGCGATGAAGGTCAGAACCGTGACAACCAGCGTTGACATCGTGGTGACGCTACTCAAGACTCCAGAGAGTACCGCACCACAATCGATAGACCGCATTCGAACCACTTGTAGTACAGCAGCTGTATTAGTTGGTAGTACGAACTGTACCGAAGTCTTCCAGGGACCGCAACTTTCAACCGATGTGCATCACGTGTGTGGATAGCGATTGGTCGATACCTCATTAAATACCGGAACGCTGAGCTAAGGCGGACAGTTCTCTTCACTGCGCCGAATCGTATATAATCTCTAGTTACCGCCGGATCTATATATAAGCTTCTGTGTTCGTACGTTGATTTAATCTCCGTAGGCACCTTAGGGCAGCTCTGGACTCTACGTAGGCATCACTCAAAGGCACAGTGACAGGATTAAAATATTTCAGAGGATTTGTAATAATTCCAAACATCTCCTTATCCTGGACATTTGACAAGAAGAAGCAATATTTAAGTTGAGTATTCCGTAATATTTAATAAACATTTTATTACTAATTGTTGCAAGCTGTTGCTGTACAGGTATGAGCAGCCCTTAGAGGCTCGCCTTCACACATTCTTTTTGAATTTTTGTGACTAAAGCCCTTCTGGCTTGTTATTTATGTTATACTTGACATATGCGTACTGTCTCTGTCCAGTATTGTTATTCAGTACTTACACTTCTTTTATATATTAGAAAAAAATTTTCTTCCGTAGATTTATAAATACACTCCTGGAAATGGAAAAAAGAACACATTGACACCGGTGTGTCAGACCCACCATACTTGCTCCGGACACTGCGAGAGGACTGTACAAGCAATGATCACACGCACGGCACAGCGGACACACCAGGAACCGCGGTGTTGGCCGTCGAATGGCGCTAGCTGCGCAGCATTTGTGCACCGCCGCCGTCAGTGTCAGCCAGTTTGCCGTGGCATACGGAGCTCCATCGCAGTCTTTAACACTGGTAGCATGCCGCGACAGCGTGGACGTGAACCGCATGTGCAGTTGACGGACTTTGAGCGAGGGCGTATAGTGGGCATGCGGGAGGCCGGGTGGACGTACCGCCGAATTGCTCAACACGTGGGGCGTGAGGTCTCCACAGTACATCGATGTTGTCGCCAGTGGTCGGCGGAAGGTGCACGTGCCCGTCGACCTGGGACCGGATCGCAGCGACGCACGGATGCACGCCAAGACCGTAGGATCCTACGCAGTGCCGTAGGGGACCGCACCGCCACTTCCCAGCAAATTAGGGACACTGTTGCTCCTGGGGTATCGGCGAGGACCATTCGCAACCGTCTCCATGAAGCTGGGCTACGGTCCCGCACACCGTTAGGCCGTCTTCCGCTCACGCCCCAACATCGTGCAGCCCGCCTCCAGTGGTGTCGCGACAGACGTGAATGGAGGGACGAATGGAGACGTGTCGTCTTCAGCGATGAGAGTCGCTTGGGCCTTGGTGCCAATGATGGTCGTATGCGTGTTTGGCGCCGTGCAGGTGAGCGCCACAATCAGGACTGCATACGACCGAGGCACACAGGGCCAACACCCGGCATCATGGTGTGGGGAGCGATCTCCTACACTGGCCGTACACCACTGGTGATCGTCGAGGGGACACTGAATAGTGCACGGTACATCCAAACCGTCATCGAACCCATCGTTCTACCATTCCTAGACCGGCAAGGGAACTTGCTGTTCCAACAGGACAATGCACGTCCGCATGTATCCCGTGCCGCCCAACGTGCTCTAGAAGGTGTAAGTCAACTACCCTGGCCAGCAAGATCTCCGGATCTGTCCCCCATTGAGCATGTTTGGGACTGGATGAAGCGTCGTCTCACGCGGTCTGCACGTCCAGCACGAACGCTGGTCCAACTGAGGCGCCAGGTGGAAATGGCATGGCAAGCCGTTGCACAGGGCTACATCCAGCATCTCTACGATCGTCTCCATGGCAGAATAGCAGCCTGCATTGCTGCGAAAGGTGGATATACACTGTACTAGTGCCGACATTGTGCATGCTCTGTTGCCTGTGTCCATGTGCCTGTGGTTCTGTCAGTGTGATCATGTGATGTATCTGACCCCAGGAATGTGTCAATAAAGTTTCCCCTTCCTGGGACAATGAATTCACGGTGTTCTTATTTCAATTTCCAGGAGTGTATGTTATAAACCACTTTGTATGCCTAAATTCTGATGAAGGCACTTTTAGAAGTGTTCAAACCTGGTCAATAAGACTGAAAAAATGTGTGACGAGGGCTCATTTCTTTCATTTTCAATTTTTAATTGTTTTCAATCTTTCTGATTGAAGATAACCTAAGCCGTCGTCCTACATTCACAACATAAATTATGCGGTTTTATTATGGGTGGCCGAGTAAAATATTTAGCCCACACCACGGCTCAGAATCGACACGGAAACGCCCCATGGGGTGGTATACAGAGCGTCAATGAAACCACTCCTTCGCTTGGGGCGTTGATTTTACACATTTTGCGGTCGAAAACGACAGTTCGCAGTGCGATGAGGAACAGGACGATGTTCTTCAGAACGTTCCACACTGCTGTCACCCCCTGGGCGTTTCAACCCTACTCTATGGATGTCGTGGGGCTACAACACTGAACGTGAACTGACCCCTAAGAGTGTGTAGCGTGACCGCAGCTTTTGCTCTGCTGTACAGCCTGGAATCTCTAGGGACTATTAAAAATCCTTGGACAAAATCTGAATGTGATCTGTAGTAACAATGGGTTCACATGCTTTCCAACCGTCCTTTTTCGCGCCTCTTTTGGCATGACGCGTGTGGGTGCAACACACACATTCAAACTCGTGGTTGCTCTAGCGCCTACCGTCTAGGCAATCCTTTGGACACCGCTCAGGTGGTGCTTACCTGCCTTCGGGCGCTAGAGCTGCAGTAAGGCAAATGTATACTGAAGTTTCTGACAGGTGTGAGGGTTGCACAGAAAGTAATGCACCGCATTTTTTCCTTCAACAGTTCTTTGTTGAACATAATGAGAAAAACACTCACGAAAAAAATGGTGTTTTATCTACACACCCTATTTTTCCACGTAATCCTCATCCAGTTCTATTGCCTTTCTCGAGAGCGAAACAAGGTATGGATGTCCTGTCGGTACCAAAACCTTGTCCCGGTGGCGGAGCCATTGCTTCACCGTGTGAACCTCCTTTGGTGATTTACAGATGCAGCGTCAACTGCCGACTCGTAATGCGTCTGTCCTCGCGAATGACATCAGTTCGCTGCAACATGCAGGTGCGACAGGCGTGGATGGTCTCCCCGATCGCTGGAAATCGTGGAGCACCGCCGAACGGCCTTCTGATGACCTAACCCTTCCGGCGACTAACTGTACGTCTGTCGACAGCAGATGCTCCATAGACTTTGCACAAGCGTTTGTGAATATTTCCCGCAGTTTCTATCTGCAGTGAGAAATTCAATGACGGCACGTTGCTTGTAACGTACATCACCTGCAGACTCCGTTTTGAAACTGACCTTCAGCTACGCTATCTGTAGGAAGTGACGGAAACTTGGCGCGCTCACTACGGAGACTTCAAATAATATTTGCATAACGTTTCGCGTTCGTAGCATTGTTTTCAGCTGAGAAAAAAAAAATGTGATGCTTTCTGGGCAACCCGCGTACATATTTAAGGTGTTCCACTAAGGCGCATGGGTGGCACCGAGGCTGTAGCCGAACCGGGGTGTCTTGAAGGAGTAGTTCGCCGTTTTTCTTTTTTTTGCGTACATATAAAAGTTGCACGCTCCCTCCCCCCGTGAATACGCCATTATAGGGCGCGAAAAAGTATAAAAACTTATTTCTGCCTCGGATCACGGTCAGATTTCGTCGAATGGTTTTCAACGGTGTCTAGTAGTTCCACCCCGCATGCCAGAGTTGCATCACACCACAGGTGTCAGATCATGTTCAATGGGGTTGCAGCTTCAGGACGTCCTTAGAGTAGGATTGAAAAGCACCGGGGGTGGTAGCAGTGTCGAAAATTGTGAAAAACATCGTCTTATTGCGTATGTACTGCGAACTGTCGTTTTCGATCGAAAAATGTGTGGAAATCAACGCTCCAAAGCAAGGGGTGGTTTCATTGACGGCCTTTATGCCATCTCCTGAGGCGTTTTAGATTCGATTCTGAGCGGCGATGTGTGTGAAATGTTATTGTCTGCCACACATAGGAAAACCGCGTGATTACTAGATCTAGGATTTTTCCATATTTGCATGATAGTGCATATAAATGCATATTTAAGGGGTTATTGCATATATAAATAACTTTTACTTATTTTGCAGTGAACACATGGTGTGTCGTGGCGTGATCACTTTTAAAATAACTGAAAAGCCACGATCGCTTCAATCGTTTATTAGATGACCGGTTTCAGCATTTTGAAGGTGCCATCATCAGATCTGTGAAGGTATAACGTAACAGATTTGAGGGAGGGCTTACATGAGTTAACTATACACATTGCAATTATTATGTGTGCATATTCTTGACGTCCTTATATGAATAAAGGTAAATTATAATATGTAGTTTTGTAAGGCGCTAATGGATAATGTCTGTGCCTCAGATGCTTTTCCTTTGCAATTGACGTACTTTATAGTGTTGTAGTCTCTACAGGAAATGTATGCGCAAATGTGGGCTTTGCATGGGAATGTGACAAGCAGTTAGAGTAAAGTTGTGTTTTAGTAGTAATGAGTGGTTATACCGTGAGACTGTGTATACGCTGCTTGGACAGCGCTATCTGGTGGCCGGTTATGAACCGCTAGAATCACAGCAGGTAAGCCTGCGCGGAATAGGGCAGTGATGATGCCGACCGGTGTTAGGTGAGCAGTGGTAGTTTCATCTGGTGACTTCAGTTTTATATTTTATGGAAAGAAAGACCAGGAGAGCAGTTTTTTATTATTATCAGATAGTCTGCCTCATATGCCATGATGTCCATATGGTTTTATAAATGTTAATCCACGTTTCAGGTATGTGGTTCTGAAATAATTGTGATATATATAGTTATGTAAGCCCTCCCTCAAAACTGTTATGTTATACCTTCACAGATCTGATGATGGCACCTTCAGAGTGCTGAAACCGGTCCTCTAATAAACGATTGAAGCGATCGTGGCTTTTCAATTATTTTTGCATATTTATGCATATATTTTACTTTTGCAGCAATGATTCTTGATATAGAAGTATTTCAGCACAATAGTTTAAGAAGAGTAAGACCTGAGCAAATTTCTCTTTTATTGCTCTGTTTGTGTAGAGTTACTTCTCTGTCATATTTACAAATCCTTAAAAGGGCGCCTAAAAAATGAGGCGAACATAGCAATCAGCGGTTCCTGTACTATAAAAATATGGCTCTCGACAGCTTAACAAAAACTAAATAGCGATCAACAACCATGCGGCAAACCTTTAAAGTTCGGTCGGCCATCACGTCATAAAAGTCAGTACGGTTTGTATTGTGTAACACAATACAAACCGTAAAACTGTGGAAAAAGTGTTTGTGAAGGCGCCATCAAGAGTAAAATTATTTACTGAAATGATGCCAGGTATTCGTTTCCCCCTCAGCCGATCATCACGAGGTGGGGAACATGGATAGAAGCAGCTCTGTATTAAAGTGAGCATTTAGAAGACGTGAAAAGGGTGGTGGACGTGATGGACAGAAACGAAGCAGCAAGTATCCCAGCTGCAATCAGTGCTTGCAATGAGGAGAGTCTCCAGAGTAAATTAGTGTTTATTAGAACCTATTTCAGTAAACTCCCAGCCACAATCACACATTTGGAAGAAAAAGCAATGCCTCTATTTTCTGCCCTTGAGGTCTACGAAACAGCTGTCGTCGGAGACAGGAGCGTGTCTTCGCAACAGAATTGAGAAAACTGAAGCAAGGAATCCAGGTTTAAAGTTTCTTCGGGATGTGAATAAGGTGTTACAAGGAAAATCTCAAAAACAGCTTAATGGTTATTCTGTAAGTGACATAGCCTCTTTTCGGTACTGTCCTGTGACTTCGTGTGATGTAGAGAGATCTTTCTTTTCGTATAAAAACATTATAAGTGACAGAAGGAAATCATGTCTTCCAGAAAACTGTGAAAAATATTTAATTGTTTATTGCAATAAAAGCAGCTGATACTAAAATAGACTAAGAGAAAGAGACAAACAGACAGTAATAAATATTAACTTTGTTAATGTTTTAAGAATAATTGTATAATCAGGTTACTTTAGAGGATTAAAAGATGTGAGAAAGTTGAAATAATTAATATTTATTATGTATATTTTAAAGTTGTTAGAGCATATTTATCAGATTTTTAATGCATAGATGCATGCATATATTCCTACTTTTCAGCGCATATAAATCCGAGCACTAGTGATTACACGCTGGTTGTAGCGGTTCTGACTTCCGTCGCTGCAGCATCAAAACAAGGGGTGATATGTGGGTAACACGGAGTGTGACGATCTTTCTAGCATGTGAGACGTGCATGGTGGGGTTGGGCAGAATTGTGGTGGCATTCGGTGCAAATGTGACATCATTAACCAACCTTACAGCTCACACGAACCTCTGAGTTGTGGCCTTTTTTTTGCCTGTGTCTACATCTTACTGTTCGAAGCGTCCTCGAGCTCGAAGATGTCGTCGTAGGGGTCCATGCTTTTGTGTGGTTTTTTTAAATTTTTTTTTACAGGGGAAGGTTGTAGGCATCTTTGAGTCAACCTTTAAACTTATGTGTCGGAATGGGAAACAACTGCGAGGTTTCGAAAAGGTGATCCTTTAATTTTGTTGAACACTGTATTTTTACTGATGGAAACCTGCTACAAAATCAGGATATTTTGCAAAATACCGGAAAACCCCAAATGCTTTTTCTATTTTTATTACAAATGTTCTTCTTCCCTCTCTGTCCACCACCAGCTATCAGACGATAGCAAAATATTTATTTCTTCATCGAGGGACGTCACTGTTAAGAGTATTCTGTTTTTCAGCTCATTTATGTCACGAGGTAAAGGCTGAATGATAGCACATTTCTGAACGTATTTCCTCAAGAAAAATTCGCGTGGAACTACTTCTAAACATGCTGGACGCCAAGCTGCGGGGCATTGTCTCGGGGTCTCGCATGAACTGTCGAGTTTTAAAACATTGTCATAGAGAAATAGTTTTCCGTTATAAGGCCTGTTTGACGTGGTTCCATCCTGCAGCAGCCTGAAATAGATAATCCTTACATTACAAAATGAAACCTCTTCTGCATTTTATCAGTCAGTGGAATGACTTTGAAAAAGAATGGACGATACACATTTTCATAAGAAATTGCACAAAGCTCATTCACCTTAGGCGACGCTTTCACGCTCAACGGTTTCCTCAGGGTTCTACAGTCCCTACACATCTATGTCAGTCTTTACCAGTGACATTTTCATGACAAAGAGCATTTCTCGCTTGAATACACTACTGGCGTGAGGCTGCCTATGAGTGGAAAGATCGCGCCAAATAAGAATTGAACATGAACATCGTCTTTACAAGATTTTTATTAACATTTCTCAGCAAAAATAACTTTACCAATTAGGCCAGTAAGGCCTTGACATATTAAGACAAAACCGTTCAGTTAGATAAAATTATTTAAGATCAATTACTGATAATCAACTGATCAAAGATTTCACTGAGATCAAATAACAAAAGGTTATAGTGGTAATCCAAGTACTTGCTCTCAACTCTCCAAACGTTATTCATGGGAACATGAAATATTAAAATTTAAATTTACAACAAATGTTATTCTCTTTCAAAAAATATACAAATCATGCATTAAAAAGAAACAAAAAGAATTAAAGTTGCTTGATATGAGACCACCACACGTCGGGCAATGTGGTCCGGACGAACTGACCAAAAATTGTTTAGGGCAATCCCAATACACTGCTCATCACACTCTTTTTCTAAGCAGCCAATGGGAATACAGCCCAAAGCACAAACATACAATGGTAGTCTAATGAACAGAGAAGTAACTTAAGTAAAACGAGCAAAACTTGAGACATCAGATTATATGCTAGATAAAACATTTGTAAAAAGACGCTAAAAGGTAGTAAGGTAACTGAGCAAAGCAACCACCCCCCCACTTACACCTGATAGAGAAGAAGCTCATAGGCCAACCTGCATTCAGCTTCACATCACGCCACCAGACGGATAAGGTAAATAATCAACCGTCGCGTGGGACGGAAATCATAGGTGGAAGACGCGAACGGTTGGCTGATGAACTTCACCTACGTAAGCACAAGCTTGACTTGGAAGTATAACCCACCAAAATACAAACGACAAAATTTGCTCCAGTGAGGCGCATAAGCTTGCGGGCTCAGAATAACTAAAGAAAGCGACTTGGTGATTTAGTACACAAGGTACTAAGCAAGAAAAATATTTTGGACGTAATAATGACAGTGAACATAAAAGACATTTGCAAAACCCCAATAATTTAAAATACACCATCTAATCACAACTCTACGATTATTTCCACATTGAAGCTATTATATTTTCATACAAGCGACACCCTCCTCAAATCGTCTGGCCAGACACAGGAACAGGGAACAACAACAACACGAGGCTGAACCAATATAGAAGCAGCAGAGCACAAACCACAAACACACGCAGGAAGCGAACAAGTCACAATTATCACGCTCACAGCGGGGAGGACATATTTACCCACTTTTAGATGGATGACACAGGTAGCCGCCCTTGGTAGGAAACATCCTGGCGTTTGTCTGAAATATTTTAGAGCAATCAGAATAGGCGAATGAAGACTGAAGCCACAGTCTTCTTGAATAGAAGACTGTAAAACTGTGCTGCTTCTTGTGGTTTATCCGTAGCCTACAACAATGTTTTGCAATCATCTAAATTGTTAGTGATACACTGGTCACTCATTTCTCACTCCACACACTACACACATTAGACACACCTAATATTAGACACACTATTAGCTGACACCAAGTCCATGGCGGCGATATATGGTTTTCATTTTGTGTACTGCAAGTTCCCATTTGATAGCTTGAAAAATTCTTTTACAGTGAGTGAGTGTTGAGCAAAGAAAGTTAGTGTTATGCGTTGGGTAGATGTGGGGGAAAGGTTTCTACAGAAACGGAAAAAAGAAGTAAAAACATACTGTATAAGTGTTATATGAAATGACAGCTCTTTTATTATTATTAGCATCATTGTTATTTGCTTACGTTACTTTTTTTCCAACTTCTGTATTATTTAGGTAATCCTTCACCACATAGAATGTATTGCTTAACAGGAGTTTTTTTAACTGCGATTTTAGTTTTTTAATCTCCTTGAGAAATTTATTGTACCGGTACGCTTTATTCCTGGGTAGAAAATGGTGTTTCGAGTTTTATATTTGCTATTTCTCGGTAAATATAAGTTCAGCGTAGATCTTCTTGCATGGTGATGGACAGAGATGTCTGTGCAGTAGTTTTGTTGTCAATGCTACTTTTGATGTGCATTCGAGTACCTAATCGATAAATATATTCACATGGTACAGTTTAAATCCACAAAGTTTTGAGGAGTCCTTGCAGTGACCTGACTACTGTTTCTGGTTATTATTCTTAGGGCCCTTTTCTGTATTTTCACAACTTTGTTCTTCTTTAGTGCAAGTGTGCCCCAGAAAAGAATTTCGTAGATATGAACTGAGTGTACATATGAATACTATGTAAGTAAAGGACACCGGGTGTTACACACGGATGACAGAACTCTTAAAGGCATAACATGACGATGTCATCCTATTGGTGTGATCGTATCGATGTTCATTCCTAGAAATACTGTGTTTGTTGCGCAGTCTATAGTGGCACCATTTACATTTAATTTGACAGTATTATTTCCCTTTTCAAAGTAATATTGATGAAATAAAGGTTGTAGCTCCGTCATAAGTTGCACTGAGATGTTTACTTTCTATTTCCTGATGGCGATTAGTTTCCGATACCAGTGTCCATTTTCGAACCACCGTACAAAGAAAATTACGGGTGACATGACAATTTTATACAAACGAGGCACGTATTTGCAATAAAATTATAGTACGCTAATATACATGTGAGGGATGCAAATTTTTCAGGGTTATTTAGTTTCATGAGTTGCCTCACGAGTTAAATACCGCATCGCAAGTGTGATAAATAAAAACGACAAATTGTGTACAAAAACCGTCCCTACAGTGATGATCAAAGTGGCACTGTGGCCGACTCAACAACGCAAATGGGTCACAGAGGACAGACATTGCAAAACGGGTGTGCAGAAACACCAGTGGTTACCAGGTAAAACCCTAGATGCCGCTGACGGCGGCGCGCGTGGAGATGCAATGTTTGCTGACTAAAAAAAAAAAATATTTTTCTTTCATTTAGTTAATATAGACTTAAAAACCCAACAATGTTAAAATTCTTTTGCTAAGACCATTCATTGGTCTCCAGTGGTTCGAATTACAACAAAGTGCTCACTCAGTAGTTATACTGTTATGCATTACACATACTTTATGTCCAGTCCCTAAGAACTTACAAGTCTGTAGTACAACTCAAAATCATAAAAAGTGGCAGCCCCTGCTACAAAGAGAAGTATCTTATTTTCATATAAAACATAGTAAAACAGTTCTTCATGTATTGCCCAAAAATTACATTTGACAATAACCTAAAGCCACAATGTGCGGCTTACGCGCAAAGACTAAAAAGTAGAATCAAACATCTAGCATACAGTAAATCACCATTAAATAAGCCATTTGTTCATTAGAGCGCACTATGTAAAACTATGTACATTCATTGTAAATCGCTTGTCTAAGATTGATTTGCTGTATCCTGGTTGTTTGGTTCTACTTTTTTATGTTTGAGCATAATGCCGCATGTTGCGGCTTTAGGTGATTACAATCAAATGCAATTTTTGGTTAGTGCATGTGAAGCTGTTATACTACGTTTTATATGAAGATAAGACACTTCTCCGTTAGTGGACTGAATATAAATAAATGAATTACTGGGGAAATATTGATGACATTTGTTTTCTTCAAGATCAATGTCACTTTAATGGATTGTATTGTACTGTATGTTAACCAGGGGCCTAGAAACGACGGGGAGGCTCCGTTCCCGCCGCAGTTGCAGTGGTCCACAGTCCCACGACGACTACCGCAGTCAACTTCACCTCTCCGCCGCCTCACACCGAACCACTCATTCAGGGTTATTGTGCGGTTCGAACAGCCGTGTGGGAACTGCAATTTCTATGCTTGTGCGGTGAACACACATTCGTGGGTCCTACTCAAAAACATGACAATACTCTCCACTTTTCCATCACAAGGGCAAGGTCGGCGTGACATTTACACAAATTTCCTCTCTTTTGAAATCGGCGATAACAACAACGAATTTTTTTCACCATAGGCGGAACAATCTCAAAATGTCCACGAAATACTGGACCGCAATCATTGACTCATACTTGTACAACTGCAGCACGCAAGACGACTTCTCTTGAGCACACGCCATCACGCTTCCAACTGAAACGATAAACACTATCGTAGAGAGATTATAAGCAGGCCGCATACAGGATGTTCCGGAATTATTCATTCAAATTAATACAGGAGGTTGAGAACATAAAAACAAATATATTTCGATAAGGAACATATGGCCTTAGAAGTCAACTTATAATGTTACGGAACGTTTTGTTAGTGGTGCTGATGTTAGCTGCTGTGTCGGAGGCGTTGACTGCGAATGTGTACTGACATTCAAAACTCCTCTGTGTACGGATGATTGGCTCTGAGGTCTGCTATGAAACACACCGATTCAAAAGATTTAATTGCAGCATTGTTGTGAGGAATCATCTGAGAGCCACCTTCAGGAATCTATGGATCGGCCGAGCCGACCCTCTGGGCTGGTCACCAACGTCACCTAATCTCACGCGACTGGATTTCTTCCTCTGAGAGCATATGAAGCAGCTGGTATATGCAACCGTTGTGGAAACAGAAGACCTCGCTAGGATTATTGTCACTGCTCGTACCATTGAGAACATGTGTCAGGAATCTTCAAAGAAATGACGTTCAATGGTCCGACGATGTCCTGCATGCATACAGGCCAATGACCGCGCATTCTAGCAGTTCCTGTGGATGTCACTGCTGTAGTTAGCGTGCTAAAGTATCTTCTGAGTAAATCGTCAATAGAATCAGGAATTGCCGTCAGGGAGCATAACTGAAAATATTTGTTTTGATTTCTCTACTTTCGTGTGTTAATTTCAACTAATAGTTTCGGTACACCCTATATAGGTTCTCTACACTATCAGAAGATGGACTGGCATTTAGAGACGTTTCTCTGAAATCCTAGGCCACATACATTGTACCAACGCACATTTTCTTCGCGGGATTCTTGTTGCATTCTCATTTAGAACGTTTTACAATTGGATCACAGAGCAATTGTAATAACACAGCATAGCAAAAATGAGATCTTTTAACATTTCAGCATTCATCGCAAAAATGGTTCTGATTTTTACGCCGCTGCTTGGCAGAACAGCTACATGTTTCTAAAATAAAAACACAAAAAGTAGGTATTCTATAACATTAATTTATTTAGTTAATGTTAATGTATATGGGCAGGAAAGGGGGGAGAAGATCGTTACGTATTTCTCGTGACGACTGCGCGGGAGCTCGAGCGGTCAGGATTTGAGGCGGCATCCAGGGCTGCCGTTAAATGACAAAACAGGAAGTTAAGTACAGTAAAGAGGATGTATTTCAATGTACGGTGTACAAGGGGCGCGCCTAGGGTCGGAAGTTACCAGGTTTAGGCCAGTCTAGGAGGTCGAACAATTAATTGAAATGGGCAACCGCAGGGGAAGCGGTTCATGTTAACTTACGCTGGTGGCCGGTCGTGAAAAGCAAAGCCAGAGGCTCTGCCTTCCAAAAAGACGTCTGTTCTGCTCGAGGTCTGGATCACAAGAGAGAGAGCAACTGTGTTCCGCGCCGCAGAACACTCCACATCGGGGATAGGCTACAACTGCCCTCAATAGACTGCCGCCTTATCGCCAACTCATAAACAAGGTGGTCCTTCCTCAACAGGCCGATCCCCGGTCATTTCCTGACCGCCATTAAAATAGGTCACCTGAAACAATCAACAACCAAGACAATATGGTGCAACACTAAGTGAAATACAATTCAAACCAACAGTAACTGTAATGGCAATACCACAATCGTAACCACGCTCAGCTACCATTTGAAACCAGGTTGGTAGGTACTCAGAGAGCGCACAGGATAAGGTTATGATTGTGGATGGGGCCCTAAACAGTTACTGTGAGTTGCACAATCAAACACACAGCTTTGTTTTTCTAAGAACTACTCATTTACACATTGCTTTAAAAGATAACAAACTATACGGCTGAAGGCCTAGTTAAAGAACTTGAGATACTTTCTGGGCTGAAGGCGAATAACCACATCCAGAACAAGAACGGCTGAAGGCCTGGCTTCGAAATCAAAAGCAATTGAAGATAGAAGGTAAAACATTTTTTCCTTAAAAAAAAGCATGCAGTTGAAAACAATTAGCGGCTGAAGACCTACACTACACGTCTGAAGCACAACTATACTTAAAACACATTAATAAACAATTTTTTCCAACCAAGAAATTTCTTTTTAAACTTACAACAGAACAGCCAAAAACCTAATTACAGAAATATTAACTTATTGCACGGCTGAAGGCCACAAACAAATTTGAAATAACGGCTGAAGGGCTGAACAACATGTCAGACAAACAATTTAAAATAAACCCCTTACTTCATATAAAAAATTTTCGTTTAAAGAATACACATGGCTGAACGCCCTATTAAAAGGGGTTCACGTAAATCCTCGGCTGAAGGCGACACATAACACATCGAACAACTAACAGCTTAGAGCCTAGATTACAAACAATTTCAGATAGAACTAATTTTAAGGAATTTTTAAAAAAATAAAATCAATGTTCAAAATTTTAATTTAACACGGCTTAAGGCCTTTATGTAAAATTTAAAAAGAACTGAATTAATACACAGCCAAAGGTCTCGCACAATATTTCAAACTAAAATGAAAATCCCAATCTAAAACAAACAGAACAAGTGGTGCTCAGAAGTGTTCTAAGGGTCGGCCTAACTTGTCAAACGTAAGGTGAGGTGAGACAGGCAGCCAAGAGCTGAAGTTAAATAATCAGATGGCAACCCAAACTAGGGACAGCCCAAGGACCGACCAACAATTTAACCAATTCCCTTCTGTCCAACCAATGGCACAACGATGGAAAATATCGGCCGAGGACGAGAATACAAACAGCGCTACGTCTTCAGAAATTGGCGCGTAAAAACAGCCAAGGGAACAATAACCACTCTAAGCAAAGATGAACCAAACAACTTAAAAGGCTGTCGAACTATATGCCTTGCTAGGCAGCATCGACACGACGAGGAAAGGCACACTGCTAGAAAAGTACACTAACGACCAGGGCAGGTAACTGGGACGTTAACGGCCATATGACAGAAAATACCGCTGGTGCACTTCACTGGTACGCAACAGTCAATTTAATAATTAATCGCAATATAGGAAGACAGCTGCTAGATTTGGCCGACCCCAACACATTATTCGTTGCTGCTAGCCCGAATGGCCCAGGGAGCAACAACCCGCAAATGAACGAATAGATGTCACAATAGTTGAGGCTTCATAACAGGTTAACTGATCACTCAACTTCAGCGTCCAGGTTTGGCGGGCAATAAACTTTGTCGGTCTCGCAGCTAGCGCTTCACGATCCGACAGCGCATCGATGCACACCGCCAGCGGTCCTGGCCTGGCACCGCGCCGCAGACTTCCTCGCTGCTCCTTCCCAACTGACTGACCGCCACACACACCACCACCACCACCACCACCACCACCACCACCCGGAAATACTAGGGTCACACCAAAGATAGTACGACAGTAATAGTATCGATAAGCGCTGCTGCTGCCACTCAAGGAGGCAAGCCAGCAACTTCGTTACGTCAGTAAGTAAGGAAGAAGCAAGACGCCACTCGATGTGACAAAATGCCGAAGAACAAATGGCATAAACGCGAGCCGCACACGGCTCATAGACACTCATGCAGTAGATTAACACAATATTACAAGTCTCAGTTTCCTTCATGCATGGACGTTTGTTATCTGTGCTTAACGTGGCTGATTTATTGCCTTTCTCATTATAACACACTATCCATCATCGAGACTATACGAGTGTTACCCTATCGCAGGAAGAAAACCTCACTTGCACGTCACTCAGATCTGTTACTTGGGCCTTACAGCTCTCGTAAAAGCCCTCCAATCATTCGAAACTAGACGACCGCGATCAATTCTAGATACATGCTCCAAATCGCATACCAAACTTGCAACACACATGCTATGTAAGCTGTCTTCACGATTTCAGTCAGCCGTTGGAGACCAATCAGCAGGAATCATTCATAAGGATAGGAGCTACGATGTGCAGTCGGATGCACCCACTGCGTTCAGAAGCCGCCCGCAGAATACCTTTTATATCTTAGATGAGATCTCCAGTCAGAGTGCACACTGACCTTCCTCCCTGACCTTTCAACAGTTCCCATGAAGGGCTACATTACCTGACTAACGTTGGAACTAACACCCTCTGTACCTGTCCGGACAGTGCAGAAATATCGGCTGTAGACCTAACAGACTGGGCTTTGATGAGCTACCAGCAGAGGGCAGAACCTCATACATGTTGCAAAAAGTCCTAGGGGACATCGGGAGGCCAATAGTTGCCTGCCACCCAGAGATTCTACAACACACCACAGTCTGCCATCCACAGTCAACAGATGAAGAACCGGCGAGCTCATCCACATCACAAGGTTCTGCCTCATCAGGATACCAAGGAAATTCCAAAGGCACCAGAGGCGTCACAGCTTTCGCCACGTGGAACTCAACTGGCAGAAGTACCTCGTACCCGAGTTCGAATCTCGGTCCGGAACACAGTTTTGATCTGCTAGGAAGTTTTACTGCAGCATTTCTTCACGAATTGCTTCCAAATTGTTGGACTGCACACAGAGGGCCTGTATCTCAGCCGGCCCGCTCCCTGGATTTGGCGCCTGTAGACTTTTTTCTGAGGGGAAAGCTGAAAGACACTGTGTACAAGGACACACCAACTACACCCTATGATATGCAACGATGTACGAGAATTACTGCAGCCTGCTTGGACATCTCCACTGAAATCCTAGAACGTATTCCACGGGGCTCAAGTCGGGACGCTGAGCAGGCAGGGTCCACAAATCATTGCCTCACAGATGTTGGTTTATGACACTGTCCGTTGTCATGCTGATACAAAAGCTGTCTTCTCCGAACTGTTCCTCTACCGTACATCGTACGCAATGCTGTAAAATTTGTTCATATCATTCTATCAGTCCGCATTTAGTGCTTTTTTAAGCCTAGTGATGGAACCATGCCCTAACCTCAAAAAGTTTCGCTCCCCCTCGCCCCCCCCCCCCGTACCGTAACCCGAACCGCTCTATATTTCATTGTTGGCACTGCATGTGATGGCAGATAACGTTCCTCAGTCATTTGTCAAACCTAGACACTTCCGTGGGATTGCCAAAGGACATTGCGTGATTTATCACTCCAGATCATTCTTTTCCAATCATCCATTCTCCAGTGGCTTAGCTGTACAATGACCATCCGCAGTGCTCGACGGTCCTTGTCCGGCTGTAAATAAGGTCTGCCTGGAGTTGGCGTAGCCGCGGCTGTTCCTTCGCGATTGCACTCCGGATGACGTCATCAGTAGTCGACTTTGGCAGCTTTTAAATGGTTGAAATGTCCCTTTTAGAATTGTTACTCAGGTGACATCTAATGACTAGCCCACATTCAAAGTCAATGAGCTCTCCCGCGGACTCATTCTGGTTTTACTGCTACTCTACTAACATAATAGTTCCCGCCTTATTTTACAGTGGACGGTCCACTTGGGTGACATCTAGTGGTACATAGGGGTGTCGGGATACTTCCCCGCAATACAACAGCTGTTTTGCGTGGCATGGGATCGACAGGTCCTTGGCAGGTTTCCGAAAGTGTGTGATGCCAGATGTCTCGATACAAATCGCATAATTCCTGGAAATTATGGACCGGTGGTTTGTAGGCGCGGAGCTAGCGTCCGATGGTATCCCAGATGTGTTCCATGGAGTTAAGATATGGCTAATTTGGTGATCAAGAAATTCACACGAGGTAACTATCACGCTCCTAAACCCAGTGGTCTTAAAGGGTAATTATCCTGTTGGAAGATAACATCGCTGTCGGGGAAGACGGCAAGCGAAAGGGATGCGGGTGGTTCCTAATAATGTTGACGTACTCTACAGCTGCCATGGTGCCTCCTATTACTTCCACAGGTACTATGGAATTCCAAACACATGTCCCGCATAGCGTAATACGCTCCTGGGTGACGGCTTATCCGGACATGACCACCAATCCGGTGTAGCAAGAAATGTGATTCATCCGAACATGTGATTCGTTTCCACTGATCCACGGTCCAGCCTCCGTGATTCCGTGCCCACCGTAATCGTAATTTACGATGTCGTTGGGTCAAGGGTTGTCTACTGCGGATCTCCATGTCACCTGCACCAGCGTTGTACTCTGTCGTCAGATCTGGCACAGGTCGCCCTACTGTGCTTTACAGAACTGACAAGCAACCGACCTCAAAGTTCTTTTGTGATGAGGCGTGGATGCCAAACAACTTGTCGCGTACTCGTAATTTCACTTTCGTTCAACGACTTTCCACAGTAGCTCTCGACAGTAGCACGCGAACATCCCATCAGCTTCGGCGTTACGCAGACAATCAGGCATCTGTCATAGTCTTTTATGTCAGTGGTTTTCCGCCTTTGCGGTCCGTATCGTTGTTAGACGTTCGTGTCTGCTCCATTTATAAACATTCCTTAACAAGTTATGTGTTTGCAACGCCATCGGGCGGCATTGAATCCTGGGGTGGGCAATGGTTAAGTATTTATTTATACAAAAATGGGCCTGCTATCTTCAGTTCGAGCGCCACGGTACGCTGGACCTTGGCCACGGAGAATGTTATTAGCGGACACAGACGCTGACAACGACCTGGAGGAAAAGGCCGAGGCGGCTACATTTAGACTGTGTTGCCTAGGATACCGCACGGTGTATGGCGGAGGATAGGTGTTATACCAGACTACGTTGAGATGCGTTGGCAAAAGTGCGTACACGAGATCGTTGTCAGAGATAACTCTGAACACTGCAGTGGACTGCCGATTTGTACACATAGTAACTCATGAGAAGAACGTAATCGATGCATGTATAGGTAACACATGCTAAAACTTGAGAGGGTTCGGCCGATATGTGTGTTCCCAATAAAGTAGACATTTGCCCTGTTGTAATCTTGGAACTTTCGACTCGATGAAATCTTTTTATAATCCTGATTCGACGCCAGCGTCTACTAAATCAGAACCCCCAACAACTTGGAGTTGCAATCTGACTTAATTACACATTGACTGTACATCAGACACCAGATTAACATGCTTCTTTATGTTCGACTTCCAGTTCATGTTATAAAATTCAACCAGTTAAACAATATGCTATTACAAGAAGATTCAATATGTACTGACATTATTGCTTATACATTATATTAGAGTCGTTGCTGTTCTTTGGAGCTGCGCATCGCACAGGAGTCTCTTTGCTGCACTTGGGATGACTTCAAGCACAAAAATGGTTCAAATGGCTCTGAGCACTATGGGACTCAACTGCTGAGGTCATTAGTCCCCTAGAACTTAGAACTAGTTAAACCTAACTAACCTAAGGACATCACAAACATCCATGCCCGTGGCAGGATTCGAACCTGCGACCGTAGCGGTCTTGCGGTTCCAGACTGCAGCGCCTTTAACCGCACGGCCACTTCAAGCACAGCGCTACAGTTCTCGTCACCGCACGAAGTCCATTAGGAATACCTCAAACAAATAAACAAAACAACTATTACGTAACATTCTATGTAACAAATTTTCATACATCGGAAAGATAGCTCTAACTCTCGAAATGACTTTTCTAGTCAAATTTACCGAAATGCACAACTGTGTACGTTTGTTCATTTATATATCACGCTCGTACGGGATTTTTCCACTCAATGAAATTTTTCCTTTTTTTTAAAAAAAATTATTACAAGCGAGATAGCGGAACATCTCGTACTCTTTCAAACTTATTGCTAATAACTATTATTTAACGAAAAGGAACTTCCCTTTAACTTGATACGAGGGCAATTCGGAAAGTAAGGAACGATAGGTCGCGAAATGGAAACCACAGTGAAAATCAAAACTTTTTCATTTGCAACAGTTAACTACAACTTCCAGCAATTTATCTCCATAGTCGCCGATCCGACTTCGACGTTTGTCGTAGCGTAGTACCAACTTTCCAATACCTTCGTTATAGAAGGCAGCCGCCAGTCTTTCCGCCAATTCTCTACTCTGGCCTACAGCTCGTTGTCTGTGCCAAAATGTTGTCTTGATAGCCAGCGGTTCATGTGAGTAGAGATGAAACTCAGAGGGAGGCAATTACGGGCTGCATTGTGGGTAATCAAACATTTCCAAATTGAAACGATGCAGGAACGTCTTCATTGCCCCTGCAGAATGCGACTGAGAATTGTCTTGAAGAATAAAACGCACGAAAGTTACGTAATGTTGGCTGCATAGCTTCAGGCGAAATTTCTCACTAGGCCCTCGTACTTGGCGGGACCCACTATTGTTCTAGGTATCTTTATGTGCTCCCTGTGTGCTCAGAACTATAAAGAACGACATAACGCGATCGACGGTCATACTAGAGACACTGCACAACACACCTGTGCAAAACTTCATCGGATTTTCACTGTCTACATCTACATCTACGTAATTACTCTGCTTGTTACAATAAAGTGCCTGGCAGAGGGTTCAATAAACCACCTTTAAGCTGTCTCTCTACCGTTCCACTCTCGAACGGCACGCGGGAAAAACGAGCACTTAAATTTTTCTGTGCGAGCCCTGATTTCTCTTATTTTATCGTGATGATCATTTCTCCCTATGTAGGTGGGTACCAACAAAATGTTTTCGCAATCGGAGGAGAAAACTGGTGATTGAAATTTCACGATAAGATCCCTTCGCAACGATAAACACCTTTGTTTTAATGATTGCCACTCCAATTCACGTATCATGTATGTGACACTATCTCCCCTATTTCGCGATAGTACAAAACGAGTTGCCCTACTTTGTACTTTTTCGATGTCATCTGTCAGTCCCATCCGATGTGGATCCCACACCGCACAGCAAAACTCCAGAACAGGGCGGACAAGCGTGGTGTAAGCAGTCTCTTTAGTAGACCTGTTGCACCTTCTAAGTGTTCTGCCAATGAATCGCAGTCATTGGTTTGCTCTACCGACAATATTGTCTGTGTGATCGCTCCAATTTAGGTTATTTCTAATTGTTATACCTAAGTATTTAGCTGAATTTACAGCCTTCAGATTTGTGTGACTTATGGCGTAATCGAAATTTAGCTGATTCTTTTTAGTACTCATGTGAATAACTTCACACTTTTCTTTATTCAGGGTCAATTGCCACTTTTCGCACAATACAGATATCTTATCTAAATCATTTTGCAAATCGTTTTGACCATCTGATTACTTTACAAGATGGTTCAAATGGCTCTGAGCACTATGGGACTTAACTTCTGAGGTCATCAGTCCCCTAGAACTTAAAACTACTTAAACCTAACTAACCTAAGGACATCACACACATCCATGCCCGAGGCAGGATTCGAACCTGCGACCGTAGCGGTCGCGCAGTTCCAGACTGAAGCGCCTAGAACCGCTGGGTCACCTCGGCCGGCAAGATGGTAAATGACAGCATCATCTGCATCCATTTCGCGACCGATCGTTCCTTACTTTCCATAACCCTCGTATAATGTGGATTCTTGACTTGAGGATGGGCGCTTGACCGAAACTGATTGTCTGCAAATAAATACACGTTACAGCGGCTTTTGGTGGACCGTGATGCCTTTCTTTAAATATATCGACGCTGTGCAGTAGTGTTTAGAGGAAATCGTGTCCTTCTTTTTAGTGGTGTCTCGTTCTACAAACCGCGAGACTGAGTGATGACAGTAGAGCAGGGACGAAAGGAGAAGGAAGGGACGCAGTTTCCAGTTTCTGCGAGAAAGTGTCCTCCTACATGTACCGCAATTAAGTAAGCCGAACTACGGACGCAGTAACGGCTGCTGCAAGAACCGCAGACCGACCCGCCTGCGGGCTCATGAGGCGAGCCTGCAGTGTTAGCCGACTTCCCGAAAGCAATAACAATAAAGGTAATAAGCGCCGGCCCGGCGTGTGGGCTGCGAGCGCAGTCGCGGCAAATGCCTGGACCGGCGCGGCGGGGCGCTGCTTCGGCGTCTGAGCGCCGAGCCGCGCTGAGTCGGGCCGAGCTGACCGCGAGCCGCTCTCGTTTCTCGCCGCCTGCGCGCAATTCGCGGCGCTTTCACCGGCGACGCCTTTCGGGGAGCGGGGCTTGCATAACGCCGCTGCCTCAGCCCCGGCCGTCCGACGTTGACGTAGACGCCCTCCCGGCGGCCGCGCTGTCCCGCCTTTCGGCACTTCACTTCCGTCCGCACGCGACTAACGCTCGGCCGGCGCCACGGGTGGGGTACGGCTACACCGGTGTACGCAGTGCCATCTACAGGGACTAAGGGTAGGGACACAATCACCGAAAATGGTGTGTGGCGACGTTTGACAAGGAAAACAGATGAAACACCACCTTGGTGTATAAATCTGAGCAATAAAAACTTTCCTTAAAGAACTACAATATTTACTCTAAACAATCAGTATCGATAGCTGCGATACTGCGCCTGCCACGAGAAGAAACTCAGGCTGGCAGCAAAGTTGCTGCGGGCCGCCACGAGGGCGCCCCGCCTCGCGGCAGCCAATAGAAGAAGAGCACCGAGTCTTCCCGCTGAGAAGGCGACGAGCCATACAACAGACGTACACCAGCGAGCCAGCGGAGAAGAACAAATTATTGCAAATTTTTTTTTATTCATATGACCGGTTTCGGTTCATTCAGAACCATCACATGTGACGCAGAATGTGAAATTTGCTGGATTTTGACGGGTTACTCCTGTAACTGAAATATCAGATGTGAAGATGGTTCTGAATGAACCGAAGCCGGTCATATGAATAAAAAAAAATTTTGCAATCAAGACTGATTTTATGTAACATCATAAATTCACTGATTGCTGTTATCCCAATCAGACATTATGTCTGTTTTTGCGAAGAACAAATTATCTATGAACATTCTATCCTGTACTTTGCTTCGCTCAACATATCAGAAGTTATGTAATCTATTTCTCTTAATACAAGTTATTACTAATTGTTTGCTTTGTGTTGCATATCCTCACATCCTGGAAAACTTCCTCGAATTGAACCCACACTTTTGCTCTGGAAAACTTCCTCGAATTGAACCCACACTTTTGCTCTGCTTATCCACCAAGGATACAGCAGTCTATAAACGCACATTTAGACATTTCTTTATTTGGCCATACTGATTTTGACATTTGGCCTACTGATGATAGAATTTTGAGCAAATTTTTTAAAGAAGTGCAGTCATCATTGTTTGGATGATATGATGATGATGATGATGCCGCTGCTTCTTTGTTCCAGCATCACCTCATTTCACTTCACAAGGCCTGAGTGAATCCCGTATCAGACCTCCCAAGATCAGAAAAAAATTGACAAGTTACCGGAAATCGAACATGGGTCACCCAAGGCAGCGACGCCGGCCGGAGTGGCCGTGCGGTTCTAGGCGCTACAGTTTGGAACCGAGCGACCGCTACGGTCGCAGGTTCGAATCCTGCCTCGGGCATGGATGTATGTGATGTCCTTAGGTTAGTTAGGTTTAATTAGTTCTAAGTCCTAGGCGACTGACGACCTCAGAAGTTAAGTCGCATAGTGCTCAGAGCCATTTGAACCATTTTTTTGAACCAAGGCAGCGACGCTAACAATTTTTTTCTCCTCCATTTTGTTCATCGCTGTTCTCATCATGTGGTCTGGGTGGGCGTCACGTGAGACCAAGTTCATCACTGAATAATTGGTTCAAATGGCTCTGAGCGCTATGGGACTTAAACATCTGAGGTCATCAGTTTCCTAGACTTAGAACTACTTAAACCTAACTAACCTAAGGACATCACACACATCCATGCCCGAGGCAGGATTCGAACCTACGACCGTAGCAGCAGCGCGGTTCCGGACTGAAGCGCCTAGAACCGCTCCTCAACAGCGGCCGGTTCACTGAATAATTCACTCAGTTTTTTGTTACAGAGAGTCGTCTGGCCGAAGACGTTACGGAAGCAATAATAAACCACAGTTCTAGTTCAAAATGGTTCAAATGGCTCTGAGCGCTATGGGACTTAACTTCTAAGATCATCAGTCCCCTAGAACTTAGAACTACTTAAACCTAACTAACCTAAGAAGATCACACACATCCATGCCCAAGGCAGGATTCGAACCTGCGACCGTAGCGGTCGCGCGGTTCTAGACTGTAGCGCCTTTGACCGCTTGGCCACCACGGCCGGCACAGTTCTAGTTACAAATTTTTTCGTGCATAGCACGACATGCTTCGAAAATTTATTCTCGTTATCAATCGCAAATAATTAGTTTTTTGAATATTTAATGTGATGTTTTGAAACACGTATGTAACATAGCAGCGATGGCGAGGCATTGTAGCATCTGTGACCAGAGAGTATGCGCTTGACCGCGCGAGTGTTGCGAGCGGTTCTCAGTCTGTCAGTCAGTCGTTGCGAGTCGGTCAGTGAGTCGTTGCGAGTCGGTCAGTCAGTCGTTGCGAGTCTGTAGCTCTGTCTAGTTGAGAGCAGTACTCTGTCGGTAGTCATCGCGTGCAGTACGCTAGTAGTCGTCATGCAGAGCGGTCGGTCAGTAGTAGCAGCCCAGTGCGGTTGTGTGATGTAGGCGGTCGGCAACACTGGTCAAGATACTGAATGAGGTATACTGTTAATTAATATAATCATTAGATAATGTAAAAATTTGTTTATTGTAATTAATTTCCAACAAATGCCCCAATAATAATTTTGATTTCAAAAGCATTTTTTTCAAAAAATTTTATTTTTTATTGAACTAAAGATTTCGTTGCACTTCCCATTTCACTCCATTTTTTTTAAAGAAAAATTTCAGTAAAATCACCAAAAAAAGAAATATTATTATTTGCAATGCAGTTCCTCCAAGCCGTGCGCACAAAAAAGAGCAGAAATTTGACATCCAGTTATTCTGAGGTAAGACTCTAATTCTGATTGTTTTACACAGGGCCAAAGACCGATATTTCGGTTTAATTGAATTTTCTTATCAGTGAATGGACTTTAATTTTTGTGAAGAATTTACATTTGAGTCAGATTGCGAATTTCACATTTTTGTTGCCATTGTCAGTACATTTCATTGTGGGCAGGTTACGCTTAGAGCAATGTCCATTAGCATTCTTAAATAATATTGTCCATACTTTTTCAAAATTATTATTGGGGCATTTATGAAACACGTATGTAACATAGCAGCGATGGCGAGGCATTGTAGCATCTGTGACCAGAGAGTATGCGCTTGACCGCGCGAGTGTTGCGAGCGGTTCTCAGTCTGTCAGTCAGTCGTTGCGAGTCGGTCAGTGAGTCGTTGCGAGTCGGTCAGTCAGTCGTTGCGAGTCTGTAGCTCTGTCTAGTTGAGAGCAGTACTCTGTCGGTAGTCATCGCGTGCAGTACGCTAGTAGTCGTCATGCAGAGCGGTCGGTCAGTAGTAGCAGCCCAGTGCGGTTGTGTGATGTAGGCGGTCGGCAACACTGGTCAAGATACTGAATGAGGTATACTGTTAATTAAAGAAAAATTTTGCCGCGCTTGGCAAGTCCAAATGACTCACCATCGCTGCCAAATTTTTGCCCCCCCAGTGGAGGGTTATGAAACACGTATGTAACATAGCAGCGATGGCGAGGCATTGTAGCATCTGTGACCAGAGAGTATGCGCTTGACCGCGCGAGTGTTGCGAGCGGTTCTCAGTCTGTCAGTCAGTCGTTGCGAGTCGGTCAGTGAGTCGTTGCGAGTCGGTCAGTCAGTCGTTGCGAGTCTGTAGCTCTGTCTAGTTGAGAGCAGTACTCTGTCGGTAGTCATCGCGTGCAGTACGCTAGTAGTCGTCATGCAGAGCGGTCGGTCAGTAGTAGCAGCCCAGTGCGGTTGTGTGATGTAGGCGGTCGGCAACACTGGTCAAGATACTGAATGAGGTATACTGTTAATTAATATAATCATTAGATAATGTAAAAATTTGTTTATTGTAATTAATTTCCAACAAATGCCCCAATAATAATTTTGATTTCAAAAGCATTTTTTTCAAAAAATTTTATTTTTTATTGAACTAAAGATTTCGTTGCACTTCCCATTTCACTCCATTTTTTTTAAAGAAAAATTTCAGTAAAATCACCAAAAAAAGAAATATTGTTATTTGCAATGCAGTTCCTCCAAGCCGTGCGCACAAAAAAGAGCAGAAATTTGACATCCAGTTATTCTGAGGTAAGACTCTAATTCTGATTGTTTTACACAGGGCCAAAGACCGATATTTCGGTTTAATTGAATTTTCTTATCAGTGAATGGACTTTAATTTTTGTGAAGAATTTACATTTGAGTCAGATTGCGAATTTCACATTTTTGTTGCCATTGTCAGTACATTTCATTGTGGGCAGGTTACGCTTAGAGCAATGTCCATTAGCATTCTTAAATAATATTGTCCATACTTTTTCAAAATTATTGTGGGGAGGTTACACTCGGCTCCCATTTGTATTAAGTATTTTCATTTCTTTTAAAATTACGGTGGGGAGGTTACACTTGAAACACGTATGTAACATAGCAGCGATGGCGAGGCATTGTAGCATCTGTGACCAGAGAGTATGCGCTTGACCGCGCGAGTGTTGCGAGCGGTTCTCAGTCTGTCAGTCAGTCGTTGCGAGTCGGTCAGTGAGTCGTTGCGAGTCGGTCAGTCAGTCGTTGCGAGTCTGTAGCTCTGTCTAGTTGAGAGCAGTACTCTGTCGGTAGTCATCGCGTGCAGTACGCTAGTAGTCGTCATGCAGAGCGGTCGGTCAGTAGTAGCAGCCCAGTGCGGTTGTGTGATGTAGGCGGTCGGCAACACTGGTCAAGATACTGAATGAGGTATACTGTTAATTAATATAATCATTAGATAATGTAAAAATTTGTTTATTGTAATTAATTTCCAACAAATGCCCCAATAATAATTTTGATTTCAAAAGCATTTTTTTCAAAAAAATTTATTTTTTATTGAACTAAAGATTTCGTTGCACTTCCCATTTCACTCCATTTTTTTTAAAGAAAAATTTCAGTAAAATCACCAAAAAAAGAAATATTATTATTTGCAATGCAGTTCCTCCAAGCCGTGCGCACAAAAAAGAGCAGAAATTTGACATCCAGTTATTCTGAGGTAAGACTCTAATTCTGATTGTTTTACACAGGGCCAAAGACCGATATTTCGGTTTAATTGAATTTTCTTATCAGTGAATGGACTTTAATTTTTGTGAAGAATTTACATTTGAGTCAGATTGCGAATTTCACATTTTTGTTGCCATTGTCAGTACATTTCATTGTGGGCAGGTTACGCTTAGAGCAATGTCCATTAGCATTCTTAAATAATATTGTCCATACTTTGCTACAATGCCTCGCCATCGCTGCTATGTTACATACGTGTTTCAGTTTGCGTGTGGGTCATTCTGCCTCTTTTGCCCTGGAGCTGTCTTCTTGTGATTATATAGTAGTCAGAAAATCGCATAAAATAAATATTGCAATTTTCTACGATTTAATGTAATAAAATAGCATTTTTGTCTGACTTCTTAACTTCTTCAAGTGTTCCTCCTGTATGTAATAACTGTAGAAAACCCATCAATAAGTTAATTCCTTCTCACATTCCACTCAATAATTGCAGCAAAATCGTGTGAATATATAAATCATAAACGATAATCGAAATAGTTATTAATGTTAGGACAGACATTATCAATTATAACTTGATCTAAATAATGTAATTAACGAAAATGTAGTAATTTTTCTTTGGAAAGCCACAGTGACGTAGTATATTTCTACCGTATTTTGATTTTGATTTTACATAAACAAGAAACGTCATCGGTAGTTTGCATGTGTATAGATTTCTGCACAATGAAGTAGGTGCAGTATCTGCAAGCAGACAGAGAACAACTAGCACTTCCTAACATCAACACGTAAAAAAAATCTGATTTTCTGATTGCAGCAAAATCACAAGAGGACGAATGTAGAGCGAGAGAGAACAACAAGAAACACAAACATCACATGAACAGATAGAGATTGGTGGTTTAAATAGTAATATACTGCATGAGTTACAATTTCTTCATTCACAGCGGCGCATTTCGGGAATTTATTCTCATTATCAGGTGCAAATATTTACCTTAGTATTTTTTAGCAAGTGCAAATTTCTGCACAAATCCTCGAAATGCGTCGTGCACTGCGTGAAAAGATTGTAACTGGTGCGGTGTTTTATTGGTTAAATCACTAATCTTAACGCAAAGCTGTCACTAATACGAAGGTTGGTTTGAGCGCCTCAGTACTTTATTAGCCTTGGTAACTTCCTCCGGCCATTGCACTGACATACCAGCGAGTTATAGCGGAACGTACTCTGTAAAGTGGACTCCATACCATGGTGCAACTCGGAGTTAAGAAACATTGCCAGAGATAAAAGCAATGAAAGTGACATAAAAACTTTAGGACTGATCGGAGATCGAACCCTAGACTTTTTCTTTAATTGGTCCTCCTCCTTCTACTTCAGCCCTTCCTCCCGCTGCCTCCCGCTCACCAATTGGTATCTTCTCGTGTGGCTTCAGTGCCGTGCCGTTAGCGTTGTCTTGTGGGTGTGCAGGTGGCAATTAAAAGCCTTCTCCCTTAAAGTAAAAGTTCTTCCTTTCTTAAAACAAGGATAAAAATTTTGCTCTTAAAAATAAAAATAAATGTTATTCTTGAAGTTAAGATATTTTTCGCATGAACTAATGAATCCTGGCTTCATTGCAGTTTGAGTCTTCTCCTCAGCAAATAAAACCGAAACATGACATTCTGCACTTTCAAAAATATAAAAAAATTCTTAAAAATTCACATTTATACCTTTTCTAATGCAATATTCTCCTTGGAAATTAAAATCTTCCTTTGGAAACTAAAATGAATTTTTCTCGAAGTGAATAAATAAGATTGTGTTCAACATTTAATTACGTGTTCCGTCTGGCTGTCTCTCCTTGTAGTGTTTCTAAAATCGTGTTACTGCTTTTACCCGGCTGTTTTATCCCAGATATGTTTATTTCAGAATACGACGTGCCTTATCAGTCGTGCAGTGTACATTTACAATAATGTCACTATTGTTAGCTGGGCTTCGTGTTGTACTGATCAAGTGTTAACCTGAAAACGCAAGGTAGCGAGATCGAATACCCTTCAGACACTAATTTTTCAGTCTGCCTTGACACTAGACTTCTCCTCTCAGTGATGTGAAGGTATGTCAGGAACGACACTTGGTTTGGATTTCATGTTGAACTTAGGTTCCCCTTCCGCGGGAGAACATCTGCGGAGGAATAAAAGCGTGTAAGTAGCGGAAGTGGTGCCCAGTTGAAAGAATTTGCAAACAGTAGTCCGAATCATCCCTCTTGAGAGACTCCCAACCAATCACACCACACGAATTTATTTTTTAGAATATTTCCAAAAATGTTAATATGGTTTACATCTTTTACAGTATTCCAAAATTCGGAACGGATAAAAGCACGTAAGTGATTGATATTACGTTGTCTGCTTTCTACTACATGTGTTGCTGCATGTCCAGGTGCATATGGCAATGTTATTTTTTGCTAACGGTAAGCAAAGTTTGTCTGTTCGAAACAGTTCTCGATTTGCTATACTGCAGGCAATTGTCTAGTCAAGGAGTGTCTGAGATGCGTCCAGTTTCCATCACACTACTACAGGCTTATCTCTGAATCACAGAATAAATTCCTCCACAAAACTTACATGCTGCAATCGTAATCAAGTGACTCTTACATAGGTTATCGTTCATCCAGATCATATCATTGGTTGGATTGGTTATATTGCACTCTATCACTGATTCCTCGAGCCTTATAAATTATAATTAAAAAACAAAACGTAACCACTCAGTAAACACTAAGTTTTTTTTTAAGTTTACGTCATGTTTCAGAGAGTTTGTTCTATATTTAGGTAACATGTCAAGTGTTTAGTTAAGATGCAGAGCCGTGCAAAGCAGGTGGCGAGTTAGGCAGCAACCAACGGCGCTGGCACAGAGCGGGTGCGGAACTAACCGAAGAGAAGCAAGAAAGAAAAACGATTTACATTGGTTCAAATGGCTTTGAGCACTATGCGACTTTACTTCTGAGGTCAACAGTCGCCTAGAACTTAGAACTAATTAAACCTAACTAACCTAAGGACATCACACACATCCATGCCCGAGGCAGGATTCGAACCTGCGACCGTATTCGGTCGCTCGGTTCCAGACTGCAGCGCCTAGAACCGCATGGCCACTCCGGCCGGCACAATTTACATATTAACCGGGAGAAGTACGGGGGTTCTCCTGTCCCTCGTGTTCCGAACTTCTCAGCACGAGAAGTAGTCCTTCCCTCGAACCCCGACTGTATACGCACGCTACACAGCGTCATTTCCTCCAAGTAAAATAATAAAGGGAAGGTTACTAAAGTAACCGTCATGAAACTAGACACTTCAAGGCACATGCGCTGCCTACAGTCCACATACCCCAAGCAGCGTGATTCCCTCATAGGTCTGTTGCCGCTTGTACCGTGCAGTCTGTCAGCGCCAGCTGTATTTCCGTGCGATATCGTGTGTTCACCTGTGGCTTCTGTGGAGTCGTGCATAGACGAGTATTTGATAGCGAAATGCAGGAGCAACGGCCTACGTGTAGTCCTACTCAAGTCGGTTTGCGTTAAGCGCTAAAAGACATTCGAAAACAAACTAAAACTTTCTATAGAAAGTAATAAATTTTTTTATTGCTCTGGCTAACAGTGAAGAAACTACGAATAAAAACAATTTTGCGCAAGTTCGTTAAAAGGACACTGACCGAGCAAAGTGGTTCAGTGATTAGCACACTGGACTCGCATTCGGGAGGACGACGGTCCAATCTCTTGTCCGGCCATCCTGATTTAGGTTTTCCGTGATTTCCCTAAATCGCTCCAGGCAAATGCCGGGATGGTTCCTTTGAAAGGGCACGGCCGACATCCTTCCCCATCCTTCCCTAATCCGATGAGACCGATGACCTCGCTGTCTGGTCTCGTCCCCCAAACAACACAACCCATTAAAAGGACAACAAAACGTCTTTCAGTACGATCGGCTGAGCATGTGTTTTGATTCCCCAAGATAGGAATATGAATGCACAAGGAAGTCTACGGAATTTTACGATGTTGACAAAGAGTTAGTGTGTAGCACTGTACTTAGATACTGAGAAAGATGAAAGTGTCCGACAGCTAGATAAATACTGGGTAATCCACGCGAAAAAATTAATTATTCTGACTCAGAGTCCTTCGTTCTTTGTCTTCTCCACTCATATAGTTTTTGATTCAGAAAGTATAATGGTGGAAGAAAATGATCAGGGGAACGCAGAGACATTGCAGCAGCAAGAACTTATTACGTGTTGAGGACAGTAGTCTTATACTATACTTCGATAAAACTTATGTTTCACAGTACCATGCTAAACTAAACTCCGTGTCATCCTCAGACCATAGGCGTCACTGGACCCGGGTATGGAGGGGTATTTGGTTATCACACCGCTCTCCGGGCCATTGTTAGTTTCACGACCGGATCCTCTACTTCCCCATCAAGTAGCTCCTGAATCGCCAAGCTTGACAGCGACAGCTCTTGACTTCGGTGATCTGCCGGGAACCGGCGTTACCACTGCGGCAAGGCCATTGGCGCACAAAACTAAACGCACGAATGTATTTTGATCGACTTATACGGAAGCAGAGCATGAGAGTACTTACAGTTACTTTTCTAAACTGTATTTCGGCGATTTGGGTGACAGGTGCAGTGACGAAAGGTGAGTAAGAGCTGCAAATGAAAAGCTTTCGGGAGATGGGGAACATTCTTGGTCCCACTGAGGCGAGCCGTCGGAACACAAATCTTTTAGGCGGAAAGATACCAGTACTCACGCCCTGCCACGCGGGGTAGCCGCGCGGTCTTGGACGTCTTGCCACGGTTCGCGCGGTTCCCTCCGTCGGAGGTTCGAGTCCTCCCTCGGGCATGGGTGCGTGTGTGTTATCTTTGTCACTCAGGTACTAAAATTAATTTTATAATTTTCTTAACAACTTTTTAGCTAGAAGTTTTTACAGGGTCCAACACAACGCAAGTTAATCAGCGAGACATTTTTTGTAACACAGCTGGATCAGTTTCACAGTCTTTATGGCATTTTATTTTTTATCTCAGAATGTTTTCTGTTTTCGCGATAAAATATACATCACATGCATCTATAAGCTTTGAGAATGTTCATATATTTTTTTCAGAGCATATCAATGGTTTTGTATTACCAACAGGTTGAAGTAAAAAGTTATTTTTCTTTGAAATTTCTTGTACCATTAGTTTTTCCTTTTTTCGTAGCAGCTGCCAATTTTTTCTCCATCTGGTTGTAGAATAAAAATAGTGATGTGCAACATATTTTTGGAATTTTTACTAATATTTGAAGTTACCACTATCTGGTAATGCTGTAAGACGGATAGATGACATTGAAGTGCCCATTTTCGGTGTATCTAACAGACGTCTATCACTTGGATCACACAGCTTCCGTCTACACACGTCGTTAATGTATCACAATCAGTTGCCACTACTAGTTCATGCTACTATTTTGCTGTGGGAAGATCTCAAAGGTCGGCGAACGGGTGCTGAAGCAAACATGCTATTTGACCGAATGCTTCCGGTTTTTTCATATTTCTGCCAACTGAAGACTGGAGCAATATGCGACGGTCTAGGATGGAAGAAACAGGAGAGGAGAGGGCAATAAATTACTTGCCCCTCCATCCCGAACTTTTGCCGCTCAAAAGTTTCGGTTGGCACAATCTGTTCTGTAAATAAAACAGAATGCGAGAATAAGCCTTCTGTGGCTTATTAAGAATATTATGAGGGTTGATAGCCGTTGTGCAAATAGACAGTTATAATGCATGAATCTGAGCTAAACCCTCTTGTAAACAACGAACGCTCTGCTACTGGCCATCGGCTGCATTGCTGAAGCATCTGGTGTCAGAAGACCGCTACAAGTAAACCATTCTCACGTTTTAGGTGTTTTGCTATTATTTTAGCGCGAATGAAACTCTGATACATGTAAAAACATTCAAAATCTAAAATGGTTAATTCATCTAGTTATTGTATCAACTCACAATGGACAATCTGTTTTGCTGTTTTAATTTTTATTCAGTCCAGCTAGAAAATTATAAAATTTGCTAAATTTGCGTAAAAAATTGCAGAAAAGTAGAATTGCAGCTTTCACAGCTTAACCAGGGTAGTGGGATCACCTGCCGCGCGGGACTAGCCGAGCGCTCTAAAGCGCTGCAGTCATGGACTGTACGGCTGGTCCTGGTGGAGGTTCGAGTCCTCCCTCGGGCATGGGTGTGTGTGTTTGTCCAGTATCTGATATTAATAAAGATACGGTAATAATAATAATATTAATAATAAATATAGTACGTCATCTGGTTCTGAACTTCATTAGGGGTCCGTACTTGGTTCAAATGGCCCTGAGCACTATGGTACTTAACAGCGGAGGTCATCAGTCCCCTAAAACGCAGAACTACTTAAACCTAACTAACCTAAGAACATCACACACATCCATGCCCGAGGCAGGATTCGAATCTGCGACCGTAGTGGTCGCGCGGTACCAGAGTGAAGTGCCTAGAACCGCTCGGCCACAGAGGACGGCGGTTCCGTACTTCACTCTGTAGAAACAGAACCGTCACAGGATCAGTTTGTTGTCCATCTGTCTGTCAGTCTATCCGACAGTTACAACGCTGCTTCTCAGGAAAGGGCACACGTTCACGTTGCAATGTATGTCACGTACTAAGTCCTTCGGTCCCTTGGCGGTGTAATACATTGAAGCTTCTAGGTCAATGTAGTGGAAAGATACGGCCATTTATGTCACATATTTTTACACTCGCAAACTCACTCATTACAACCTAAAGGGTATTTTCCGTTGGCCTGAAGTTATGAAATTTTGCTAGAAGCAGGCTTTCACAATACAAGTAAAGGAAAAGAATTCGAAATTTGTTAATTTATAATTATATCACACGAAAAAAGTATTTCTTTTGTCATTTTTATTCGATTTCAAACTGGAAATTAAAACAATCGGTAATTCTGTATTCAGGCTGACGGGGTCGCAATGGTAAAAGTTAAACACCAGACAAGAATTGACTTTATTGCTCATAAGTCGCGTTTCGGAATTTATCCATCATCTGGTATTCAGGAGCGATCGATTTGAAATTTATCCATTATCAGACATCCAGCAGCGGTCACTGCACATTCAGTATTTGCCCCTGGATATTTGATATTGGACAAATTCCAAAACGCGTCATATGAGCAATAAAGTCATTCCTTAACTGAGGTCTGACTTTTACCATTGCGACCCAATTAGCCTGAATCGAGAACTACTGGTTATTATAACAATGGTCGCCTGCCTCCTGCGTGACTCTGTGTTAAATTTATATTATTGAAAGTAAAAGTTCTTGAAAATCTTGGGATCCCTGGAACCGATATCTTGCCAGCATCAATGTCGACGAGAGGGAAAAGTGGTAGAGATTCTCGATTTCCGAAATGGATGAAATGGCTGTGTACATAATTTAAGTTTGTACGGAGCGATCAGTGCGCGAGTTCTTCCAGCACTAGGCTAATTTTTTAAAATTAAACTTTTCTAGTTGCTGGAAAGTTACTGAAAGTGTGTGTTCCTGAATAGTGGACATTTTGGACTAAATAAGGGCCTTATATATTAGGATCGTGCATAAATTCGTAGCGTTTTTGTCTTGCATTTGGTAATCCGGTTGCTATGGGTTTACTTGTCGATTGTCATTTTTTTATTTGTAGTTCACTGTTACTATTTGAGTTTACGTAACATTTTGTCATTGGGAGGTAGAGAATGGAGCTGTAGACGCTAGAAAATGGATGCCGAGTCGAGAAATCGTAACATTTCCGACATATGCTTCTGTCTGCGTCCGGTAGAGAGGTGAAAACAGCGGAGGTAGCCAGAACATCTGCACCGTGTATGGGGTAATGCCACTGGACAGAGCACTGCGAGAAAATGGCTTTCTCCTTCGAAGGGAGATGGTTTGGACTTTAGTGGTTCACTACGTTCAGGAAGACCTGAACGCATCAATCCACTATGATCCACGTCAGTATACTAAAGAATTGGCAAGTGTGATTAACTGTGATCATTCCTCCATCGTGTAACATTTTCACGCAGTGGAGAAAGTTCAAAAATCGGGTGTATAGGTACTGCATACTCTAGGCCAAAATCATAAAAATCAGCGGGTGGCCAGATGTTCATCCCTGCTTGCTCGTCATCAATTGGCTAACACCGAAAATTCCTACCCTGTATCGTTACTGGTGACGAGAAATAGTGTCCTTATGATAACATAAGGAAAAAAAGGAGTGGCTGAGTCCAAACAAATCGGCAACTACCGTGCAAAGACATGAGAGCATCCACAAAAGATAATGAAAAGCATCTGTGGAACAACGACGGTGTGGTGTCCTATGAATTGCTTCCCCAAGGTGCAGCTATCACTGCTGATATATATTGGCAATACCTGCGATCCAAGAACAACGACCAGGAAGACTGCGTAAAGTAATGCTACTCCACGATAACGCCTGCCCGTTTTTTGCTAGACTGACAGAAAACACTAAAGGAGTTGGGCTGGAAAGTCATTCCACACGCACCTTATTCACCTAATCTTGCGCCCACAGATTTTCACCTTTTTTCGCTCTATCGAAAAACCTTCAAGGAACTTCCTTTCCGAATGAAAATACCCTCCGTACATGGTTCGACGAGTTCTTTGCCTCAAAACCACGTAATTCGTACAGTCGCGGATACCCAGAGTTGTAAACAGAGAAGGGAAATATATTATTGATGACTCTGTTAAGAGTATACGTTATGTTCATTAAACTTATGGAGAAACGCTACGAATATATGCACCAGCGTAACAGATTGTTCTTTTTTTTCGGCCGCCCCCGGTAGCTGAGTGGTAACAGTCAGCCTTCGGCGGCGCAGCGGTTCGGACGGTGTTTACGTCCCTGCCGCACGTCTGCGCGAGAGGTGTTTACGTTAAGTGTGTAGCGGTGTGTCGCTGTAATACATAGAACGAATCATGGCCTTGTCGTTCCGCAAATCGACACTGAAATTTAGTTTTGTTAACGAATATGCTCGACCGAAGGCTTACGAGATCGAACGTTATTTCCGGGACGAGGTGAAAATCGAACCTGACGTTCTAGTTGGAATACACTTATCTATAGTCAGCAGCGTGGTCTATGTCAAGCTCATAAATGAAGCGGCATGTGACGAACTCCTACTTTGACACCGACAAGGACTTCGTTTCTGTCGTTGGGACGGGAATGTTGGAGCGGTAACAGTTGAACACGCCGGCATGGGCCTCCGAACGATCTGCGTCTTTGAGCTTCCATTCGAAGTGCCAGAAGAACTGGTGACAGACGCCCTGCGTCCTTATGGAACGGTCCTATCCCACGTGGCTGAAAAATGGGCGAGTTTCAAGACGTATCCTGTCCTCAATGGCGTCAGACAAATACGGATCGAACTGCGAAAACACGTCCCATCATACTTGTACATCGCCGGTTGTAGGGCGATTGTCATTTCCGACGGACAACCAAGGACGTGCTCTGGATGTGGGAAGGGGGGACACATACGTTCTGAGTGTGCTCAACGAAGGTTATTACAGCTGCCACGGGATGATCCACCCCTCAAAGCCGCATCCGACTGTGCTCCCCATGACTTACGTCGCCGCATTACGCGATGACTTGGGCCGCGAGACGGACGCGTACCAGAACACACAGACAGCGGCGGCTCGTGGCGAGCCACAGAAAGACGACGATGCGCTGGACCGCCTGCAGCAGTCACAGGACGCCCTCACTTCGGTTCCGCTTGCGGCCCCTTCGGATAAGGCACTTGGAGACGTGGGTAATACGACGGCTCACGATTCCGACGTCCCCCACGAACAACTGGAGACCATGCTGACCTCTGATTCCGAGGCCCGGCAACGTAAACAGCGATCACCAAAACGCCGGAAGAAGCGCCGCCTCACGGTGGAGAACGACCACTCTGATCTAGCAGATAATTCTGAGAAGTTTACGGGTACAGAGCAGACGACCATGGATACAGAAGAACTGCCTAGCGTGGATGTAACGGTGGCCAGTGGGACGGCGGCACGACCTACCGCTGACGATGCTCCAGACACAGCGAAGGAGCTCGATAGACGGCCACAGGCTACTGAGGAGGTTACGGCGCCTGCAACGCACGACAACGATGGGACACTACGGGACTGGTCAGAAGAGCCACCCCCGTGGGGAACAGATGATGCCGGAGGAACTGCTCCCACGCACTCTCCCGGTATAAGACCAGCAGTGTGCACGGAATAATGGCAGACCATATGAGGGGACGGCGGGGGACGTTAGTCCGACAGCAGCCTATGTACGGCAAAATTAGCGACCGTACGGTACCCTATCTACGTTGACCGCCATGCAACAAGTTTATCGGATAGGGTCTGTTAACATCAATAGCATTGGGACGCTGGTAAAAATCAAGATGCTCAGTGACACGATAAAGGCTGCGGATTTAGACATAGCACTATTACAAGAAGTTCGGGTACTTCCCCCCTCGGACTTTTACGGTTCCGACATTTACTGTTCCCCGTGTGACGAGAGAGGCGTTGGCACAGCTATACTATTAAAGGAAGGGATACGTGCAGACGAAGTAGAGTATTTGCCATCTGCCCGTGGTACGGCCGTGACCATAGGTGGAATACGTTTGATCAACATATACGCACCGTCAGGCTCGGATAAGAGAAGGGACAGAGCAGATTTTTACGCCCATGAGGTTGCACCGTTGTTTCAGGGACGATACGATGGTTGCATACTCGGCGGAGATTTTAATTGTGTGCTCGACAGAACGGACCAACAACCTAACTATACTACTAGCCAAGAACTTAGGGAGCTGGTCAACGGGATGGAATTAGTCGATACATGGGACCTGAAGTATCGCAACCAACCAGGATATACATTTTTTACTAGCCACTCCGCGAGCCTTTTGGATCGGATCTACGTTTCAAGGGCGTTAGCAATGTCGACGGTGGACGCAGAAATATGGCCGACAGCGTTTACAGACCACGAGGCATATATTTGTACGATTAACCTTGCTAGCCAGCAGGTATGGAGACGGAGGGGTAATTGGAAGATGAACGACTCCCACCTGCGAGATGCAGAATGCCGACGCATGGTGGAGGACGCGTGGCATGGCTGCCTTCGTCGACGAAATTCTTTCGGTTCTGTCCTGCAGTGGTGGGTCGAGTGCGCAAAGCCAGCTTTACGGAGGACGTTAATAGGTTACGGGAAGGAGGTTTCTCAATGGCAGCGCACGATCACTGAGTTTCACTTTACGGCTCTCCGGGAACTGTTAGCTCAACCACCTACACCAGAACGCCAGACGGCCGTCCACCGAGTTAAGGCGAAGCTGGTACAACTTGCGACGCAGAGGATGGCAGTTACGATGATACGCGCGAGGTCGCAGGATTTACTGCCCAACGAGGTTCCCTCGATGCATTATGTGCTAAAGGAAAGACGAAGAAGACGCAGGAATTTAAAACATGAGATCGATCTCGGCGATGGCCGTCGTTTTACAACACAAAGGGGCATAGCACAGGCGTTCACGGATCATTTTAGCAGATTCTATGCGAGCAACGGGGAGGGTCAGAGGGAGCTGGGGAACGTCCTGGAAGAGATCCCAGACGCGACGACTGTGAACGGGGAAGCAGACGGGTTATCTGAAATTACGTGTGAAGAGCTGGAGGAAGCAATTACACGAGGTGCTTGCAACAAGTCCCCAGGTCCAGACGGATTCCCGTTGGAATTTTACCGTGCCTTTGTGACCATTATGACACCGATGTGGCTATGTATGTTTAATGAGCTTCTGCGGCAAGAAGTACCGGTTCACAATCAATTCACGGAAGGGCTCATGATACCGATACCGAAGCTCCGTGGTGGCAAACGGCCTTGTGATTATCGCCCCTTGACTCTCCTTAATAGTGACTATAAGATCTTCATGCGCATCTTGGGAAGTCGTATCAAAAAGTCGCTGGAGAATAGAATACATGCCGATCAGACTTGTCTTGGCGGCATCAGTAATATCCACACAGCCTTAGGAGACTATCGTGACATCGTCGCCCTCGCGGCTGCATGCCGCCTCCGGGGGGCGATGGTTGCAGTAGATTTCGATCATGCTTTTGATCGCGTGGATCATGTGTACCTCGCGGCGGTGATGAACAGGATGGGTGTCTCGCCATTATTGACCAATGCTGTGATGCGGCTGTTGCACGGCGCCAGATCAGCGATGGTGGTCAACGGAGGGAGAAATGAATATTTTAAGATCTTAAGATCAGTGAGACAGGGCTGCCCCTCCTCGATTCTGCTTTAAGCGATCGCCTTAGAACCGTGCCTCGCAGGCCTTCGCCGCCGTCTTACCGGGATCTCTCTACGGCATTTATCATTCAAATGCAGAGCATACGCGGATGATATTGTGTTCCTCGTACGGAATGAGAGGGAGACTCAAACAGCAATGGATTGGCTACAGACGTATGGGATGGCAGCAGGAAGTGTGGTCAACTACCGAAAATCACAATTCATGCATGTGGGGCGTGGACTAGAACCAGGAACGGAAGGACCCTTACCTGCGGTGGAAACCCTCTGCTGTTTGGGTATCACCTTTCATAAAGAGACAGCGAGAACGGCTGCGGACAACTACCGAAGACTGTTACTCAGAGTCCGCACGGCAGTACGACTAAACGCCCTACGGTCGATGGATATGCTGCAGCGAGTGTTACTCGTCAACCTTTATCTCGCGCCCATGATGTGCCACCTGACACACCTTCTCCCCTTGACGCGCACGATGGCTATGAGGATTCAGGCGGCTTTTGGGTACTATGTGTGCCTGGGACAACTCTTTAAGGTACAGCACAACACGTTTATCCTCCCAGCGCGAGAGGGGGGCGTTGGTTTAGTGAACGTGCACGAGAAGGCACGTGCCATGTATATTAATACTATGCTCAAACGGTGGCGCAACAGGAATCACTCGCTTACGGGGACGATCATCGAAGAACTCGTACCAACATCGCATCTTCCTCCAGTCAGTGTCGGCCGTATATCGCCCCCTTTAACGTATGTGCGCACGTTCATCGTGGAACACAGTTACGTTCTAGAGCGTTTATCGACGACCCGACAGTCGACATCGAAGGACGTGTACCATCTGCTTCTTCGACAGATCGCCCGGAATAGGGTGGAACGCAAACATCCAGCTGTTAATTGGCACGTGGTGTGGCGCGCGGTCCACCACCCCCACCTACCTACATCAGTCAGATCAACATGGTACATTGTAGTCAACCGAAAATACCCTACAAATGATAAAAAGTACGCAATACATTTGGCGGATTCGCCCTTGTGTCAGCAATGCGGCGTGCTGGATACGGACGACCATCGGCTGGTCTGCGGCGAGGGATTGGCTGTCTGGACTCTCGCAAGAAAGATAATAGCGTTCATGCGGCGCACTATCTATACAGCAGTCTGTTCTGACATAGTAGTTTTTTCCAGAGGAAACGTATTTTCCGCGTCATAAGACGAACGCAGTGGCGTGGATCACAGGTATGACGGTCCATTACATCTATAGAGACACACGTACGAACTTACTGAACGTCCTGGATTACTGGCAATACTTGCAAGATGGACACACAAAACTATTACGGCTACAAAAGTACAAGGATTGGTATGCCAATTTCCTAGTAACGGTTTTTGCGGACCCGCCATATACTTGGGGTGTGCCGGGTGCGTAAAGATGAGCGGCGATGCTTTCGTTGTGAAACCGACCAAGTAATGTGATCGACTAAGAACATTATGCGAGTATGCGACATACGAAAAACTCACGCTTGAACAGTTAGCAAATGGATGTACTTCAAATTTTGTTTTCATATCCAAAATATTTTCTTTAGGGTGCCGGAGGTGGCCCCACTTTGATTTTGTTGTTATTTCATGCTGCATGGTAGGACGGCAGCGAGGTTCCTTCCAGAACAGTTATCATGTGTCAGGACGTCCTATGTTTATTTTGTGAATAATAAAGGTTTCTGTTTCTCCTACCTTCCTTCATATAAAATAAATAAATAAAAACCCCTCACTCAAAAAAAAATTTAAAAAAAGTCGGCGGAGCACTTGCCCGCGAAATAAATAAAAAAAAGTGGTCAGCGTGACGGAGTGCCGTCCTACGGACCCGGGTTCGATTCCTGGCTGAAAAAAAAAGTGGTCAGCGCGACAGGCTGTCAATCTTAAGGCCCCGGGTTCGATTCCCGGCTGGGCCGGGCAAGTTGCCGAAGTGGCGTCAAATCGAAAGACTTGCACCAGGCGAGCGGTCTACCGGACGGGAGGCCCTCGTCACACGACATTATTATTATTATTGTGTTCTTGTTCTTAGTATTGGTTTTGAGAATTGAACTATTCGTTGGAAAATGGAATTTATTATTTACAAGAAACTGCATTAAGTGGCAAATGCTCGTATATTGAGAAGTAGCAGTCAGTATACCCAGCCCCTGAACAGGCCTCTGCAGGATGTTCGTGAGTTAGCACCGCAAATAACGCGTATTACACGTTTTTGGGCTCTTGAAAAGTTTTATTCGACTTAAGGAGTTAAATCAAAATATTATACCATACGATATTACGCAATGGAAATAAGCAAAACATGCCTCCGTTTTTATTTTTGCGTCACTTGCCTGATAGCATTCGCATTGGAAACAAGGATTTGTTTAGACGTTTCAGCAGTTGTTTGGTATGATCCAACCAATTGATTTTATTATCAAGTTATAATCCCAGGAATCTGACAACGTCATCCTTTGTGCTTCTCCATACTTCATGCATATGCTGTGTGGAAACAGCTTATATTTTGTGAACTGCATGTAGTGAGTCTTTTACAAGCTTAATGAAAGTAAGTTGACTATTACCCATTTATTAACGTCCATGAAACTGCCATTAGCAGCCTTTTCGCATACCATTCTCGATTGATATTTATTGCAATACTTGTGTCATCTCCAAATAAAACAAACTCTGCGTCTGTCAGTTTAACTGATGAAAGGTCATTAATGCACACAAGGAAAAGCAAAGGTCTGAAGATCGACCGTTGTGGGACATCACCCGTAATTAGTTTCCATGTATAGTGATGGCTGATAGCATAATTCCATTGATCTCTCGTACTAACAGCTTTTGTTTCTTACTTGCGAGATATAATATGAAGTGTTTTAAGCACTGCCAGTGACACCATACTACTCTAATTTATTTAACTGCTTTTGGCAAACCGAACAAAATGCCTGCATACTTGTTTTGTAGATAAAACTGCCTTTTCCTGCTGCTACTTAATTTGTATAACCCCATACGCATTTCGCCTTATCTTGTTCTACGGCATCATCAATGGGATCTACAACAACACATTTAGTTAGTTTTAGATTATTAAACAGATCACGTCGCGATTTTTTTTGTAAAAAATAATTGGTTACGGTTTGCTGATCTGTGTTTCCTCACATCTGGTCTGGAGGTCGCACTACCATTTTTATTACTGTCATATACGCGCAACTTTGCGTTCTGACCCTCTTCACCCTGTTCACCATGTTTCTCATTCTTTTTCGTGGTGTACTATTGTTCTTTTGCCACTTGATATTATTATTTCGCCGGACACTGCTTTCCAAAACGTAAATATTGTGACTCCATTACGTGTTTCCTCCTCTTTGGCATATTTAATTACTTCTTGCCAACTTAACGAAGTACAACCTTACTCAGATTGTTGGCACCATTTCACTATGGTCGGACGCAACATTGCATTTCGTTCATATACTGCCAGAATTTAACGGTGAATCTATGTACAATTTACTTGTTTTGACTATTTGAATCGTACTGTCCTACGTCCTTCAACTTTGGAGCACATATCCAGTTTCCACGCTACTGCAATTGAACACTGACATGCACCGGAGCAGAACTGTGTGTATAAGAAAACCCCGAAAATTTACTCTCCTCTGTCAATGTGTCTCGTGTTGTGCAGTGGTCTTAGCATAGGACGACATGCGTCTGAAGCCTCTACGTATTTTGTCCAGTGTGCTTACTAATCGTAGTCCAATGCATGTACACAGCGGAAATTGCATCCTAGACTATCCACGACTTCCTCCTTCACATATGGAAACTCTGGAAGGAGGCATTATTCTACTGGGTGTATTGGCGTATGACAGCCTGGAACACTAACAGAAATAAATAGCGACGTTGAAGACCTGTACTAGACATATATGCAATGACTGCGTTATTACAGTTTCGTGCCCTTTCTAAGGGAAAGTAATTGTAACAGAGGGATAGCAAGTTGCCGTTGCTGTAACCGTGTACCAAGTCATAACGAAGCCCCTTCCAGTTATGGCACTTAATGATCCTGCAGTTTGGCCACTACCTTCTCATGAACAGATTTCATCCAGGGCGAAAAGGCCCATCAGTGCGCGTAGGCACATCAACATTTCTACTCAGTAGTTCACCATACAGTGCGTGGATGAGAGTATATCGAGTACTAGACTCACTCCACCTCTTCCCTTTCTACCTCCTCCTCACTAATTCAACTCCCACTTTCATTTTGGATGTTGTGCAGGAAGAATGGCTGTAGGCACTCCTCTGCGTATTTCGCTAATTTTACCATCCCAGTGAGCTGTAAGTTGTAAGAGTACTGCTACATTTTTTAGTTAGGATTACCAGTGAAAGTAAATCCGAACGTGACCTGATTTGTGAACTATCCACTTTCGTGTACAAAATGTTGACTCATAAGTCAAAGAATACCATCTGACTGCAAAGGAATTAAAGAAAGTTACCTAGACAGTTACCATAAACGTTTGTTTGCCCGTCGATCAATACTGGACAAAACAACAGGAAAATTGAATTTAAGCAAATATGAGCGATCATATCTGAGCTGTCGTCGGCTCGCGCTGATGCCGTTCATCTTTTTGGCATTTTGTCACCATTGAGTGGCGTCTTATTGCTCTCTCAGTTACTACCTGAAGCGGAGCAGCGAGGAAGTATCCGCGGCGTGCACGAGCGGTCGGAGTTGTGTGGCACTAGCTGCAAAATTCGTCGCCCACCAAACCTGCATACTGGAGTTGAGTAATCAGTGAACCTGTTATCAAACCTCAACTGCGTGGAGGAGAGTATATCGAGTACCAGACTCACTCCGCCTCTTCCCTTTCTCCCTCCTCCTCACTCCCTCAACTCCCATTGATTGCTGATTGTGGCTTTCTGGGCTCTTCCCGCAAGCTACGTGATGGTGTGCTGGAGTCGGCAAAATTTTGTAGTCGTCTTCCTGTATGGTGTTTAACGTTTGAAATGATTATAATTTATTAGTGAAGTGCACCAGCGGTATCTTCTGCCTTGTGGCCGTTATCGTTCCAGTTACCTGCCCTGGTCGTTAGCGTAGTGTGTTTTCCTCTCCGTGTTGATGCTGTCCGGCACGGCGTGTAGTTAGACAGCTTGATGTTGTTCTCCCCTTTTCTTTGAGTGGTTATTGTGACTTGACTGTGTTTAAACGCCAATTATTAAGACATAGTCCTGCTGCGATCCTAGTCCTCGCAGATATTTTTGGTTGTCGTCGCACTGGTCGGGTGGAAGGGAACTGATAAGGTTCTTGGTTGGTTCTTCATCCGTCCCTAGGTCGTGCTGCCACCCGATTATTTAGTGTTACGTTTGGCTGCTTGCCTTGTCTAAACTGTTGTTAGTATCCTCCCGAGGTCGACCCTTGGAACACTTCTGAGCACTACTGTTCTGTTGCTTGTGAATGTGATTTTCTTTTGACGCAAGTAGTGTCAGTCCTTCAGCAGTGCTTTAACTTTGTCTGTCCTATATTCAGTATATGGCCCCCAGCCGAACCTTATGTGAAATATTTTAAGATTAAGCCTTCAGTCATGTTTTATTTAAAATTCTTGTTTGCTCTGTATTTAGGCCTTCAGCCGCGTTTGTTTTAGAATCTATGCCTTTCAGCCGTAATGTGTAAGTTCCTGTCTGTAAGGTTTCTCTTTAATTATATTGAATTCTTAAAATGGGCTTCAGTCGTACTGTGTAAATGCTTGTCTTAAGGTTTGTCTTTAATTATTTTGAATAAGTGTTTGGGGCCTTCAGCCGTCAAGATATTTCAAGTTCTCTTAAGATTATTTTCTGTTGTACTGTGTAAATGCTTGCCTTTAAAGGTTCCCCTTTACTATGTTGAAATATTATTGGGCTTTCAGCCGAAGAATTAATTTAAATTTTTCTTAATATGGCTTTTAGTCGAAATTGGTAAATGCTTGCCCTTTAAAGAATTTCCTTTGCTGATTTGAAATAGTATTTGAGCCTTTAGCCGAGAAGATATTTTCATTTTACTTAAGGCCTTCAGCCGTTTGTCTAAATTCTTGTGCCTTAAAAGGAATTATTTAAACTTTATTATTGAGAAGTTACTTGGGTCATCATCCTTGAATTGATCCTTCTTGTTTTAAAGAGAAAACTGTGCATTGGTTTTCGAGGAATAAAGTTGTGTGTTCTTGTGTAACTAAAAGTGATCTTGGCCCCTTTCCACAACCTGATGCGCTCTGTCCTGCGAAACCAGATTTCAGTACCAGAAATCTCACCAAGATTATGAATATTTAAAAGACGTGGCATATAGACATTTGCAGTGGAGTGGGAAATCTTTCCTGTTTCTTGCAGTGTTGCACTAAATATAAGACATGGAATAAAGACACTTTCTGTAGAACAGACCTTGCCTCCGCTACGTGCGTCATCGCCAAAGCTTCCTTTCCTGCTGAAAACAATTACATAAATGTCAAGTATAATGTTCGTAGCAATTACTATTGTTGTAGACCCAAATTGCAGTGAAGAAATCGGTAAATTTTAGCACCTGCGATAGCCAAGCAACATGTTCCTGAACACATTATCATGCGATAACGGTTGGGTGCAAACAGTTTAATTCATTTAAATAGGAAAATATACGGTAAGGAGAATGATTGTAAAGAATATCTAAATATAACTTCATACAACTGGTCTCATAAATGTGAGCAAGTCACAAAGATACGTATATTTCTTTTGTCTGGATAACACGTGGTACAAAAATAACCAGAGTGTAAGAAAATCAAAGTGTGGTCCAAATGAAAATCGCATAACATTTACCAAGGTTGACTGATAGGGATTATGACGGAAACGACTGAACTAGACTCACTTTCGGGAGGACGACGGTTCGAATCCGCCTACAGTCATCCAAATTTAGATTTTCAGTGATTTCCCTAAATTGTTCCGCGCAGATTATGGGAGTTCCTTTGAAAGAGCACAGACGATTTAGTTCCCTATTTTGTTTCCGATTCTTTAAACAATCCGAGCTTGTACTCAGTCTCTAATGACCGAGCTGTCGATAGGATATTAAACCCCAAACTTCCTTCCTTTCTTTTTGAAGTGACTATGTTACCGTTCGGATGAATTAATCCGAGACAAAGTCTCAGAATATACAGTACTAGTATCACGAAGACAGAGGAACCGATGACCACATGTGAGATGCAAGACCAGTACGTTAAATTTTTAGCAATTTTGCGACTCGAATAAAGAAAATATTAAGCACGGACGCGCGTCGTGAATTATTATCAAAATCGTATTGCAAGTGTGTATTTCCTGCACACAACCGAGCTACGTGTGACCACATGATCGTAAAGCAACACATCGACACGTGTTAGTCCTTCCAACACGAGGAACACAAGAATAATCATTCAAAACCATGTCCCAGAACTGTAAGCGAGCGGAGAGTGACATTCTGGGACCACTACAAACTAAGCCGAGGGATAAGCCACATGTTTACAGTCGATACATAGTCACGTACAGCGCCGCTCTTGTACTATCTTCCATTGTAGCATCTAGATCATTTCTGTGATGCTCTCGTGCTATGTAATGAAATCTATAATGGAGCATACAGCCCTTGTTTGGTAAATATTTACGACCAACGCACATAACTACGTAATTTCTAGTCTATTACTTCGTAAGTGATCTCTTTCGTGGATGAATAATGCTTTCTTATGGCTCTTCCGAGAGCTCTGTTTAGTATTTGCCTCTCTGGCCACTAGATAGATTTATGTGGTCGTTCCTAATTCCCCCCCCCCTCCCCCTCCCCACAGATGTTCCTAGTAAGTTGATGGTTGTGTCTGTTTCCAGTGCTTGATCACCAATCTAGTAGTGAAACAATGTAGAGATTTTTTGTTTGTGCGCGTATTATACTACATTTATGTATTTTAAGAGTTAGCATCGATTTCTTCAAGTATTCCTGCATACTTAGTGAAAGCGGAGGACGTGTTGCATTGAATGAACAGTATAAGAGTGAGTATTACTCTTGATTGAAGGTACACAAGAACCTCATTTATCCGAGCCTCATTAATCCAGATTTCCTATTTCTCCGGATGCATTTTTCGTTTTATTTTCCTTTTTTTAACGAGGAAATGTGCAATATGCAGTTAGTACGACGGTGCCCCTTAAAATTAAAATAAATGGGATGTAGTATCCGAAAGTATTCAGAAGTCACTAACTGATCCTTGTCCATCAAAAATATCAATACACACAAAGAATTTTTTTGAAACAACTTTCTGATATAAAAGTGTTGAGTACACGGGACGTCACGTTTAAAATAGGTCAAGGACTTTAGTAGTTAGCTGCACTTACCGCGTATTTCTGCAAGGACCGGTATCAGTACAAATACAAGCATATTGAGCAGTCGAGGAGGGACAAATATCTAAATTCAGGTGTTTATCTGCTCGAATGCAGTTGGTGTCAAGCTGCGTACATTGGCCAAACTGGCAGCACTTTTAAAGCTAGGTTTCATGAACATCCGTTGAATAAGAAAGGCCAAGTCAGACATAACTCGGCCTTCGCTTAATGCCCTTAAGGCCAATGTACGTCTGCCCCTACGCTACAGGATTTAAAAATCCTACACTACGTCTAAAAGGCTAAAGAAACTGAATATTTTAGAAGAAACGGAAATAGCCAGGCACTTGTAAAAGAAAGAAAGAAAGAAAGAAACAGACGGGAGGTTACTAAACAATCAGCAGGCCGAAAAGAAAAGAATCAAATATACTTTTTGCATAAGCAGTTAAAACCGGAGTATCACTCTTGCGAGAGGTGTCATGTTGCACGTTTTTGCTCAAGTCCACTGGTTTGCTACTTATGTACGTTCGTACTTTATCTCATGAGTTATATTTTTTATTGCGTGATTCATAGCTGATACTGGTATATTTGAAATCCCACACTTTGTATTCCTGTATCTCCATATTTTATTCCAATTTTACATTTCTAGTATCTTGCGCTTTACTGAAATGTATTTTATAATTTAGCCTAACATTCAAATGTTTTAGTATTGCTTTTCATTACTTTTGGGGTTCTAGTTGTAGTGGGACACGTTTCCAGTGTACCTGTGTCCTAAATCTGCATTTGTGCAGATGCAGTTGTGTGTTGTATTCTGCTTAATCCAGTGAAAGTTACTGTCCAAAACTCTTTCATACATTTTTACAACCCTGCGCTAATATAGTGTATACTTTATACATTTTAATTTTTAAATCGTTACTCACCTCTGCTCATTAAAACTTATTTATCTAAGCATATTACTTACATTTTTGGTACGGTCTTTTATTAGCTTTTCACTGTTCGTTCTGTAACTCATACTACATTTGGCTGTTAAGATAACTACATCCTAATTGTCTTCTCATGACGTCTGCTGCTGTGAGCGATTTACACTAGCTATACATCTTTTGTAGTCCAATACCCAGTCCTGTTTAAGGGGACAGAATATGTACAAAGGCAGCCTGCCGGAGTGGGCGTGCGGTTCTAGGTGCTGCAGTCTGGAACCGAGCGACCGCTACGGTCCCAGGTTCGAATCCTGCCTCGGGCATGGATGTGTGTGATGTCCTTAGGTTAGTTAGGTTTAATTAGTTCTAAGTTCTAGGCGACTGATGACCTCAGATGTTAAGTCGCATAGTACTCAGAGCCATATGAGCCATTTGTACAACGGCATTTCTTACTTGTTTACATTTAGTGATGCTATATTGTACTCCCGACTGTCTTTTGGAAATTTTGGAAATTTGTGGTAAGTTCCTATGGGACGAGCACGCAGAAGTGACGTAACGCGACATGGTATGGTCTCGACAAATGTCTGAAGTAGTGCTGAAGGAAACTGACAACATGAATCCTGCCAGGCTATCCATAAATCCGACGAGTACGAGGGGGGTGGAGATCTATTCTGAACATTTTGCAAGGAATCCCAGATATGCTCATGATGTTAATGTCCGTGGAGTCTGGTGGCCATCGGAAGTGTTTAAATTCAGAAGATTGTTCCTGGAACCACTCTGTTTTAATTCTGGACGAGTGGCGTGTCGCATTGTCCTGCTGGAATTGCCTAAGTCCGTCGGAAAGCACAATGGACATGGATGGCTGCAGGTGATCAGACAGTACGTGTCACCTGTCAGAGTCGTATCAAGATGTATCAGGATTCCAATCAAACCAAATGCACACACTCTACGTTATTACAGAGCCTCCACCAGCTTGAACAGTGCCCTGCTGATACGCAGGGCGCATAGATTCATGTATCCGCTCGATACAATTTGAAACGACACTCATCCAACTACGCAACATGTTTCCAGTCACCAACAGCCCAATGTCGGTGCTGACGAGCCCAGGCGCAGCGTAAAGCTTTGTGTCGTGCAGTCATCAAGGGTACACGACTGGGGGCCTTCCGCTCCGAAAGCCCATATCGATAATGATTCGTTGAATGGATCGCACGCTGAAAAATGGTTCAAATGGCTCTGAGCACTATGGGACTAAACTTCTATGGTCATCAGTCCCCTAGAACTACTTAAACCTAACTAACGTAAGGACATCACACACATCCATGCCCGAGGCAGGATTCGAACCTGCGACCGTAGCAGTCTGTACAACATACCCTTCTGGTGGAAAAGTCTACTAAAATTAAAAAGTAATTAAACCGAACAGGGCTATAATTTGGAAAAATTATGAAAGTTATTTTGTGCATTCACTCACGAACAACACTGGACAGGAAAGGGGTACCACTAATAATGAATCCAAAAGTTACACTATAGAACGAAAAGGAAATAAATAACGGTCGCCAGCCCAGTAGGGCAATTTACATCCAAAATCCTGTACAAGATGATGGGAAAGAAAAACATGTATTGTTAAACACTTACTTGGCAACTGAAGGTTGTCACGTTTTTTTTGACACTAATTTTGAGTGACTATGTAATTGTAAAGAAAACTGAGAAGTCACTCTTACGTTAAGTTTGTCATTAAATTTTGAAAAAAAATTGAGTAATGATTTGAAAATATGCAATTAAACTGTATGTTAGTAGTGAACTTCGTTACGTGAACAATGACTTTCAGTGACCTCAACGTAACGCCATCAAAGAAATTTAGAAAAAAAGCAAGCACTTTTTACTTTGCAGTTACTTATTTTGCAAATTGGATTTCAAGTTATTGTCTGAACAACTCGGCGTTTTTTTTTTTTTTACCGACTTAAACAGAAGTAAATAATAGAATACGTACCAAACCAAACAGCCATGTGCTCCAAGCTATATGTAAAATAAATAAAACTTCCGCACTTTTAATTTGTGCATTTCTTTAACTTTGAATTTGTTCCAGTGATTGATTCTCAGGCTTGAAAAATGAAATTGCTTTACTTTACTCATATACTGAAACCTCTATTCTACAACAGTTCATTGAAAGTAGACTGAGGCTAAAATTCTTAAAAGTGAAATTATTCATTAATAAACTGGCTGTAAAGATTCAATTTGTTTCTTATGACACTCGGTTAGTATATAAGGTAAAAAAGGGAACAGGAACCCTGCTTGGTAACAATGTCTGAGGATAATGAGGACACAATCGCCCTGAGTTTAACTGATTATTATTTAAATAAATTTTATCAATCAAACCACATTGCATTGCCTTGGCGGGCCAAACGAAAACCTAGACATACGGCTACGATAAATCCGAAAGGATAACTCAGCGATGGGAGAATGTGCGAGAGAGTAAAGAGAGCGACGCACCTAGAGTAATGATAACTGAGTGGGAAACGGCACTCGATGCAGCTGTCACTGCTCGTAAAAGTGATAATGATATTAGTGTACCGGTAGGGGAGAAGGAAGCGGCCGCTGTTAAAGCAACAACGGTTATGCAAATTTCGGTAGAGTATGAGTCGCCAGTGTAAGTAATAGCGCCGATCTCGAGTAAAGTTTCCGTTATCGAGCAGGGAAATGCGGAACGCGAGGAGGTGTGGTTAGGTCATTTGGGTAGGATGTACGACGAACTAGAAGTTATAGAGGATTGTATGGGAGGTGTGTTAATGGGGAGAGCGGACAGAAATTGACGCTTCTCAGCCCGTAAGAAATTAGCGTTTATGAAACGGAAAGTTCTGTACCTGAACGGCAGGCTTGTCCAAATAGTTTTTGAAGTAGCCAACCCCAGTGACGCTAGTCCTATTGAAAAACGAGACGGATATTACCATTTCAGCGGCGTCATGTACGTGCGCCGGGCAGATGTCTAGGAGCAGGAGTAAGGACAGTGGTCGGGCGGAAGAGGCTGTATTAATTACGATTGCCCGTTCCTGTAATATGCCGTGCTCCACAAGACGGTACCGTCTTCAACAACTGCAGCAGTTTCAGCAACACAGATTCATCGTCGGCTCCGAGTTTCGTCGTATGCACAGCATTGAAGTAAGACTGTTCATTGGTAGAAAGTATTAACGGCGAACCCAGCAGCACAACTGAATGTGATTTGATTGATAAAATTTATTTAAATAATAATCAGTTAAACGCAGCGCGATTCTGTCCTCATTGTCCTCAGACATTGGTACCAAGCATGGTCCTTGTTCCTTCTTTTTCCTTATATGCTAACCGAGTGTCATAGGAAACAAATTGAATAGTTACAGCCAGTTTATTAATGAATAATTTCACTTTTAAGAATTTTAGCCTCAATCTACTTTCAATTAACTGTTGTAACACAGAAGTTTCAGTATATGAGTAAAGTAAAGCAATTTCATTTTTCAAGTTTAAGAATCAATCACTGGAAAAAATCCAAAACTAAAGAAATGCACAAATTAAGAGTGCGGAAGTTTTATTTATTTTACATATAGCTTGGAGCACATGGGTGTTTGGTTTGGTAACGATTCTATTATTTATTTCTGTTCAAGTCAGTAAAAAAGGCTCAGTTGTTCAGACAATAATTTGAAATCCAGTTTGCACAATAAGTAACCGCAAACTAAAAAGTGCTCGCTTTTTTTCTATATTTCTTTGATGACGTTACGTTGTCACTGAAAGTCATTGTTCACGCAACAGAGTTCAGTACTAACATACAGTTTAATTGCATATTTTAAAATCATTACTTGATAGTTCTTTTTTCAAAATTTAATGACAAATGTAGGGTAAGAGTGACTTCTCAGTTTTCTTCATCATTACTCACTTAAAATTAGTGTAAAAAGAAGTGACCTTCAGTTGCCACGTCAGTGTTTAACAATACATGTTTTTCTTTCCCATCATCTTGTACAGGATTTTGGATGTAAATTGCCCTACTGGGCTGGCGACCGTTAATTATTTCCTTTTCGTTCATTAGTGTAACTTTAGGATTCATGATCAGTGGTACCCCTTTTCTGTCCAGCGTTGTTCGTGAGTGACTGCACAAAATAACTTTCATTTTTCCAAATTATAACCCTGTTCGGTTAAATTAATTTTTAATTTTAGTAGACTTTTCCATCAGAAGGGTCTGTTGTACACTTTCCTCCTACTTATCGGCATTATTTCTTCGGGAAAGATAACCTTATCCATTTAGTAAAAATCAATTAGGCATACACGCGATCCACGCTCGTATTTTATATCGCAAGCAGGATAGGCCGATTAGTACGAGGGAGGTTACACTCTCTAGTCGTCATTGGTCCTGTTCTTGCAGGATCTTTTTCAGGTCGCAGCGATGTCGGGGGATTCAACGTGTTATCGGATTCCTGATATTCACGGAACACTCGTGAAGTGGTCGTAAGGCAAAATCTCCACTTACTCGCTACCACGGAGATGCTGTGCCCTATCGCTCGTGCGCTGACTATAGCACCACGTTCAAATTAATTTAAATCTTGATAACCTCCCATTGCAGCAGCAGTAATAGATCTAACAACGGCGCCAGACACTTGTTGTCTTATATAGGCGTTGCCGATCGCCGTGTCAGATTCTGTTTGTTTACACATCTCTGTATTTGAATACGCGTGCCTGTACCAGTTTATTTGGCACTACAGTGTATTTTGTAGTCAGTAGATAACATACTGATTCGCCTATAATCCCCCCATGAACCATGGAGCTTGCCGTTGGTGGGGAGGCTTGCGTACCTCAGCAATACAGATATCCGTACCATATGTGCAACCATAACGGAGGGGTATCTGTTGAGAGGCCAAACTAACGTGTAGTTCCTGAAGAGGGGCAGCAGCCTTTTGAGTTGTTGCAGGGGCAACAGTCTGGATGGCTGACTGATCTGGCCTTGTAAAATTAACCAAAACGGCCTGGCTGTGCTGGTACTGCGAACGACTGAAAGCAAGGTGAAACTACAGCCGTATGTTTTCCCGAGAGCATGCAGCTTTACTGTATAGTTAAATGATGATGGCGTTCTCTTGGATAAAATATTCCGGAGGTAAAATAGTCTCCCATTATGATCTCCGGGTGGGGACTACACAGGAGGACGTCGTTATCACCAGAAAGAAAACTGGTGTTCTACGGATCGGAGCGTGGAATATCAGATTTCTTAATCGGGCAAGTAGGTTAGAAAAATTAAAAAGGGAAATGGATAGGTTAAAGTCAGATACAGTGGGAATTAATGAAGTCCGGTGGCAGGAGGTACAAGACTTCTGGTCAGATGAATACAGGGTTATAAATACAATAGCAAATAGGGGTAATGCAGGAGTAAGTTTGATTAAGCACGGGTAAGCTACTACGAACAGCATAGTTAACTCATTATGGTACCCAAGATAGACACATAACCCACACCTATTACAGTGTGCGAATTGGTATGAGTGGAGGTTATACTTAACAGCCGAACTAAGTTAATAATTGGCTCCTTCTACCGACCCCCAGACTCCGATGATATAGTTGCTGAACAGTTCAGAGAAAATTTGAGTCTCGTAACAAATAAATACCCCACTCATACGGTTATAGTTGGTGGGGACTTCAACCTTCCCTCGATATGTTGGCAAAAATACTTGTTCAAAACCGGTGGTAGGCAGAAAACATCTTCCGAGTTTGTCCTAAATGCTTTCTCCGAAAATTATTTCGAGCAGTTAGTCCACGAACCCATGCGAATTGTAAATGGTTGCGAAAACACACTTGACCTCTTAGCCATAAACAATCCAGAGCTGATAGAGAGCATCATGACTGATACAGGGATTAGTGATCACAAGGTCGTTGTAGCTAGGCTCAATACCGTTTCTTCCAAATCCACCGGAAACAAACGCAAAATAATTTTATTTAAAAAATCGGATAAAGTGTCACTAGAAGCCTTCCTAAGAGACAATCTCCATTCCTTCCGAACTGACTATGCAAATGTAGACGAGATGTGGCACAAATTCAAAGATATAGTAGCAACAGCAATTGAGAGATTCATACCTCATAAATTGGTAAGAGATGGAACTGATCCCCGGTGGTACACAAAACAAGTCCGAACGCTGTTGCAGAGGCAATGGAAAAAGCATGCGAAGTTCAGAAGAACGCGAAATCCCGAAGATTGGCTAAAATTTACAGACGCGCGAAATTTGGCACGGACTTCAATGCGAGATGCCTTTAATAGGTTCCACAACGAAACATTGTCTCGAAATTTGGTAGAAAATCCGAAGAAATTCTGGTCGTATGTAAAGTACACAAGCGGCAAGACGCAGTCAATACCTTCGCTGCGCAGTGCCGATGGTACTGTTACCGACGACTGTGCCGCTAAAGCGGAGTTATTGAACGCAGTTTTCCGAAATTCCTTCACCAGGGAAGACGAATGGAATATTCCAGAATTTGAAACACGAACAGCTGCCACCATGAGTTTCTTAGAAGTAGATACCTTAGGGGTTGCGAAGCAACTCAAATCGCTTGATACGGGCTAGTCTTCAGGTCCAGATTGTATACCGATTAGGTTCCTTTCAGATTACGCTGATACAATAGCTCCCTACTTAGAAATCATATACAACCGCTCGCTCACCGATAGATCTGTACCTACAGATTGGAAAATTGCGCAGGTCGCACCAGTGTTTAAGAAGGGTAGTAGGAGTAATCCATCGAACTACAGACCTATATCATTGACGTCGGTTTGCAGTAGGGTTTTGGAGCATATACTGTATTCAAACATTATGGGAACGATCTATTGATACGTAATCAGCATGGTTTCAGAAAACATCGTTCTTATGCAACATAGCTAGCTCTTTATTCGCACGAAGTAATGGCCGCTATCGACAGGGGATCTCAAGTTGATTCCGTATTTCTAGATTTCCGGAAAGCTTTTGACACCGTTCCTCACAAGCGACTTCTAATCAAGCTGCGGGCCTATGGGGTATCGTCTCAGTTGTGCGACTGGATTCGTGATTTCCTGTCAGAAAGGTCGCAGTTCGTAGTAATAGACGGCAAATCATCGAGTAAAACTGAAGTGATATCAGGTGTTCCCCAGGGAAGCGTCCTGGTACTTCTGCTGTTCCTGATCTATATAAATGACCTGGGTGACAATCTGAGCAGTTCTCTTAGGTTGTTCGCAGATGATGCTGTAATTTACCGTCTAGTAAGGTCATCCGAAGACCAGTATCAGTTGCAAAGCGATTTAGAAAAGATTGCTGTATGGTGTGGCAGGTGGCAGTTGACGCTAAATAACGAAAAGTGTGAGGTGATCCACATGAGTTCCAAAAGAAATCCGTTGGAATTCGATTACTCGATAAATAGTACAATTTTCAAGGGTGTCAATTCAACTAAGTACCTGGGTATAAAAATTACGGACAACTTCAGTTGGAAAGACCACGTAGATAATATTGTGGGGAAGGCGAGCCAAAGGTTGCGTTTCATTGGCAGGACACTTAGAAGATGCAACAAGTCCACTAAAGAGACAGCTTACACTACACTCGTTCGTCCTCTGTTAGAATATTGCTGCGCGGTGTGGGATCCTTACCAGGTTGGATTGACGGAGGACATCGAAAGGGTGCAAAAAAGGGCAGCTCGTTTTGTATTATCACGTAATAGGGGAGAGAGTGTGGCAGATATGATACGCGAATTGGGATGGAAGTCATTAAAGCAAAGACGTTTTTCGTCGCGGCGAGATCTATTTACGAAATTTCAGTCACGAACTTTCTCTTCCGAATGCGAAAATATTTTGTTGAGCCCAACCTACATAGGTAGGAATGATCATCAAAATAAAATAAGAGAAATCAGAGCTCGAACAGAAAGGTTTAGGTGTTCGTTTTTCCCTCGTGCTGTTCGGGAGTGGAATGGTAGAGATATAGTATGATTGTGGTTCGATGAACCCTCTGCCAAGCACTTAAATGTGAATTGCAGAGTAGTCACGTATATGTAGATGTAGAAGTTTATTTGCCAAGTAGCTCCGCAGATGACAATGAAATGAAAGAAATGTATGGTGAGATTAAAGAAATTATTCATATAGTGAAGGGAGATGAAAATTTAATAGTAATGGGGGACTGGAATTCGATAGTAGGAAAAGGAAGAGAAGGAAACGTAGTAGGTGAGTACGGAATGGGAGTAAGAAATGAAAGAGGAAGCTGCCTGGTAGAATTTTGCACAGAGCATAACTTAATCAGAGCTAACACCTGGTTTAAGAATCATAAAAGAAGGTTGTATACGTGGAAGAGATCTGGAGACACTGGAAGGTTTCAGATAAATTACATAATGGTAAGACAGAGATTTAGGAACCAGGTTTTTTGTAAGACATTTCCAGGGGCACCTGTGGTCTCTGACCACAATCTATTGCTTATGAACAGCAGATTAAAACTGAATAAACTGAAAAATGGTGGGGATGTAAGGAGATGGGATCTGGATAAACAGAAAGAACCAGAGGTTGTAGAGAGTTTCAAGAGATCATTAGGGAACAATTATAAGAACGGGGCAAAGAAGTACAGAAGAAGAAGAAGAAGAAGAATGGGGAGTTTCGAGAGATGAAATAGTGAAGGCAGCAGAGGATCAAGGGATCAAGTAGGTAAAAAGATGAGGGCTAGTAGAAATCGTTGGTTAACAGAAGAGGTATTGAATTTAATTGATGAAAGATTGCAGTAAATGAAGCAGGCAGAAAGGAATACAAACGCCTCAAAAATGAGATTGACAGGAAGTGCAAAATGGCTAATCAGGGATGGCTGGAGGACGAACGTAAGGATATAGAGCCATCTAGTTATAGATACTGCCTACAGGAAAATTAAAGAGACCTTTGGAGAAAAGAGATTCACTTCTATGACTGTCAAGAGCTCAGACGGAAAACCAGTTTCAAGCAAAGAAGGGAAAGCAGAAAGGTGGAAGGAGTATATAGAGGGTCTATACAAGGGCGATGTACTTGAAGGCAATATTATGGACATGGAAGAGAACCCAGATGAAGATGAAATGGGAAATATGATACTGCGTGAAGAGTTTGACAGAGCACTGAAAGACCTAAGTCGAAACAAGGCCCTGGGAGTAGACAACATTCCATTAGAACTACTGATAGCCTTGGGACGGCCAGCCCTGACAAACTATACCATCTAGTGAGCAAGATGAATGAGACAAGCGAAATACCGTTAGACTTCAAGAAGAATGTAATAATTCCAATCCCAACGAAAGGAGGTCTTGACAGATGTGAAAAGTACCGAACTACGAGTTTAGTAAGTCACGTCTGCAAAATACAAAAACGAATTCTTTACAGACGAATGAAAAAACTGGCAGCTGCCGACCTCGGGGAAGATCAGTTTGGATTCCGTAGAAATGTTGGAACACGTGAGGCAGTACTGACCCTACGACTTATCTTAGAAGATAGTTTTAGGAAAGGCAAACCTACGTTTCTAGCATTTGTAGACTTAGAGAAAGCTTTTGACAATGTTGATTGGAATACTCTCTTGTAAATTCTGAAGGTGGCAGGGTTTAAATGCAGGAAGCGAAAGGCTATATACAATTTGTACAGAAACCAGTTGGCAGTCATAAGACACGAGGGGCATGAAAGGGAAGCAGTGGTTGGGAAGGGAGTGAGACAGGGTTGTAGCCTCTACCCGATGCTATTCAATCTGTATATTGAGCAAACAGTAAAGGAAACAAAAGAAAAATTTGGAGAAGGAATCAAGATACATGGAGAAGAAATAAAAACCTTGAGCTTCCCCGATGACATTGTAATTCTGTCAGACATTGAAGGACCGGGAAGAGCAGTTGAACGGAATGGACATTGTCTTGACAGAAGGGTATAAGATGAACATAAACAAAAGCAAAATGTAGTCGAATTGATTCAGGTGATGCTGAGGGAATTATATTAGTAATGAGAGCCTTAAGGCAGTAGATGAGTTTTGCTATTTGGGGAGAAAAATAGCTGATGATGGTTGAAGTAGAGAGTGAGAGTGAGAAGAGTGAGAGTGAGAGTGAGAGTGAGAGTGAGAGAGAGAGAGTGCGCGTGTGCGCGTGTGCGCGTGTGCGCGTGTGCGCGTGTGCGCGTGTGCGCGTGTGTGTGGGGGCTCGTAGCGAAGGGCAAGGTGTCTGACTCGAGTCCCAAGCCACAGTTTTAAGTTGCAAGTAAGTTAGCTATCACCTTTCAGCTGCCCTTAAATTTTCTAAACGAGAGGGAGCGTCTAATGCCTGTTTGGATTGCTGCGCAGTATTGAGCTTTATGGCAGCTTGAAAGACGCTAATTCTCTGCCCATTCTCCATCGGTTAGTTTCCGTACCCACAACTAGAAATACGACCGTAGACTGACGTCCATTACAGTGCGAGAAACACTGGCCTTCTTCACCAACAGGTCGACCTCGTCATTGTAAATGAAAGTTACATGAGATGAGGCGCATATAAAGAAGATTCTCGAACCTCTTCGTTTATTTTACAATAGTTCTAGCTTAAAATCCAATGTTCGAATATTCTCTTTACTGTCACACTTCGGCAGCACAGGAAATAAATGTAATCGTGCAACTTAAAATGTAAGATAACACAACGTTGTTGATAAAATGTGACATCGAAAAAGGAAGAGCAGGGTACAAAGGGCAGTCGTCGATGAAGTCATTAGACATGGACCGAAAGATATAGATCGTGTCCGCTTCAGTAGAACTAAAAGATGTCGTGTTTACATTCCTATCCTCACTGGTCCTTGATTAGGATCTGATTTTAAATTTGAATCTTTATTTCAATACAGGATACATCTTTCGCGCATAGCATGTACTTGGTGAGGCCACTTCACTTCGTATCACGAGCAGGTTGAGCAAGCAATATCTATCTATTTGCAAGATCCACTTTGTGCAACGTCGTCTGAAGTCACTAGTAGAACTTACTGGAATTAAGCCTAAATACATTCTTATAATGCACAACGGAATCTGACTATACGAGATCAGAATGACTGACAGTTCAATTAATAATTTTAAGAGATATTTCCCAATTAAGATGGTAATTGTTGAAAAATCACAGGAAGTGGAAAAGGATGGTGGAAAGCAAGTAGTTAAAAGCCTAATAGCAGAGGGCCGTTTATTTTCAGAGGGACATTCTCTTCTCGATTTTAGAAATATTTCGACAAATTGAAAACGTCTTTTTAGTATCGTTACATACAGGGATGGATTCTTAACAAAGTCTCTTGTCATAATTCTTTCAGGCAAGGATCCTGTAATCAAAAGGCTGGGACACAGATATTCTGATGACCGTGCTAAGACTCTCTCATTACATTAGGGAAAGAAATGCCACTAGAAGAGAAGTTCACTGTATCAAAGAAAAAAATCTTTATAATTCCTATGAATTTCAAGGCAACCATTCATTCTACTTCAGAAATTCTGTAGAATACATTGTAAAAGTCATAACGTGACGCGAGTGTATGATGAAATCACGTTGTCCTCTTAAAAAAAGTCTAAATTGATAACATAACAAATTTAGCTACGTAACTCCCCTGATAGCTGAATTTAAATACTGCAGAAGTTACAAAAACCACGAAATGAAACGACTAAACGGAATACCAAACAAAATGTTTTATCCCAACAGTACTCGAAAGCAGGACGAGTTGCTCAACATACCATCAGGCTGACAAACTCCAAAAAATTTCTAGAGCTTCCAAGGCGCTGTAGTCTGGCGCAACACTCCTCAGCGGGTTGTTGTGAGGGGGGCGTGGGGGGGGGGGGGGGGGGGGGGGAGAGGAAGCCAATCGTCAGAAAACAGCACCGTGTCGCCAGGCGCTTTGTCCATTCTGGTGGATGCTAGAAGCGCCAGCGCACATTGCTCAAGCCTCCCGCCAGTTTACCGTACAAAATTTGAACAAGAGTTCCGTGGAAAATCCCACGGCTTGCATGTTGGTCTGCCTGATCAATCGCAAGACGTACTTACAAAAAGAGCGGGACGAACTGTTGTCTCCGGGCTGGTCACGCCATAAGCCAGCCTTGAAACCAAAATTCTACGGACATTCCACGCCTCTTGCCTCTCCGACGAGAAACATGAAGACTATTCTGAGTATTATTACACATGCACTTCCAATCTATCACACGTTTAAACGTCAGAGCTATCCATAATTATGATGCTGGATAATGGGTTGCATAGGATTCTGATATGAAATTATAAAAGTAATAAAATCAATGAAGTTGATTCCCTACGCAATTCTTGTCCCAGCCATACCTACACACTGAGGCGAGAAAGTCAGGGACAGCGATATGAACATACTAGTATACAGATGGCTGTCGTATTGCATACAGGAGGTATAAAAGTAATAGGGGTTATGTGTAGTTTTGGTATCTGAATCGATTGCGAGTGAGCAGTGATGTTATAAGCTGTATCGCAGAAGTTAGGCTAGTCTGAGCTGCGTGAGGGCGCAGTGGAGCAGACAATGTTTAGCTATGACAGAGAGAGCAGACAGAGTTCAGCTGTGTTAGTTAGGCTGGCAATGTTAAGTATTGTTTGAGTAAGGATGCAGACAATGTTAAGCTGTGTTAGTGAGGAAACAATGGCAATATTATATATGAAATTTAAAATCTCAATTTATTAACGAATTTTTTGTGAAGGAGGAAGTCTATCAGAATATCAGGTAAATAATATAGTGTTTTTTTTTTTTTTTTTTTTTTTTTTTTTTTTTTTTTTTTTTTTTTTACTATTGCTGTGCCAACGAACTAACTTGGTTATTGTACTGAAAGTTGTTAGATTTGAGATATAGGAAAGTGTTTTGTTTGGATGTCAAGAAGCTCATTAAAGTTAAAATCTGTCTTGAGCACCTTATCACAGCAGAAAAAAACTTAGTGTTGTCATTTATGCGCAATTCATTTTCTTACCAACCCTTTCTTGTAATTCTTTTTAATGGATTATCCAACCAAGTATGTTCGAAAAACAGTTCGATTTGCAATTAACAGAAAACTCACTGCACCTCTCGAGTGTCTCTGTGTAGATACAGTAATCTGCAGCTTTTGCTTTGCAGTGCGCAAGAAAGGGCAGGACTGCTATGCGTTATCCAGATTTGTGCAGAATAGAGGTAAGGAGAAAATATTATGTTTTTTTTCCAATCAGGGCCAACTTACGTTATTCAGTGACAGTTTTTATGATCAAATTTTGCAAAGCCAATTACTCTAGGTTTTATGTCCAAGTAAATTATTCATATATTATTCATATATTAATACTGTTCAAAATTCTTGCAGTCAGATTGCTAACTTTTAGAGCATGGAATACTTCCCTTTTCGTTAAGACAATTAATTACTTTTACAGTGCAGCTTGGCTTTCACATTACGACAGTACAAGTTTCATTAAGACAGTTCATTTATCATCACAGCTCAGGCTTACAATCATGAAGAGAATACTTCAGATATATTTTTATTTGGCTAGTCAACTTTCAACATTTTTATTTATTTAGATAACTTTCAAAGTGCAATGCACTGGTGGAGCTGAGATTTGTATTCAGATGACTCATGTGAATAGGTTTCCGATCTGAAATTTCCTGGCTGATTAAAACTGTGTGCCTGACCGACACCCGAACTCGGGTCCTTTGCCTTCGCGGGCAAGTGCTGTACCATCTGAGCTACCCAAGCGCGACTCACGACCCGTCCTCACAGCTTTACTTCCGCCAGTTCGGGTCTCGGACCGGCACACAGTTTTAATCTGCCAGGAAGTTTCGTATCAGCGCACACCCCGCTGCAGAGTGAAAATCTCATTCTAGGTTTCCGATCTGATTGTGGACGCACAACGGGAATTAACAGACTTTGAACGCGGAATGGTTCAAAATGGTTCAAATGGCTCTGAGCACTATGGGACTTAACTTCTAAGGTCATCAGTCCCCTAGAACGTAGAACTACTTAAACCTAAGGACATCACACATATCCATGCCCAAGGCAGGATTCGAACCTGCGACCGTAGCGGTCGCGCGGTTCCAGACTGTATCGCCTACAACCGCTCGGCCACCTCGGCCGGCCACGGAATGGTAGTTGGATCTAGACGCAAGGGACATTCCATTTCGGAAAGCGTTAGGGAATTCAACAGTGTGCCGAGAATATCGAATTTTAGGTATTGCCTCTCACCACGGACAACTCAGTGGCCGACGCCCTTCACTTAACGACCGAGAGTTGTCATGCTAACAGACGAGCAACACTGAATGAAATAACCGCAGAAATCAATGTGGGGCATAGGAAGAACGCATGCATTACGACAGTGCGGTGAAATTTGGCGTTAATGGGCTGTGGCAGTAGATGACCGACGAAAGTGCGTTTGCTAACACGATGTCGCCTATAGCGACTCTCCTGGGCTCGTGACCATATCGGTTTGACCGTAGAAAACCGTGGCCCAGTCCGGTGACTCCCGATTTCAGTTGGTAAGACCTGGTGTTAGCAATCGAGTGTGGTGCAGATCCCACGATGCTGTGGACCCCAGTTGTCAACAAGGCACTTTGAAAGCTGGTGGTGGCTCCATAATGGTGAAGGCTGTACTTACATGGAATGGTCTGGGTCCTTGATTGGAGACCATCTGCTACCATTCATGGAGTTCATGTTGCCAAACGACGATTGAATTTTTATGGATGACAGTGTGTCACGTCACTGGGGCACAAATGTTCGCCTTTGATTTGAAGAACATTCTGGAGAATTCGATCAAATGATTTGTTCACTCATATCGCCCAATATGAATCACGTAGAATATTTATGCGACATAATCGAAAAGTCAGTTCATCCACCGGCAACAGTTTCGCAATTATGGACGGTTACAGAGGCAGCCAGGCTCACTATTTCTGCAGGGAACTTCCCTCACTTGTTGAGTCCATGCCACGCCTAGCTGCGGCACTATGCCGGGCAATAGGAGATTCGAAACGACATCAGGAGTTATCCCAAGACTTTTCTCACCTCAGTGTATCTTGAGCTAGAATCAGACAAGCAATCTGCTCCAACGTAATTTGAATCGCGCGCCAAAAACAAGACAACCAATCAGAGACTGTGCTCGACATCTATTGAGCATCCCAGAGTGCCCCAGAGAGCATCCCAGAGTGCCCCAGAGAGCATCCCAGAGTGCCCCAGAGAGCTAAAACACCAAGAAGAATCGCTTCTCGGCTTTTGGCAAGATCAATGTGTAGTATTTGTGGCCCTTAAAAGGGCCGTTTATTCAGAACTGCCATCAGTGATTATATAAAGTACAATCACCCACAATGCGACACTCTTCCAAAGAAGAAGGACCACTAGCCTTCACCCATAAGTGAATGCTGGAATCAGAATTTATCTTACAACGTCTACGACAAGACAAAGACAAACTCCCGTGCGCAAAAAGGTAGGAACCCTCACTAGCAATAATAATCTCAGAAACAGGTGTAGTACGGTAAGCTAAGATTTCACGAGTTTCAAAGGATTCCAAACCGGCTCTTCCTGCATTGCTACAAGCAACGAAAGCTACAGTTAGCCATCCGTTACCCAAACTGGAAGAAGAAGAAACTTTCATTAAAGAAAAATTTAACCTCGCACCACAAAATAAAGTAGGTTCATGAATAACAACAAATTGAGTAGTTTTACCAACTCCTCTTATTTCGTTCTTTTTACCCTTCGAAGAAGATGTCGAAGCACCAAGAGTGCCGTCCACATTGACAAGTGATTTGTAAACCAGCATTCGCCGGCGACGACGAAAACAATAACAGACGCCTTTCAGAACTATCCTGACACTGCCATTAAGCGATGTACGGAAGTGAAGCAAATCCTAATTCTGGATGGCTAGACGGGTGTGAATTGGCTTCGTCGTTAGTTTGTCCACTGTCTTAACCACCGCATCACATCAGTCGTTAATGTGACACATTGCAAAAAGCTCCGCTTTCATCAGTAAAATATATCTCCCAGTCTCAAACATTGATACTAAATTGAGAACTGCAGGTCTAAAAGTATATCTCCTGAACAGAGACTGGTGTGCATTAGAAACATGTATTTTGGGGGTATCGAAGAAGTAGCAATTAGAAGAATTTAAAAAGAGTTGTTGTTGTTTTGGTCTTCAGTCCGAAGACTGGTTTGATGCAGCTAAATGGTTCAAATGGCTCTGAGCACTATGGGACTTAACATCTGAGGTCATCAGTCCCCTAGAACGTAGAACTACTTAAACCTAACCTAAGGACATCACACACATCCATACCCGAGGCAGGATTCGAACCTGCGACCGTAGCGGTCGTGCGGTTCCAGACTGTAGCGCCTAGAAACACTTGGCCACCCCGGCCGGCTGATGCAGCTTTTCATGCTACTCTATCCTGTGCAAGCCTCTTCATATCCGAATAACTACTGCAACCCACATCTTTCTGAACCTGGTTACAGTTGGTGACCCTCTACGATTTTTACCCTCCCCCCCCCCCCCCCCTCTCCACACACTTCCCTCCAATACTACAATGGTGATCATTTGATGTCTCGTAATGATTTCGATCAACTAATCCCTTCTTTTGATGAAGTTGTGCCACAAAATACTTCTCTCATCAATTCTATTCAGTACTTCCTCATTAGTTACGTGATTGACCCATCTAATCTTCAGCATGCTTCTGTAGCATCACATTCCGAAAGCTTCTATTCTTTTCCTGTCTAAACCGATAATCGTACATGTTACACTTTCATATATGACTACATTTCAGACAAATACTTTCACATAAGACATCATAAAACTTAAGCCTATATTCGATGTTAACGAATTTCTGTTCCTCAGAAATTCTTTCCTTTCAATTGCCCGTCTATATTGTATATCATCTCTACTTCGTCCATCATCAGATATTTTGGTACCAAATAGCAAAATCACATCTACTACTTTAAACGTTGAATTTCATAATATAATTCCCTCAGCATCACCTGGTATAATTCGACTAACCTCCATTATTCTTGTTTTGCTTTTGTTGAGGTTAGTCTTATATCTATTTTTCAGAACACTGTCCATTTCGTTCAACAGCTCTTTCAAGTCCTTTCCTGTCTGACTGAATTGTATTGTCATTGGCAAACCTCAAAGTTTTTATATCTTCTCCCTGAACTTTAATTCTTCTTTCAAGCCGGCCGCTGGTGGCCGAGCGGTTCTGGCGCTACAGTCTGGAACCGCGCGACCGCTACGGTCGCAGGTTCGAACCCTGCCTCGGGCATGGCTGTGTGTGTGTTGTCCTTAGGTTAGTTAGGTTTAAGTAGTTCTAAGTTCTAGGGGACTTATGACGTCAGCAGTTGAGTCCCATAGTGCTCGGAGTCATTTGAGTCTTATTTTAAACTTTTCTTTGGTTTCCTTTACTTTTTGTTCAATGTACATATTTAATAACATCGTGGACAGGCTAAAACCCTGTCTCACTCCCTTTATTAAAAACTGCCTTCCTTTCATGCCCCTCGACTCCTACAGCTGCCGACTGGTCTTTGTACAAATTGTAAATAGCCTTTCGCTCCATGTATTTTACCCCTGATAACTTCAGAATTTGAAAGAGGATATTCCGATAAACTCTGTCGAAAGCTTTCTCTAAGTCTACAAATGCTATAAATATAGGTTTACCCTTTTTTAACCTGTCTTCTAAGCTGGTCGAAGTGGCCGTGCGGTTCTAGGCGCTGCAGTCTGGAACCGCGAGACCGCTACGGTCGCAGGTTCGAATCCTGCCTCGGGCATGGATGTATGTGATGTCCTTAGGTTAGTTAGGTTTAAGTAGTTCTAAGTTCTAGGGGACTAATGACCTCAGAAGTTGAGTCCCATAGTGCTCATGGCCATTTGAACCTGTCTTCTAAAGTAAGTAGTAGGGTCACTATTACCTCGCATGTTCCTACATTTCTCCGAAATGCAAACTGATCTCCGCCAAGGTCTGCTTCGACCAGTCTTTCCATTCTTTTAAAACGAATTCGTTTTAGTATTTTGCAACCGTGACTTATTAAACTGATACTTCGGTAATTTTCGCACCTGTCAGCAACTGCTTTCTTTGGAACTGGAATTAACTACATTCTTCTTGAAGTCAGAGGGTATTTCGCCTGTCTCATACATCTTGCAAACCATATGGGTTGCCAGTAGTTCTGATGGAATATCGTCTACTCCCGGGGCCTTATTTCGACGTAGATCTTCAAAAGCTTTGTCAAATTCTTCTCGCTATATCATATCTCTCATCTCATCTACCATCACTTCCCTTTCTACAAGATCGCTTTCAAATTTATCTGCCTTGTATAGACCCTCTATATACTCCTTACACCTTTCAGCTTTTCCTTCTTTGCTTAGGACTGCTTTACCATCCGAGCTCTTTATCACGTAACACGTCAGCCTCCGTTGCAAATAGAAACCAAACTTTACCCAGGTTTCAGCCAAAATAATTTTGCCTTCTTCAGAAGCGAGTGATACTAAACTAATAATTTTGCCTTCTTCAGAAGCGAGTGATACTAAACTACTGCATGCCAAAGTTTGGTCAAGTCAGGTATAAAACTGTAGCATCGTAGTAACTAGTCATAAGCTACATTACCTGGGCTGAAGAGAAACTGCAGGCCCCACTGCGCGGACGAAGTCGGTAGGTCGCGAGAGCTGCACCGTGTTACATGTCCAGTTATCACAGTTGCTGACAGGGTTGCACAATGTTAAAATTTGGAGCTCTTGATATTCATACAGATGCCATTCTTTTCCGCAATGGCCTCTTTAATTTACCGGTAGGCATTATCTGTTTTCCCCTAGTGAAATTTGATTCTAAATCCTTAAATTTGTCCTTTAGCCATTCGTGCTTAGCAATTTTACACTATCTTTCAGTCGTATTTTTTAAAAGTTTATTTTTCCTTTGGTCTGGTTCATTTGCTGCATTTTCATATTTTTTCCTTTCATCAGTTAAGTTCAATATATCTTGCGTTATCCAAGGATTTCTGCTAGGTCTTTTTACTTATTTTATTCTCTGCTGCCTTCACCATTTCATCTCTTAAAGCTACCCATTCGTCTTCTACTGTATTCCTTTCCCATGTTCTAGTCAATCGTTGGCTAATGTTCCCTTTGAAGCCCTCAACAACCTCTGGTTCTTTCAACTTATCCCTCTCTCATCTCCTTAATTTCCTACCTTCTCCCGTTTTCTTCAGTTTTAATCTACAGTTCATAAACAATAAAGTGTGGTCACAGTCCACATCTGCCCCCTGGAAAGTCTTGCAATTTAAAATCTGATTCCTAAATTTCTGTCTTACCATTATATAATCAAGCTGAAACCTTCCGATGTTTCCAAGGCTCTTCCAAATATACAACTTTCTTTTATGATTATTAAATCGAGTATTAGCGATGATTAAATTCTGTTCCGTGGGAAACTCTACCAGATGGCTTCCTCTTTCATTCCTTTCCCCTAGTCCATATTCATCTATTATTTTTCCTTCCCTTCCTTTTTCTACTACGGAATTCCGAATTCCAGACCCTCATCACAATTAAATTTTCGTCTCCTTTAACTATCTGAATAATTTCCTTTGTCTCATCATACGTTTCTTCAATCTCTTTATCATTTGCAGAGCTAGTTGGCATGTAAACTTGTACCCACTGTCGTAGGTGTGGGTTTTGTGTCTATCCTGGCTAGAATAATGCGTTCACTTAAAAGTAGTACCCCAGGAGAATTTTAAAACTTGAGCGTACAAATAGAGCGCAAAATGAAATGAAAGAATGGGAGAGAGAAAATGTGTAAAACCCACACCGAAAAGGTAAGACATATAGGTGGGACGTGTGCTCAGGTATCCAGAAACTGTTGACATGGCACTAGTAGGTGTCCTAGAGAGAAAATTATACGACCTGACGGAGATCAGATTACATACGAGACTGTTCGGGCTTTTGGGTGCAGTAAACGAGAAGAGACCAGTACAAGATTGGAACACAATGGACAACGTAATCTAACCTGCGATACATGACACATTTTTTAGAGACAAAACAAAATAAAAGTTTATCCTTCAGGACCTCTTTTGTGCGAACAATAGAAATAGTTGACAGAGTGGCCGAAATGCGACAGTCCCTCAAGCGGAAAGCGCTGCTGAAATTCCTGTGACTCACATTAACTTTTGTTTTCCGCAATATTCCTGAAAATTTCAAGATAATACCGGGATGATGCCTGTAGTAGAATTCATCTGCACTCGAATGACAGGTATAGTGTTGCACCAACATCGAGCGTAGTGTCTTCCAATGAGTTTTAAATCTCGATCCACCACACTTCTAGAAAACTTTTCGTCTGCCGCCCACAGTCCACTGTGCTTTTAAATTTAGTACCAAAACATTCAGTTGTGAAAGAAATGCGAATCTATGCCCAATGAATTCTTTTTTTTTTTTTTTTTTTTTTTTTTTTTTTTCGTGTGGAGGAGATGATTCGCTAACACCATCCCCGCAAGATCGAGAGCCGGAGTTCACGCCTACCAACTTTTCAAATTTCTTCGGTGCAGACAGCAAAAATCAATTCATGGGCAGAGAAACTATTGTGTCAAACGAGCGACACGTACCATAAATATGTCAGTGGATGTGGTTGCGTTGTTCAGCTTGGACAGCACGCGTGAAAGCTAGTAGTTAAATTCAGCGCGCGTCCGATTCGATTGATATTAAGGTGTCTGTATTCCATCATAAGTGAATTAAGTAGTGTACACAAATCTCACCAGGAGAGAAAATAATAAAAAAAAGCCGTCTCGCACATCAACATATTATGTAAATCAGATATTGTATGCAAATCTCGCCATAAGAGAAAGTCATTTTAAATTTCAGAAGCAGCTTCACTTCGCTTGTGATGTGACGTCTCATGTTAATTTAAAACTTTTTTGCCTACAATACCATTTGTGCTCACCACTTCATGTGACGATAGTGAGCAATGATAGCTTTTCAAAGTTAAATTAACTTACGAAAATATTACCGTAAATTATGTCTCAGTTGCTTACTTAAACGCACGTGGCACCTTGACCTAACATTCCTTCCCGAATGTTGTATTTCGCGCCTGATACTTTATTAATAGTAACATCAGAGTTTTCGCAAGTGATGCAGTTTCCTATAATGAAATACTGTCCGTAAAAAGCTGCAAAAATATTCAGGTGGATACTGAGAACATTTCAAAGTAGTGCTAGGAGTGGAAATTTGCTTTAAATGTTCATAAATGTAAGATTTTGCCGTTAGCAGAACGAAAGGACGCAGTGTCTAATGACTACAATGTCAATGAGTCACAGCTGGTATCGGTCAAGTCATATAAATACCAATGCGCAACAATTCGTAGGGATATGAAATGGACGATCAACGAGGCTGACTGATAAATAAAGCAGGTGGCAGACTTCGACTCATTGGTAGAATTCTAGGGGAATGCAATCAGGCTTACAAAAGCCTGGTGTGATTCATCCTACAAAATTACTCATTGCTGTACCAAATTGGTCTAACCAGTCTGCCACCGATTCTTTAAAGATTCGAACTTGCGAGTATAAGACAGCTTGAAAGGTCATATTACTTTTCAAATAAGTTAATGGTTAAATATTTATCGGTAAGTATGCAAGTGAGAATAAGTTTAGAAAAGGTTTGAAAATATGCTTTAAGTTTGTTGAAAGTTGCTAAGTGCTCTTGTTATGAAATATTATCCAGGTAATTTCAGATCCATTTTAGGAAAAACATTTTTTTTTGCAAAGTGCTCTTATTATGAAATATTATCTGGGTAATTTCAGATTTCTTAAAAAAAACATTTTTTTTTCACGCAACTAGATGACTATGACGGCATATCTTCTGAACAACGTTTCTTACAATGACAAAATTTACCTGGTACATTCAGTCTGAAACGTCCCCTTTGAACAATTATACAAGACTGTGCTTAAACTGACACACAATATTTTTAGCGCAACGCAATATGACTTTCAATACTCCCTACAAAAGAATGGCCCTGACTAACATTAACCTATACCTTTCACAAATCACTTACCTCACAAAAATCTTCGTTACTCGAACTACTGCAATACAGCGAGCGCCACTACTGCCAGCTAAATAAAAGATTCAAACTACGGAAGGCACTAACTACTGATAGGCATAGTTAGCAAATGAAAGATTTTAATAGAGAACAAACAATGTATTTACCTTAATAGTGTTGAAAACTCATAATATACATAGCAGTTCATGACATCCAGTCTTACAAATTTCAAAACTCCGCCATTTCTCTTCCCACATCCACCACTGCTGGCGGATCACCTCCAACTGCGCAACGCTACGCGCTCTTAACATCCAGCTGCCCAACACTACAATGGCAGACAACAATGCAAACTAACCACAGACTGCACACAGCACAGCCAGTGATTTTTCATACAGAGCGCTACGTGGCGTTACCAATAAGAAAACCTAAACAGCCTACTTACAAGTCGTATGTGAGTATACTGTCTGCAAACTGCATTGCGAGGAGAGTTGGCACTAAAGAAGTAATAAGTTAAAATTTCATGCCTGATGCTGAAATTTTACTGAATGAACGAAGAAAATGTAGTAAGCAATAAAGTTTTTTCCTTTCATTATTTTGTCGGGGTGTCAGGCAGAAAACTTTCCTAAAGGTTTGAAATTATTTGTATAGTTTGTTGGAAGTCACTAAGTGTTTTAATTCTTAAAATACTGGATGAATGAAGTCCAGGTATTCGCGGGCCGCCAGTTATGCAGTCTTAAGAAAAACATAGTTTCTAACTGTAATACTCGTGTTACTGTGTTAGAGTATGACCCTTAGTGATAAGATTAAAGTAGCTTTTAAAATTTTTGAATTTGGTCATTAATACTCATCGACAGTGATAATGTAACTGGGATGAAATAAATGTTTGTTATCTATGTCGACCACGCTGATAACGAAAACGACAATGAAAAATTCAAATTAGCTTACGTTTCCAAGTTAGAAGTGGGTCCATTTAATTATAATTATATTTTATTAGCGTTCATCGTCAATCCATTCTCACAAAAGCTCCGAACTGCGCTGATAGTAGACAGAATGATGACGTTCCAGGCAACCATAGCTGTATTTTGTCGCTATTTCCAGCTCGGGCTCGTAGCAACAAGAGGAAGGGGGAAGCAGAGCTTGTTTCAAGCTGTTACAAGCTATGTTCTGTTTGTGCTCTGGAAGAACGTGCTGCTGAAGTGTAGTTAGTGCGTGTGGTCATTGTAATTCCTGTGATTCAATATGCTTCGCAAGTACGTAAACAGTGCTGACAATTTTTACTATATTTGTGGGCAGGCTACAGTGTAATAGCAGATGAGATCAATAACGCCATATATTAGCAAGGCTTACAGATTGTACTGGCTGTGAAATCAGGGCTCGAACAAGTCGTGGGCTCCTCATGTATGTTGCATACCTTACGTCTTGAGTCTTCATTCGTGGCTGAATCGTAAAATATCTTCCATGGACTTTGCTACACCCTTAATCAGGCGAGAACCATCAAACTAATGGTTGTTACTTTTGTATGATAACTCCCTTAACATTTGGAGGTTCGAAGAAGAAAAAGTCTACCCTGCATATCCTAACACACCCTCGGCCATGCGACCACTGCCCAAGGAGACGGATTGTCTGTTCCTGTCCCACGTGATTGTGATAGCGGTGGGGGCGGTAGTGACAACAGTGCTGCATCATCACTTTCAGAACACAGTTCTTCGAAAGATCGTGATTTTCTGTGTAACTATGAGTGTACTGAGTTCACAAAATAGTGCAGTCTGAAGTTAGTGACCTAATGAGAGGTCTGTTGTTGCCGAAGGGTAAAGCTGAACTGTTGGCGTCAAGACTGCAACAGTGGGATTGTCTTGATAAGACTGTAACTTTGACTGCGTTCCGGAACCGTCAAATACCTTTCCTTCCATTTTTTCGAAAGTTAAAATAACTTGTTATTTTGTAGTGATGTGCAGGGACTAATGGCAGCTATGTGCTTTGACTATAAAAGTGATCTGTGGAGGTTGTTCATCGGCTCCTCCAAAGTATGTCTCAAATGTGTGCTGCTGCGTAATGATAACGTGTTACCACCGCTTGTGATTGAGTATGCACCCTACATGAGAGAAACATGTAACATGAAACAGTTGTTATTGCGACTGACCTATAACAAGTTCAAATGGTAGATTTCCGAGGATCTGAAAGTTTTCTGTTGCATCCAGTGTCTCTGGGGTAGCCACACCAAATTACTTCATTATAAAAAGAAAGAGTGACCTAAGCGTCTGTTACTTGAACCAGGATCTCATAATGTTACGTACGGAGCACTTGGCGAACCCAAGAACATAATTCTTCCCCCTCTTCACATAAAATTGGGCCTAATTAAAACTTCTTTAGGGCTATGGACAAAATTGGGGAAGCTTTTCTCTATTTACAGGAGAAATTTCCATGTCATAGTGAGGTGAAAATAAAAGAAGGGGTTTTCGTGGGTCCACAGATATGCAAAAAGTACAAAGATGAGCACTTCAACACCATCCTGACAGATGATGAAAAGTGAGCTTGGGGTGCCTTTGTTTAAGTGTCAACAAATTTTGTAGGAAATAAGAGGACAGAAGACTATAAGGATCTTGTGGCACGTGTTCTGCACTGCTACAATAGAATGGACTGAAACGTGTCGTTAAAGTTATATTTCGTCGATTCCCACTTGGACTTCTTTCCTGACAACTGTGGTGCCATAACCGACGATTACGCAGAACGTTTCCACAAGCAAATTTCGGACAAGGAAATGAGTTACCAAGGAAAGTGGAGTGCATCAATGTTAGCCGATTACTACTGGACACAAATCTGCGAGCGATCAGCAAAAAACTAAACTCCAGGTAAAACGGTTGCACCTTCAGTAACCTTCCTCCGAGGGGATAACATCAAGGTAAATACGTGAATAAGATTACACGGCCAATACCGTGATCATAATTTCAAAACGAGAGCTGATCTTGCATTTTCTTTAACATTTGCGTTATAAGCATACCCGAGAACATAAAGATTAGCTGCATTCACTCCAGTTACAGAAAGGAAGCAAAATTTTGTTGGCTAGTGTAATTACACGAAATACTGAAAATCAAAATTTTGTTACTCCTGGAAGGTGTTCGATAGGCAACCTGTAACTGGAATTGATTCCGAATAGTCCCTTAGTAACACACAGAGAGCGAACGAAATTGGAACACCAAGAAGGAGTTGTGCGACATAAAGGTGACGTCTATTCAAATTTCGCACTATGAGAATGAGAACCAGGTCTGCTTTAAATACATGCTGTAACGATCGTGAGCATTAGTTACTTTTGAAAGTGGACGTTCTGAGCTGATGTTAGTCAAGAATCGCCTTAAGACAACAAAGTCGCCATTGTCAACACCTCACGGTATTCATTTCATTTAATCGTGTCAGAAGCATCGCACATAAAATCAGAATGATCAACACATAGATATCAAGTACATAACAAATACAAAAAGAGTAGAAAAGTATACAGATATTTAAGCAGGGTCAAATAGTTTTTATTTTATGAAGTCTTGGACCAGAACCTGGCCACGTCCAGCGCTTCCGGGGTGGCATTCATCAAATCCTTCATCGTGCAGGTGCTTGGGCACAGCACACACTGCGTGAGGTGGGTGGTGGTTTGAGTGTGTCCAGTCACACAGCTCCGGTTCATTTGAGAGGCCCCATTTGCGCATATTCTCTTTCGATCGTGTGACACCAGAGCGCAGCCTATTAAGAGATTTCCATGTCGTCCATCCTTCCATATGGCCGGTGTGCACGTTTTCTTCTCGCCACATTGACAGCCTCACTTGCTGCGGTGCACAAACGATGTTTTCTGCTGTGTGCAGGAAGCGTTTTCTAGATTTTAGTCGACGGCGGGCTGGCTGGTGTTTGTACAGCGGGTGGGCAGGTAAGGTCAACGCCTTTATCTTTTCCTTCCTGGCCGCTACTTCCCTTCTAATATCTGGTGGGGCCACGCCTGCCAGGCAGTACAATCTATCAGTCGGGATTGGTCTCAGACAGCCTGTGATGATGCGGCAGGATTCATTAAGCGGTATGTCCACTTGCTTGGCGTTGCTAGAATTGTTCCACACTAGGCACGCGTTCTCCGCTGCTGAATAGCACAAAGCAAGAGCTGTGGTTCTCACTATTCCAGGCTGTACCCCCCATGTAGTGCCCGTTAGTTTGCGCACAATGTTGTTTCTCGCAGTGCTTTTTATAGGTGAGTGCTCTATCCAAGGTGACGCCAAAGTATTTTGGTGTTTCGCAGTGTTCCAGGGGCACTCCTTCCAAGTTAAGTTGTTGTCTTCTTGCAGATTCTGTTCTTTAGTTGGAAGGCCCAGGTTTGGGTTTTCCCTGGGTTGGGTTTGAGATGGTTCCCCTTATAGTAGGTGGCAAGCTGTTCGGGGGCTTCTGACAGATTCTGTTCAACAGTTTCAAAGCTGTCTGCTTGAGCGGTAATGGCGCAATAATCTGCATATTTGAGGCTTTCTGTGCCTTGGGGGAGGGGCTGGTCATTAGTGTGTATATATATGTGTGTGTGTGTGTGTGTGTGTGTGTGTGTGTGTGTGTGTGTGTGTATGTGTGTGTGTATGTGTGTGTGTATGTGTGTGTGTATGTGTGTGTGTATGTGTGTGTATGTGTGTGTAATATATTATGAAGCGTCACAGTAGAGCGACCTCACGGTAATTGAACTACAAGAAGCTGGAAATTCCTACTGAGATATTGCAGAAAGATTTGGAAGGAACGTAAACACTATACTTGACTGCCGGCAGCGGTGGTTATGAGAACATACTGTCGCAGCAAGACTGGGCTCCGAATGGCCACGTGGTACTGCCGAGAGGGACGATTATCGTGTTCTGCGCATGGCTCTGGCGCATCTTACTGCATCTGCAGCAGCAATTTGAGCAACAGTTAGCACCACAGTAACACAACGAACTGTTAAAAACCGGTTACTTCTGGGACAGCTCCAAGCCAGACTCCTTGTAACGTGCATTGCAGTGATCCCAAACCACCGTGATTTGCGACTTCAGTGGTGCCAAGCGAGAGCGTATTGGAATTGAAAATGGTGGTCTGTTGTGTTTTCTGATGAAAGCTGGTTCTCCTGCGATACCAGTGATGGCTACGTGCAGTTTATGAGGAGGCCAGTTGAACACCTGTAACCAACCTGACTGCGTGCTAGACACACGGGACGTACACTGGGAGTTGCGGACTGGTGTGCGAATTCGTGTGACAGCAGGGGCACTCTCGTGGTTACCGGGCGCATCCTGACTGCAAATTTGTGCGTCAGTCTGCTGAATCCAGCTGTTGATTCATGAACAGCATTCCAGGGGGTCGTTTTCAACAGGGTAACGCTCATCCACATACCGCTGTTGTAACCCAACATGCTCTACAGATTGTCGGCATGTTGCCTTGGCGCCCTCCATTACCAGATCTGTCTCCAATGGAGCACACATGGAACCTGATCGGACGACAACTGCAGCGTCATCCACAAACAGCATTAGCCGTCACTGTATTGACCGAGCAAGTGCAACATGCATGGAAGTCCATCCCACAAACTGACATCCGGTACCTTCACAAGACAATGTATGCACGTTTGCATGCTTGCATTCAACATTCTGACGATTATACTGATTATTAATGTACCAGCATTTCACACTTGCAATGCGTTATCTAGCACTTACATTAATTTATGATGTTGAAATGTTAATAACTTAAATATGTTACCTAGACAAATGTATTCCAGAAAATTTCATTACTCTACATTAATTATTTTTTTATTTTGCAATTTTTTTCTGTCAGTGTAGATAAGCAGTTTAGAACATATAAAAAGAAGGGCAGTATGAACGATCACAGGTTTGTTTGGCCCATAGGAAAATTTGAACTGGAGACGCTTGCATAAACACTATGTGACCAAAAGTATCCGGACATCCACAAAAACATACGTTTTTCATATTAGGTGCATTGTGCTGCCAAGTACTCCATATTGGCGACTTCAGTACTCATTAGACATTGTGAGAGAGCAGAATGGGGCGCTCCGCGGAACTCACGGACTTCTAACGTGGTTAGGTGATTGGGTGACACTTGTGTCATACGTCTGTATGCGAGATTACCACACTCCTAAACATCCCTAGGTCCACTGTTTCCGACGTGTCAGTGAAGTGGAAACGTAAAGGGGCACGTACAGCACGAAAGCGTGCAGGCCGACATCGTCTGTTGACTGGCAGACACCTCCGATAGTTGAAGAGGGTCATAGTGTGTAACAGGCAAACATCTATCCACACCAAAACACAGGAATTCCAAACTGCGTCAGGATCCACTGCAAGTACTATGACAGTTAGGCGGGAGGTGAGAAAACTTGGATTTCATGGTCGAGCGGCTGCTCATAACCCACACATCACCCTAGTAAACGCCAGACGACGCCCAATTTGGTGTAAGGAATGTAAACATTGGACGATTGAACAGTGTAAAAACGTTGTGTGGAGTGACGAATCACGGTACACAACGTGGTGATCCGATGGCAGGTTGTGGGTATGACGAATGCCCGGTGAACGTCATCTGCCAGCATGTGTAGTGCAAAAAGGAAAATTCGGAGGCAGTGGTGTTATGGTGTGGTCATGATTTTCATGGAGGGGGCTTGCGCCCCCTTGTTGTTTTGCGTGGCACTATCACAGCACATGTTTTAAGCACCTTCTTGCTTCCCCCTGTCGAAGAGCAATTCGGGGATGACGATTGCACCTTTCAACACGATCGAGCGCCTATTCATAATGCACGGCCTGTGGCGGAGTGGTTACACGACAATAACATCCCTTTAGTGGACTGGCCTGCACAGAGTCCTGACGTGAATGGTGTAGGACACCTTTGGGATGTTTTGGAACGCCGACTTCGTGCCAGGCCTCACAGACCGACATCGATACCTCTCCTCAGTGCAGCATTGCGTGAAGAATGGGCTGCCATTCCCCAAGAAACTTTCCAGCACCTGATTGAAGCTGCCAGAGTGGAAGCTGTTATCAAGGTTCAAATGGCTCTAAGCACTATGGGACTTAACAGCTGAGGTCATCAGTTCCCTAGACTTAGAACTAATTAAATCTAACTAACCTAAGGACATCGCACACAGCCATGCCCGAGGCAGGATTCGAACCTGCGATCGTAGCAGCAGCGCGGTTCGGTACTGAAGCGCCTAGAACCGCTCGGACATAGCGGCTGGCTGTTATCAAGGCTAAGGGTGGGCCAACACTGTGTTGAATTCCAGCATTACTGGTGGAGGGCTCCTCGAACTTGACTCATTTTCAGCCAGGTGTCCGGTTACTTTTGATCACGTAGTGTAGTTGCAAACTATCCAGTGAGAGCCTACTTACAAAGTTTCAAAAACCATCTTTAAGCGCTGAATCTAGGAATACACTACAGCTCCTTACGTTTCGCTCCCCCATGCTTCGTGAAGATAAGGCTGGACTAATTACAGCTTGATGGAACGGGTAGAAGCACTAATGACTAGTACAGTGGGACATACCCTCTACTATGCACTTCACAGTGGTCTGCAGAGTATGGATTCAGATCAGATGTAGATGTATCCATTCAGAATTTGAAGTATTCAGCGTCATACCTCGTTACTATATTTTCACTTATATCCTTAATATGTAAATCAAGTCCTGTGTGCTTGCGATACCGGGTAATCGGCGCAAAGTCCGGAGAACAGTGAATACAGACTACCACCTGCCTTCCCACAGTCAGCGAACTACTTTCATCACCAGGACTCAAACTGTGTGCCCGCAGAATGTAATTGCTGCGATAAAAGCGCGCTTTAGCTATTGTAGTTACGAAGGTGTACCTGAAAGCAACTGAGCCACAGTATGTTTCATAGTGTGGACGCTATGTCGCGGCAGTCGGTCATGAGCGTAAACAGATGAGGAATTATACCTCTAGAGGGTGAGGTGTGGTGCGGGTGAAAAGACCACGACTCCCTCTCGCAGGACTGACAGCCTACACGGGAAATTGAGCTCCTGGGGAAGTACATCCGACACGTGGTCGTAGCGTCTATCCTCTCCGATGTTGTGAGAGTAGTTCTTCATTTCGGTGACGGACATGATCAGTCTCTTAATTCATTTCAAAATAGGAAGAGAAAGCAACGAGCAACCCAGAACACACGGTAAAGTGGAGTCTGGTGTACACAAAACACTCAGCAATTGCCACCGTGCAACTTCTCGCCGAAGTTGCTAGTGTCATAAACGAGGGAGTTTACGCCCGACCTACATAATTATATTATGCAACCATAGTTCAGAACACTTGTCACCCAAAACTGCCACGTTCAAGTGTCACAACAATACCCATATAGTGATCATAAATAGCTTTTTCTGCGTCAGTGTTGCCCAGCTGTAAAACGGTGAAAAATCTTCTGTGATCTTCTGAGACGCTCTGGTATTTTTCTTGATACAAAGGTTTGTGTAACAACTGGGAATTTCCTTCCATGTAATTACCAATCTGGTCTGTCAAAATTACACTACTACTTTCCCACCCTACGTTCACTTCGTTCCCAAACATCTGCTACTCAAACACTGTTTGGTCGCGGTGAGAGGGCAACAAATAGCTTCTTACAATCAGGGTATGGAAAGGCAGTCGGAAGTAGATTAATTCCTGCATAAAGAAGGAAGCCATAACCAAATAATCATCTTTAGAGTTTTTTTAGTACCAGTATTCGTTATCCAACAACAAAGGTGTAGAATTGCAGTGGACGTAAATTATCTAATACCTTCTGATACAATACACACCGATACAGTAATGTCCAGGTTCATTAACGGACGATATAGCCCAAAGGCTCTAACCACTCAGCTACGAAAGCGCTTGTAATACAGTATGTTAGTGGTCACAACTCAAGTTTCAGGCTCTTGTAAACTAAATATACAGCTCACGATTTCGTCTATGAGTATGTTTGACGTGCATTAGAAAACTTCGAATCTGCAGAGGCAGCTGCTCAAGATACGCCTCCACCTGTCCCTCAGTCAGTGACGTTGTTCACAATAAAATAAGAAAAGAAAATCATAATATTTTATAATCTTGTAGACATTACACAGATATCGTCAAACGTCCACTGGGAAACAGCGTCACACTTGTTAGTTTAAATAGTCACATAAACAATGCACCCATAATTTAACAATCGTGGAAGGACGACTGTTAGTTATTGATTGCGATTGATAAATTTCGTTGTAAAACATTCTCCTGAAAACTTGGTTACGGTGAGAAATGCAGTTTGTCGCTGTTTTTGATGAACTCATTGTAGTGCGCCCTAAATTGAATTAATGGAAATAAAAAAAACCGAAAACGAAGAACAGAAGAAATTAGAAAGAAGCACGTTCACCCTAGGATTCAAACTAATGAGTTTTTTTATCAGGCATAAATAGATTGTTTACCGATTACACTACTTCCGCTCAAAATAAACAATAAATCTCTATAGGACTTCACTAACACAACCGTGCCCTGGCATGATCTGTCGCAGATATCTAGTAGGTCCGCTAGCTGCTCTAACTATTAGAGAGGTTTTTTCCCCCATGGTGCTTTTTTCCCCTCTGCCCAAAAGTGCTTATTTCTCCAAACTTCTCTGTCATCTATCTCCTGATGGGCCCATATTAGTGGATAATCTTATCAAGACGTACGGACAATATCACTCACACGCACCCTGTGAAGTCCTTGATTTGAATTACTAACCCTTCACAGAAGTGACGGTGGAACATTTTATGATGATCATAAGCTAGTGCGAGCGCGGAAGGCCTCCATTCTATCCTCCTTTTGCCGGCCGAGGTGGCCCAGCGATTCTAGGCGCTACAGTCTGAAACCGCGCGACTGCTACGGTCGCAGGTTCGAATCCTGCCTCGTGCATGGATGTGTGTGATGTCCTTAGGTTAGTTAGGTTTAAGTAGTTCTAAGTTATAGGGGACTGATGACCTCAGATGTTAAGTCCCATAGTGCACAGAGCCATTTGAACATTTATCTCCCTTTTTCTAGCCCTAAATCTGGAGATATAAATGAGTCGTTAAATCTTCCGGTTGAAGCAAATGCCAACAGACGCAATATGGAATTTAAAAGCTATCGGAAACGATTGAGAGACTATGATATTCACCACCGAAAACTTGACAGTTTTTGAATTTTTACAGCAGTGACCAGAAGTCAAGTGCACCCTGTAAAAGAGGAAAATGAGTAGAAAAAGTGAGCAATTATTATTATTGACCATTAACATTTTATCATATACCCGAATTGTGCTATCTACAAAGGAAAGGTATTTTACCATCCTAGAATACATGAGTCAAAGATAACGAAAAGAAGTGCATTAGTCACTCACTGACTAGGACACGTTTCGACTATCGTTGTGACAGGAGCATAGTCTCATGGTGAAGTTTACGACAAATAAGCCATCTGGAATATGATTTTCAGGGAATATTCTACGAAATGTTGCCCCAGATCAAGCACAGACTACTGTGTCAGTACCTTCCAGCTCGCTAAATTGTGTTATTTCAGAACTTGTGATCAACTGAGAATACCTATTGTACCGCGGAACTGATAACTGACTGCAGTCGCCCGAAAAAAAGATCATGTTCTGTCTCCATATCTTACCTAAAGCTCAGGAGTTTCTCGCAGAATTTTGTATCTTCTGGAAATATGTATTGCGCTCAGGATAGTACAGAGCTGGGCATGAGAGCTGCGTTGTCATCGACGTCGATGTGGTGGCTGATAAACATCGGGAAAGGCACCACTTTGGCAGTGGAAGGATTCTAATGTGGGGAGAGCAGCTGCATGTCGATATTAAACCTTGAATTAATGGAGGAATGTGTTCTTTACAACTGAATCTTGCTTCATTATGCAAAATGATTTTCGTACATTTATATGGAAAGAAAGTGGCAGCTGATAAACATCGTGAAAAGGCACTCCTTCGACAGTGGAAGGCATCTAATGTGGGGAGAGTAGCTCAGAGATACAGAGGTGCTGTACTGTAACCGTCTGTGTGAAAGTTTAGAATTCTCACTCGAGGACAATAATGCCTAGCCAAATCAAACTGCTTTGCCGAACGATTTTTGAAGGGGAGAACGAGATCTTTGGATCGAAAACCTGTGTAACATGTCAGGGGTGTATTCGAGAAACGATCTGCAACCACTTAGCGGCCACTCCCAGACTAGGGTACCACTCTTTCTCGGGAGTGGTATCGTCGGCCATTAATCCCTGACAGAGAGCATGCGACATCGCTTTTTCACTGATCCCAGGTGAAAGGACGATTTGTTATTGCGAAGGCACGAAATCTGCAAAATAGCTTGCCAATGAGGTATGGCTTACGTAAGGCAGAAGACGCGCGCCATGCAAGAATGCTGCAATGAACATCGATGCTGCACTCGCCTATGCAACCGACCAAGTTTGCTATTGCTGAACATTATATCTTGCATATGCGGAATGCACACAGTGCGCTAATAAATTGCGGAAAGGGGGGATTCTTCTTCAGTCTTCGATGGCTCACCTGAAGGTGACTGTCAGGTGTCCAATCAAATATGGTGGATTGTAGTTAATGATAACTGACCACGAACCCGAAACTTCTTTAAATAATCATTTAATACCTAGTCTAAGGTGCTAAATGGCATGATATCTTTCTATTTTCCATGCAGATAATGAGAGTTTTATGTAATTAAACATTGCTTGTTGACATTGTAGGCGTAATAAACAAACCACAGTCCTAAAACCTTAAGACATGACCAATGACAATGTATGGCAAGCAAAATACTCTGCCCTGACAGACGAAACATAACGTGCTGCTCTTAGACTTAGAAAGGAATAACATGCCATAGATTATTTTTCCACTTTACTAAAAAGTGAACATGTGCAGAACTCTTCAATTCAGTTTTCATCATCACTTGGAAAATTCAATGGAGTCACTGATACAAATTTTAAAATGTATTGAAAGTCAGATGAGTAATGTTAACAAAACTTTGCATTTTAGCGATAAAAAGAACATTTGCAAATATCAGCATTTCAGTACAGTCACTGGAAACTGGTATTTGAGGCAAAAGCTCTTTGGTCACTTATTTTCAGCAAGAATACTGTACGTATCACGTACACAGAAACGAAATGAGAAGCTGAATTTTTGCATTGTATGTGACTAGTGACTTCCCTGATGTCTACTAGCACATAAGTCGGACTGGCACCTGGATTTCTTCATGTAGAGATTGAAAATCTCAAAAGTGTGTTTGAAGGTCAGGTTCAAAAATCCTTACTAATAAACTATCACAACTTCAGACGCACTGATGCATTTCTTCAGTGATACCGGCATATGTAATTGGTTGACAATATGGGGGGTGTCTATCAAACTATACTTTGGCAGTAGGCATTTCAGTCTTTAATTTTAACAACTGAACCATTTCGGAAGGTAATTTCCTACATGCATCGAGTTCAATGCTGTCTTCTTATCACGCTGCTACTTGGCGGTAATATTTCCGCATTTCAAAAATCATACTCTTGGTGGTTTTGACTAGGCATCTCTGTCACCACATAACTGATTTTAACTGACTGAGCACAGGTGTCGTTGCTTGCAAGCCTGTCAATTTGACAGTTTAGATATCATACAGTGAGGTTTTTTTCTTTTTTTCTTTCTCTTTCTTTTTCTTTTTGCAAAAATTGACAGATTCACACTCCCGAAGAAAATAAAGACGTCAATAACTTCCAAAACTGCAGTGAAAATACCAGTTGAAGATATGAGTTACTCCTTTAATTGCCCTGCAAAAAAGTCTTGTTTAGCGTCTCGAACTAACACAAAAGTCAGTATACAGCCTCTATCGTCTTCGATTCAGTGTGTACGCGTCATGATAACGTCGCGCTTGATTTTACCAGAATGCAACCAGGCCCTCTCTTGAAGATGCGGCCTTACCGTGATTGAAGTTGAGATGGCTGCAGAAGAATTGCCGTGCGTCGAGCTGCAGTGCCTGCTTATGATTGGCCTATGTTGTATGATAGCGAGGGGTGGATCTCATCATCTTCCTCTTATTTGTTGCGGACGTCAGAAATTTCAAAGTAGGATTCTGAAAACTTGGCAGAAGACCGAACACAATAAAAACACGTGCAAGCGCATTATCCGAAACTGAAAGCGCAACTAGATACAGAGTTTGACTGAGAACGAGAATGCCTCTCTAAATTTTGATAGCCTTCCTGCAGCTGGCAGGATCGTTCTAGCCAGTCCCAGAAAGAACCTAAGTGCTTATGAGCCATCTGGAAGTCCGTTCACAAGCTCCCACTATCATGCAAACGGAGTATCTGCCAATGAGCTTCCTGTTTATGGAAACGTGCACTGAGCGTCGCCCCGTTCCCACGGCCAGGCTTATTTACTGGAAATTCTGGGGATTTTGTAGAACTACGCAGAGTGTTTCGACGGAAAGGGGGGAATTTGGAAACTTCACAGAACTGCATGCAGTCTTACATTTAGGCTCTTTAAACGGAGTCTGGAGATCAAAAGACAGTGGGATAACGCCAAGTGGACAGCTATGGACGCTACTGAAAGTTTGCAAGAAGTGGAGTTCTCACCCCCTCGCACCAGTGGTTTCCCGTTCTGCTACACAGGACACCAGTCGACCGTTCCACCGCTCATTGTTAGAGGAACCTGCTGGATAATTCCTGAAAGACTAGCTCAGCTACCCGTGTAATCTGCTTAGGTGAAACCTTTCGAGGGAATGGCAGATCCTTAAGAACGTGCGAAACGCTCCACCTGTTTTTGTTTCCAACGAAAAAGAGTTCTCATGATTCAAACCAAACGCATTACAGGAAAAAGCTACTACAAGAATGAAATTTTAGATTAAGTTTGGAGAAACGTGTTACTTACATTACTACAAGCTGTACCCTAACCACTCATGTAATCAACGCGTAAAACGAGTGAGAAATCGACAAACAAAAACAGAATCTGAAAGCATATGAAGCAAGAAAGACTTGCATGCAACTTCACTATGAAAATAGGAAAAAATGTGACGAGGCGGGCCTGAAAGAGGCCGCCGCCTCACCGCCTAACATGTTATGTTAAAGTATTTGCGAGCGAAACGTAAAATGGTGTGTTTACTTACTAAATTCTACAGTTTTGTGGTATTTCAAGTAAAACGCGCTAAATTTGATGGTACTATAGGATCTGTAACGTCACAGAAACATCACTGTTTCATCGTTATGTTATGGTTTCAGGGCGCAAAACTGGTACGGTCATTACCGACTGTTTCATCGTGTGAACTCATAAACGTCACAGACTATTACTTATAATCAAGCAAAATTTGTATGTAGAACTTTAAGTTTGTACTTTAGCAAAAGAATAATCATTGAGTGTCGTTATTCCATTAGTTTTAAACTCTGAAAATGGTTTTTCTGTTGCAAGGTGCACAATGTTGAGGCCATCACATTTAGATGCAAGTAACCATCCTTTTTAAGCAGATCCAAAAGCGAATGGAGATGTATAGACGGATTTTTCATGTATCCTGTAACGCGGTAAATGTCCTTACATTCCTAATTTTCTGTAATGTCTAGTTTCCATTGGTGACTACAGTATCTTGTACATCCAGGTTGTACCCGGGTTTTCCATATAATGGTAGAACACTGTTGAAAGAACACAGCAGCTTCTCTGTAGGTTATCCAGTAGTGTTCATCACAATATCAAAAGCAAGCAGTTACCATAGAGTCAGTTTTTAATGCACTTAAACAATCTTCCATAGGGTCAAACACCGACCATTTTGTAATTATAAATTGTAACTTCCAGTCTGGTAATACCACGTTCTTTAGCCAGGGAGACATAAAAGTTTCTGATAGATGCATTTCCGGACATTTTACAAAACTGATTATAAGGAAACCAGCCTCTCTGTTTACTCTTGGACTTGTGATTTGATGCATCAATTTGTTATATATCTTTATTTTACAGTTGGATCTCATCCCCATTAAACTCTCTATTCCAATGTGTTGTAACATTATAATGTCCAGTTCCAACGGAATGATTGTGTCCCACGACCGTGATGTAATCGAAGACAGAAGGAAGGACATCATCGTTCATAATGTCATCTGTCTTTCTTTATGGCATTTCAGATTTTGATTTCAACTGACAGTGCAACTATAGTCAGTGCTATAAATACAAATAACACATGAATCAGACATGTAACCAGCACACTGATCAAATGCTGTGCCACAGTTGTACAAATTACAATTCCACAGTTACATGCCGTTATAAGTAATCATGTAGACTGAACCTAATTGGAACGCCACGTATTCAAACCCAACTCAGATGTGTACTAGTGTTAGTGCCACTGAATCCGCTCTTTGCAGATCCATACAGCTAACCTCAGTTTTACGTCACACTGGACAGCCAAAAACCCTCTATTTATTGCCTATATGTAATAGAATGGGTTAAATAAAAGCACATTTATACACAAAAATACAGGGAATTCAAATAAGAATTTTCACAAAATACGGCTTCGTGTGGTCAAAAAGGTTTTATGGGAAGTTTTAACATCATGTCATACTGGGTAAACAACGCCCACTACTTTTATTGACCATTAAGTTAAATATATTTTATACACATAAAAATACAGAAAACTCAAATAGTAATTATAATTAAATACAGTTTAGCCTAGATGCATATAAACTAAAAAAAAATTATTATGACAAGTTTCACACCACATCATACTGGACAGCCAACGTTCTCTGTTTCTATTGCCCATTTGTGAAACACTGGGTTAACATAAAATTTTTAAGTACATAAAATTTTTATGTACATAAAATACAGTGAATTGCAATAACAATTAAAATAAAATACTGTTTTGTCTGGACGCACATAAATACAAAAATCATTACGTCTAGGATTAGGTGACAATGAATCACTTATCATGAAGTACATTGCAATATTAAATTTCTTTCCATAAAATATTGGATCAGGATTAACAAATTATAATTAACATTCTTAATTTAGTTGTATAGTCCAAATGTAAATCATAATCACCACTAAACACGTACAGAGACACTACTTGATGAAATTTGAAAAGCAGGTGTCTTGGTTGCACAGTAAATGTGACATACAATAAGATGTTTATGCACCAGTTTCAAGCAACATAAAAGGCATACATTTATATTATAATCTGTATTGCAATATACCCATAGTGTAGGGGTAGCGTCCTTGATTAGTAATTCCACAATTCAGATTACTAATCAGAATGTCCTCGATCCCGGGTTCGAAACCCGCCACCTCTTAAGTTTTGATTAATAATCAGCATTGGCTGCCGAAGACTTCCGACGTAAGAAGTCACCCTTATTTTGCCAACGGCCTTGTCAAAGAGGGCGGCGGAGCTCAGGGCACTCTCTTGTCATTGTGATAAGAAGCTGCCCACAAAGACGGAAAATCAGCAATCAGCAGCATGAGCATGCAGAGGCAATGGAAACCACCACATTCAGGGCACATAATGTGTATCCACAGGACATGTGGCCTGTAATTGTGGAAGCGTAATTACCTCTCCATTGGCAAAAGATTCCGGAATAGTCCCCCATTCGGATCTCCAGGAGGGGACTGCCAAGGGGGAGGTTACCATGAGAAAAAGATTGAATAATCAACGAAAGGATAACGTTCCACGACTAGGGGCGTGGAATGTCAGAAGTTTGAACGTGGTAAGGAAACTAGAAAATCTGGAAAGGGAAATGCAAAGGCTCAATCTATATGTAGTAGTGATCAGTGAAGTGATATGGAAAGAAGGCAAGGATTTCTGGTCAGACGAGTAAAGGATAATATCAACAGCAGCAGAAAATGATAAAACAGAAGTAGGATTCCTTATGAATAGGAATGTAGGGCAGAGAGTGTGTTACTGTGAACAGTTCAATGGTAGGGTTGTTCTTATCAGAAAGGGAGATGAAAATGTAATAGTCATGGGGGCTGGAATGCAGTTGTAGGGCAAGGAGTAGAAGAACAGGTTGCAGGATAATGTGGGTTTGGGACTAGGAATGAGAGAGGAAAAAGTCTAATTGAGTTCTCTAATATATTTCAGATAGTAACAGCGAATACTCTGTTTAAGAATCACAACAGGAGGAGGTATACTTGGAAAACGCTGGGTGACGCAGGAAGATTTCACTTAGATTACATCAAGGTCAAACGGAGATTGCGAAATCAGTCACTTAATTGTAAGGCTTACCCAGGAGCAGACATAGACTCAGATCACAATGTAGTAGTGATGAAGAATAAGCTGAAGTTCAAAAGCTTAGTCAGGAACAATCAATAAGCAAAGAAGTGGGATACAGAAGTACTAAAGGATGACGAGAGACGCTTGAAGTTCTCTAAGGCTATAAATACAGTAATAAGAAATAGCTCAGTAGGCAGTACAGTTGAAGAGGAATGGACAGCTCTAAAAACGGCAGTCACAGAAGACTGAAAGAAATACATAGTTTAATATTTTTTGTAGGATCTGAAATTTAAAAACCTCTCTCACACCGGCCTGATTTAGCTTCACTGATCAGGATAGTAAAAAACATGCGTATGTTAAGGGAATTTTCATTCACAAAGCAGGCTTATCACATTCACACAGTTCAATACTGTTCTATCCTGATTAAATTGAGCTTAACTTAAATTCCATAAGGCAGTGAAGCAATTTCGAAGTCTCGGTGCGACGAAATTTGTCAGTCGATCTCCTGAAAACATTTGTAATAATTATTAACTTTCCGTGATCACATGGGGAAGACCGGAGGTCTGTTGGTAAGACCGTGTTAGCCCATTTATTGAAAGTAATAAACTGGATATCTTGAGCGTACAAAACGGCAGGTTCGTCCAGTGTAAATCAGACGTTCCCCACTGATCCCGTGCAACACAGCGTAGTAAGCAGACACTGTCAATAATAATGTTAAATAATACGCGAACACACTTACTTTACTTTAGTTCATGTATTAAATTCCTTCTCATACAGATTCTCATCAAGATGGCGACTAGCTCAACAATACATACATATACACCTTCGTTCTTTCACGGCTAATCGGCAAGATCTGAATCATTCTTTTCATAAGAGAAAACATAGATAGCAGAGAAGCTATTCCATGGAGTAAATGCACGCTCCAAGGAATAATAGGGCTTGAAACTACTTTGCATTGATAATCATCGTATATTAAAGTTTAGGAATCGGTAAGATAAGAAGAGATATTTCGAGATATGTACTGAGTTATAAAATTTATAAAATTTCTGAAAATATCGCGGAGAGACCGCTGCAAGAGACATTACAATAGGTACAAAGAAGATAACTGCGAAGAAGCCAAGGGTAACAAAAGAAATACTTCAGTTAGCGATGAAAAAAGGAAGTACAAAAATATTCCGGGAAATTCAGAAGTACAAGTCACTGAGGAGTGAAATAAGGGAAGCTAAGACGAAATGGCTGCAAGAAAAATGTGACGAAATCAAAATTAAATAATGATTGTCGGGAGGATTGACTCAGTACACATGAAAGTCAAAACAATCTTCGGTGACATTAAAAGTAAGGGTGGTAAAATTATGAGTGCAAAGGGAATTCCACTGTTACATGCAGAGATGAGAGAAGATAGGTGGAAGGAGCACATTGAGGGCCTTTATGAGGGGAAAATCTATCTGATTTGATAGAATAAGAAACAGGATTTGATTCAGAAAAGATAGAGAATCCAGTTTTAGAATCAATATTTAAGAGAGTTTTGTAGGACTTTACATCAAAGAAGGAAGAAAGGATAGATAACATTCTATCAGAATTTCTATAAACATTGGGAGAAGTGGCAACAAAACGACTGTTCACGTTGTTGTGTAGAATGTATGAGTCTGGTGACATACCGTCTGACTTTCGGAAAAATATCATCCACACAATTCCAAACACTGCTAGAGTTGACAAGTGCGAGAATTATCACTCAATCAGCTTAACACCTCGTGCATCCAAGTTGCTGACAAGGCTAGTATACAGAAGAATGGAAAAGAAAACGATGGCTTTAGGAAAGGTAAAGGCACTAGAGAGGCAATTCTGAAGTTGAGGTTGATAATGGAAACAAGACTAAAGAAAACTCAAGACACGTACATAGGATTTGTCGACCTATAAAATCGTTCGACAGTGTAAAATGGTGCAAAATGTTTGTCATTCTGAGAAAAATATAAGTAAGCTGTAGTTAGAGACGGGTAACACAAAAAAGGTACATGAGCCAAGAAGGAATAGTAAGAGTGAACGACCAAGAACGAAGTGCTCGGATTAAAAAGGGTGTAAGACAGGGATGTAGTCTTCCTGGGGGCGAGAACGGTATATTTTTCGGATTTATTAGAGGAGAGTCACCAGAAGACTTCTCGCGCTGTCTTGCTCGATGAATAAGTGGCAATGAGAAGCACCCATTTTTTGGAGGTTTTAGAAAATCTCCTTCTTGGTAGGAGGCATGTTAAAGACCGAGGTAAGACACATTCAATATGGCAGATCCATTCCTCGTAGTAAGATTCTGACGTGTGCCAAACGAGTGCAAATAGTGTAACCAAATATCTAAGTCATCTTTACTACTTTTTTAGTCATTAGTCTTCTGACTGGTTTGATGCTGCCCGCCACGAATTCCTCTTCTGTGCCAATCTTCTCTTCTCAGAGTAGCACTTGCAACGTACGGCCTCAATTATTTTCTCCATATATTCCAATCTCCGTCTTCCTCTACAGTTTTTGCCCTCTACATCTGCCTCTAGTACCATGGATGGCGTTCCCTGATGTCTTAACAGATGTCCTGTCATCCTGTCCGTTCTCCATTTTAGTGTTTTCCACATATTTCTTTCCCCTCCGATTCTGCGCTGAATCTCCTCATTCCTTACTTTATCAATACATCTAATTTTCAACATTCATCTGTAGCACCATATCTATGCTTCGATTCTCTTCAGTTCCAGTTTTCCCACAGTCCATGTTTCACTACCTTAGACTGCTGTGCTCCAAACACACATTCTCAAAATTTCTTCCTCAAATGGAGGCCTATGTTTGATACTAGTAGACTTCTCTTGACCAGGAATGTCCTTTTTGCCAGTGTTAGTACGCTTTTGATGTCCTTCTTGCTTCGTCCGTCATTGGTTATTTTGCTGCTTAGGTACTAGAATACCTTAACTTCGTCTACTTCTTGACTGTCAATCCTGATGTCAAGTTTCTCGAAGTTCTCATTTCTGCCACTTCTCAATACTTTCCACTTTCTTCGATTTACTTTCAATCCATACTGTGTACTCACTAGATTATTCACTCCGTTCAGCAGATCATGTAATACTTTTTCACTTTCATTCAGGAGAGCAATTTCATCACTGAATCGAATCATTGATAGCCTTGCACTTTGAATTTTGTTCCCACTCCTGAATCTTTCTTTTATTTCCAACATTGCTTCTTCGATGCATACACTGAACTCCATGTAGATCTGGATACAGCAATTTTATTGGGATTTTTGACAAAATGGAGACGTGTGATTAACCGTCAATAAACGATGACGTCTGTGCACAACAATACTACCAAGGAAACAGCAATGTGATTGTGAACAACGGTAAGACAGTAGCAATATAAAATTTAACGTGGTTGAGCTCCAATTGTAAAACAGAGATAAATAACAAATTTATACACTCCTGGAAATGGAAAAAAGAACACATTGACACCGGTGTGTCAGACCCACCATACTTGCTCCGGACACTGCGAGACGGCTGTACAAGCAATGATCACACGCACGGCACAGCGGACACACCAGGAACCGCGGTGTTGGCCGTCGAATGGCGCTAGCTGCGCAGCATTTGTGCACCGCCGCCGTCAGTGTCAGCCAGTTTGCCGTGGCATACGGAGCTCCATCGCAGTCTTTAACACTGGTAGCATGCCGCGACAGCGTGGACGTGAACCGTATGTGCAGCTGACGGACTTTGAGCGAGGGCGTATAATGGGCATGTGGGAGACCGGGTGGACGTACCGCCGAATTGCTCAACACGTGGGGCGTGAGGTCTCCACAGTACATCGATGTTGTCGCCAGTGGTCGGCGGAAGGTGCACGTGCCCGTCGACCTGGGACCGGACCGCAGCGACGAATGGATGCACGCCAAGACCGTAGAATCCTACGCAGTGCCGTAGGGGACCGCACCGCCACTTCCCAGCAAATTAGGGACACTGTTGCTCCTGGGGTATCGGCGAGGACCATTCGCAACCGTCTCCATGAAGCTGGGCTACGGTCCCGCACACCGTTAGGCTCACGCCCCAACATCGTGCAGCCCGCCTCCAGTGGTGTCGCGACAGGCGTGAATGGAGGGACGAATGGAGACGTGTCGTCTTCAGCGATGAGAGTCGCTTCTGCCTTGGTGCCAATGATGGTCGTATGCGTGTTTGGCGCCGTGCAGGTGAGCGCCACAATCAGGACTGCATACGACCGAGGCACACAGGGCCAACACCCGGCATCATGGTGTGGGGAGCGATCTCCTACACTGGCCGTACACCACTGGTGATCGTCGAGGGGACACTGAATAGTGCACGGTACATCCAAACCGTCATCGAACCCATCGTTCTACCATTCCTAGACCGGCAAGGGAACTTGCTGTTCCAACAGGACAATGCACGTCCGCATGTATCCCGTACCACCCAACGTGCTCTAGAAGGTGTAAGTCAACTACCCTGGCCAGCAAGATCTCCGGATCTGTCCCCCATTGAGCATGTTTGGGACTGGATGAAGCGTCGTCTCACGCGGTCTGCACGTCCAGCACGAACGCTGGTCCAACTGAGGCGCCAGGTGGAAATGGCATGGCAAGCCGTTCCACAGGACTACATCCAGCATCTCTACGATCGTCTCCATGGGAGAATAGCAGCCTGCATTGCTGCGAAAGGTGGATATACACTATACTAGTGCCGACATTGTGCATGCTCTGTTGCCTGTGTCTATGTGCCTGTGGTTCTGTCAGTGTGATCATGTGATGTATCTGACCCCAGGAATGTGTCAATAAAGTTTCCGCTTCCTGGGACAATGAATTCACGGTTTTCTTATTTCAATTTCCAGGAGTGTATATTAAATCTGAGACTAGGAGTGAAGAGAGATATCAGTAACAATCGTATCGATTTTATAAAGTGCCTGGACATGTGTCTACAAGAAATTTTTAATTTTTCCATAGCTAAAGAACATGGTGTTACGCTACTGGAAGATATAATTTATAGCTACAGACCGGATGGCGTTTTTTGTGTTATGGAAGACACTAACTGTATAAAACACTGACTGTTAGTATTTACAACGTGCTCTGCTGTATTCTGTGCCAATCACTTCTAACAGATGTAATATGTCTGATTGCTTGTAGAACAGTTGCACTTTTGTAGTCTGTCTACTGCTGCAATAATTGACTGGGTACAAACAAGCCTTCTAGATAATCAAAACCAAGAAAGTATTGTAAATTAATATGTGTCTGTCTACATTATTTACCTCTAAATTATGTGAAAGTTGGTAACACAGACTCCAACAAAGACGAAGTAAATGTTATTATTAAACCTGGAGAAAAATATTTTTTTCGAGAACTCAAGTTATGGTTGATTCCCTCATACATAATTATTCCACCATTTTTACGGAAAAGAAGCAATGTATCAAAGAGACATAAAACATTCAATATTATACAAATTACTCTGTCAAGAGCAGTTAATGTATATGTGAAAGAAAGCTGGAAATGAAAGATGTCAAAGTCCAAAAACGCCAAATGAGCTGTTTGACGAAAATAATTGCTACAAAAGAAGAATATAAACTCGTATTGGAAACGAATAAGTCATTGCAGAAGTGCAAACCAGACTTACAGATAGCTTTGAAATACATCAGGCTAAATCCAGCCTGCCGGTTTCATTCTCATTAAGATACAGTGGCGCTATTCCGCTCATTTGAATTGTAAGCCGTATGTAATATGACATAAAATATTTTAAAAAATCGGTCAGTGTGATATAATATAGAAATTTAATTTGAATACATTCCGGTACATAAAAGGCAGAAATTCGTTTACAAGAACAAAATATTAAACAAACACCTAAGGAAGGCAGAAATCACAGTATACCAAAATGGTAGGACTATTACGCCCGATATATTTCAGTGTCCAAATCACAAGCATTTACCGCAAGTAAACAGTTTTCGTCCTTATGCGCGCGCATACACACACACACACACACACACACACACACACAATAGGTTAGAATAGGCCCGAGGTATTCCTGCCTGTCGTAAGAGGCGACTAAAAGGAGTCCATCCCCCTCAAGGGGGTAGATAGCGCCTGCGTCCGGAGACGGACGGTTCCACGACCTATATTTGTGGTCTTTTTGTTTTTTCACTTCTCGTTTCTTCCTTCCTTTGGTTGGTTCCTTTCTTTGTTCTTCTCCATCTCACTGTCTTCATTACTCTTTCCCTTGCCTTCTTCTCCTTGCCTTCTTCTCCTTGCCTTCTCTGGTCTCCGCCTCGGCGTTTGAGACAGTCTGTCCTCTCTCTCTTCCTTTTCCTCTTCTTCCTTCCTCCCTGTGCGCGCCTGAAGGCCGACCCACGCGTTCGCACGTGTAGCCGGTGACGGGGTAACGCGTAATTCCCCGCCCTGGGTAGACAAGTAAGGCACGCACGTACCCCCTGGTAAAGGCCAGGCCCAGGGAGGGGTGATTGCCTGAGCTGATACCTTCTAACCATGCGGATTGGTCCCTCCGTCTGTTTCTCGGGAGGTGTGACCTGAGGTGTAAATATTCACCTAAGGCGGGAGTGCCCTCTGAGAGGGTCTCCATAAGGAAGGAGCGCGCCATCAGAGACGCTGGCAATCATGGGGGATTCCTCCGCAATGGATTTCTCTTCTTCTCTCTCGACTTCTGCCCACAAACGGAAACATGACCAGCCACCAGTGACAAAAGTACTACCGCCTGCCCCACAGTTCCTCGTCGTTTCTCGATCTGAGGACGGAAAGGATTTTTCCTCTGTCAACCCTTTCGTTATCCAGAAGGGCGTAGATGCCATAGCCGGTACTGTTAAGTCTTGTACAAGGTTGCGTAATGGTACCTTTCAGGCACAGAAACTGCTTCGAGCCACACTCCTGTACACGTTCCCTGTCCGGGTGGAGGCTCACCGAACTTTGAATTCGTCTCGTGGTGTGGTCTATACTAGATCCCTCGACGGATTGACTGACGAGGAGATTCAGTCTTTCCTCGCTGAGCAGGGCGTGACGGCTGTCCATAGGGTCATGAAAAAGGTCAACAATGACCTTGTACCGACCCGGACACTTTTCTTGACCTTTGATAGTGTTCAGCTGCCATCGCACATCAAAGCGGGCTAAGAGGTTATTTCTGTTCGCCCCTATGTCCCGACACCTACGTGCTGCTACCAGTGTCAGCGTTTTAATCACTCTCGCCAGTCTTGTTCCAATGCGGCTAAATGTGTCACTTGTGGCAGGGATGCCCGTGAGGGTGACCGTCCACCTCCGTCTCCTCGTTGTGTGAACTGTCAGGGTGACCATGCAGCGTCCTCCCGCGACTGTCCCATCTATAAGGAAGAACGCTGTATCCAAGAAATTCGGGTCAAAGAGAAAGTGTCCACCTCGGCTGCTCGCAAGCTATTAGCTAGTAGGAAGCCCACGCTGCTCCCAGCGGGGAAATACAGTACTGTCCTCGCCTCTCCTCGGACTACCAGGGAGGTGGCAACCCAGACATGCGATCTGACCTTCAGCACCACGGTCGTCCTTTCGGTCAGAGCTAAGATCGCGCGGTCGACGTCTCCTCTTCCTCCCATCACCCCACAGACACAAGCCCCTTCATCAGCTTCTGCTAAGACGAAGACCCAGAAGTCAGATGCATGGGCCTTCAAGAAGGAACCGTCCCGTGCAGACTTCCTACGTACCTCGACCTCCCAGCCATCGACCGGTACTTCCACCAAACGACCTTCCAAGAAGGCTCATAGGAAGCACAGTTCTCCTTCTCCGCCACGGTGCATTTCTTCTCCTGCGCCACCCAGTGGTTGCCGCCCCAGGCCGTCATCCGTTTCGAACTGGCCGACCGCTGGTAGCCGAACATCTGGCCGTTCACCGGCGGAGGAAGCTCCCCCTCCCGGCTATCTTACCAAGATGGCCGATGAACCTATAGAACCAATGGACGATGACTGTCCGCCTACTGATAGCGGCGGCAGTGCTCGCTCGAAGCCAGGCCCTCAGCGGCCTTCGAGGTGACGCCATCTTCCTTTTCTTCTTACGATGGCACTTATTCACTGGAATATTCGCAGCATTCGCTCCAACCGAGAGGACTTGAAGTTGCTGCTCCGCTTGCACCGTCCGCTCGTCGTGGCCCTGCAGGAAACGAAGCTACGCCCATGCGATCAAATTGCCTTGGCACACTACACCTCTGTGCGTTTTGACCTACCCCCCTGTGGTAGGTATTCCGGCTCATGGAGGGGTTATGTTGCTGGTCCGGGATGATATTTACTACGATGCCATCACGTTGCACACCGGCCTGCAGGCAGTTGCCATCCGAATTACTCTCCCCACTTTTACATTTTCCATTTGTACCGTTTACACTCCATCGTCGTCTGCCATTACCAGGGCAGACATGATGCAAATTTTTGCTCAGCTACCTGCACCATTTTTGTTAACTGGAGACTTCAATGCCCACCATCCCCTTTGGGGCTCTCCAGCATCCTGCCCAAGGGGCTCCCTGTTAGCAGACCTTTTCAACCAGCTCAATCTTGTCTGCCTCAATACTGGCGCCCCTACTTTTCTTTCGGACACATCTCACACCTATTCCCATTTAGACCTCTCTATATGTACTACCCAACTTGCACGCCGGTTTCAGTGGTATGCACTTTCTGATACATATTCGAGTGACCACTTCCCGTGTGTTATACATCTCCTGCAGCATACCCCCTCTCCGTGCTCATCTAATTGGACCATCTACAAAGCAGACTGGGGGCTCTTCTCTTCCAGGGCAACCTTTCAGGATCAAACCTTTACAAGCTGCGATCGTCAGGTCGCACACCTCACGGAAGTCATTCTCACTGCTGCTGAATATTCCGTCCCTCACCCTACTTCTTCTCCACGTCGCGTACCGGTCCCCTGGTGGACTGCAGCATGTAGAGACGCTTTATGTGCTCGTCGACGTGCTTTACGCACCTTTAAACGCCACCCTACAGTGACGAATTGTATCAATTATAAACGATTACGTGCACAGTGTCGTCGTATTACTAAAGAAAGCAAGAAAGCCAGCTGGGCTGCTTTCACAAGCACCTTCAACAGTTTTACTCCTTCTTCTGTTGTCTGGGGTAGCCTGCGCCGGCTATCTTCCACTAAGGTCCACTCACCAGTTTCTGGCTTGACGGTCGCGAATGACGTCCTTGTGGCCCCTCAGGATATCTCCAATGCCTTCGGCCGCTTTTTCGCAGAGGTTTCGAGCTCTGCTCATTACCACCCTGCCTTCCTCCCCAGCAAAAAGGCAGAGGAGGCTAGGCCACCTAACTTCCGCTCCTCGAATCGTGAAAGTTCTAATGCCCCATTCACCATGCAGGAACTCGAAAACGCACTTGCCCGGTCACGGTCCCCCGCTCCAGGGCCTGATTCTATTCATATTAAGATGCTGAAGAACGTTTCTCCTGCGGGTAAAGGTTTTCTTCTTCGTACTTACAATCGCTTCTGGATTGAGGGACATGTTCCCGCATGCTGGCGCGAGTCTATTGTTGTCCCGATTCCTAAGCCGGGGAAGGACAAGCACTTGCCTTCCAGTTATCGACCCATCTCGCTTACCAGCTGTGTGTGTAAAGTGATGGAGCGAATGGTTAACTCTCGTTTGGTTTGGCTGCTCGAGTCTCAACGCCTACTTACCAATGTACAATGTGGATTTCGTAGGCGCCGCTCTGCTGTTGACCATCTGGTTACCTTGTCGACCTTCATTATGAATAACTTCTTGCGGAAGCGCCCGACCGCGGCTGTGATCTTTGATTTGGAGAAGGCTTACGACACCTGTTGGAGGGCGGGCATTCTCCGCACCATGCATACATGGGGCCTTCGCGGTCGCCTCCCTCTTTTTATTCGTTCCTTTTTAATGGATCGACAGTTCAGGGTACGTGTGGGTTCTGTCCTGTCAGACACCTTTCGCCAGGAGAATGGGGTGCCACAGGGCTCAGTTTTGAGCGTCGCTCTCTTCGCCATAGCGATCAATCCAATAATGGATTGCCTCCCAGCTGATGTATCAGGCTCCCTTTTCGTGGACGATTTAACCATCTATTGCAGCGCGCAGCGTACATGTTTCCTGGAGCGCTGTCTTCAGCGTTCTCTTAACCGTCTTTACTCCTGGAGTGTCGCCAATGGCTTCCGTTTTTCTGCCGAGAAGACGGTCTATATTAACTTCTGGCGCTACAAAGAGTTTCTCCCACCGTCCTTACGACTCGGTCCCGTTGCTCTCCCATTCGTGGAGACAACAAAATTTTTAGGTCTTACAATTGACAGGAAACTTAGCTGGTCTTCACATGTGTCATATTTGGCTGCCCGTTGTACCCGTTCTCTAAATGTCCTCCGTGTTCTCAGTGGTATGTCGTGGGGAGCGGATCGAACCGTCCTACTTTGTCTATATCGGTCGATCGTCCGCTCCAAGCTGGATTATGGGAGCTTCGTATACTCCTCTGCACGGCCATCCATCTTACGCCGCCTCAACTCCATACAACATCGGGGTTTACGACTTGCGATCGGAGCGTTTTATACTAGTCCCGTCGAGAGTCTTAATGCTGACGCTGGTGAATTGCCACTCACCTACCGGCGCGATATACTGCTTTGTCGGTATGCCTGTCGGCTACTGTCAATGCCCGACCACCCGTCTTGTCGTTACTTTTTTGACGACTCTCTCGACCGTCAATACGGGTTGTATGTCTCTACCCTGCTACCCCCTGGAGTTCGCTTTCGTCGCCTCCTTCAACACCTTAATTTTTGACTCCCTGCAACCTTTCGAGTGGGCGAGAGCCACACGCCACCTTGGCTCCACGCTCAGGTTCGCGTTCACCTTGACCTCAGCTCGCTCCCAAAGGAGGTTACCCCCGGTTCGGTATATCACTCCCGTTTTGTCGAACTGCGTTCGAAGTTCATTAATATGACCTTCATTTATACAGATGGCTCTAAGACCAATGACGGGGTCGGGTGTTCTTTTATTGTCGGGGCACAAAGTTTCAAATACCGGCTCCATGGCCATTGTTCGGTCTTCACAGCTGAGCTCTTTGCCCTCTACCAGGCTGTTCTTTACATCTGCCGCCACCGACATTCTGCTTATGTCATCTGCTCCGATTCCCTGAGCGTCATCCAGAGCCTCAGTGATCCGTATCCGGTTCACCCTTTCGTGCACCGGATCCAACGCTCTCTTCAGCAGCTGGTGGACGTCGGTTCTCCGGTTAGCTTTATGTGGGTTCCTGGCCATGTCGGTATCCCTGGGAACGAAGCTGCAGATGCCGCGGCCAAGGCTGCGGTTCTCCAGCCTCGGACAGCTTCTTGTTGTATCCCTTCGTCAGATTGTAGCAGGGTCATTTGTCGGCGCATTTTATCGCTGTGGCATGCCGATTGGGCTGCACTTACGGACAACAAGCTTCGGGCCTTGAAACCTCTTCCCGCGGCTTGGACGTCCTCCTCCCGCCCTTCTCGACGGGAGGAGGTCGTTTTGGCCCGGTTACGAATTGGACACTGCCGGTTCAGCCATCGCCATCTGCTGACGGCTGCGCCGGCGCCGCTGTGCCCTTGTGGGCAATTGCTGACGGTCCGCCACATTTTAACGTCCTGTCCGGATTTTAACACACTGCGTCTTGATCTTGGCCTGCCATGTACTCTGGATGCCATTTTAGCGGATGACCCAGGAGCAGCTGCTCGCGTTCTTCGTTTTATCAAATTGACCAACCTGTCTAAGGACATTTGATTATGCTGTTTTTTTAATCCTATGCCTGTCGATCTTTTATCGTGTTTTCCCTTTTCGTTGCTGTTTTAAACTTGTGACTCGCGGTGCATTCCTAACTTAGTCTGGGCGCTAATGACCGTTGAAGTTTTGCGCCCTAAAACCACAAACCCCCCCCCCCCCCCCCCACACACACACATACCCTCTCTCTCTTCGTAAAACAATGTAGCACGTGGTGGCACTATATCCGGTCTCCCTTCTTGACCGATTCCGACGAATACTATTTCGGACCACAAAAGCCACAAGGAGTGTTCTCATGATCGTCTTCAATTGCATCTGACTGTAAGTCACCATCCGACTCTCTTAGCTCAGACGACGTTTGTTACTTGCATTACCTTTCCTTTCCTTTTCGATTTTTAGCCTGCGTTTAGCCTTCGACACTTCGTAGTTCGTGTCTGAGATCAAATGCCTCGGTTTTGTTTCTATCTTTTTCGACGTCCTTTGGGATACTCCTTTTGCTGGGCTGGAAATGATTGTATTGAAAGGAGAAGTTTTATGTTGAACGGAGCAAGAGGGTCCTGTCAAAGGGGACACAGGTCGCAGCTGTGAACACTGAGGAATCTCCGGAAGTGGACATGATGGCACATTGGAAATGTCTGTCTAGAAGTGAACTGAGGGGAGAAATTTGTCTTCGGAATAACTAACTGATTTAAAGGGAATAATCCCGGCATTTAAATACTTTAAGACCATTTCCAACTGAGACAGCTTTATTCCAAGCTATGGAAAACTCTTCTCCGATTTTAAACTTACTGATTGCACCTCCTGGTGTCGAATGCATGTAATTTGTTGCAGCATCATCGTAGAAAACTTTCAGGGGATATGTGTGGTGTGGAGATGGAAGGCAGAGTGTCTCTATGTTCCTTCTGACGACAATATTGCAGACACTGGAGAACACAATGAGAGCTGTGGCCACCCAAAATTAGATGACACTTTCCAGGTGAGCGGTGCTTCTGAAAGTTTCGAGCCACTTTAGAAAAACATCTTCGTTCACATACCCAGAGATAGACATGGTGGCTGCTGAACCCACTGGTAGGGGATGTTTGTATACCTCTCTGTATCTAACACCTTTGAAGATAGCAAATGGAGGAATTAGAACGCTACTAGCACTAAAGGAAGCTATAATAGTGGCATTTTCATCAAGTCCACGCTTGTCATCTTCACTACTTCCCTGGTACCTATTGCTGTCACTATTTTAGGTGCGGAATTATTCGGGGGTAAACCCGTCTCGTCAACACTGAAGATGAGATGAGGTTTACCACAAACTCCAGTCTGCTCAGACAAATTCCGATACACACCGAAAAATGCAGTCACAACCTGCTTCGCTCTAGCTCTTGACAAGCCTTTTCGGAGTGGTAAATCACTATGCCTCTTCACAAACCCATTAATCCAGTCTTTACCTGCAGTTGTGTGTTCCATGCCCCAGGGATGCGTTATGTTATTCGATGCTGACTAAGTCAATGCTGATCTCCGAATTTCTTCAGAAGTTCAGTCAAAACCCCTTGCAGCTATGTCTTTCAACCTAGAACTTAAATCATCCTCTTCTTCTGGTCGGTTGATCAGTTGGTCTATGCGGTTACCTTTCTTCCTTTGCCGAATCACGTTTTGAAATAGTGTAGTTACCCGATCTTTAAGTGTCGAATGAGGAATTTTGAACAACGCAGCAGCTCCTCTCATACTCACGTCTCCGTCTATTGCATTTGTTACTGCGTGTTTCATTTCTTGGTTCAAATGGTTGAAATGGCTCTGAGCACTATGGGACTTTACATCTATGGTCACCAGTCCCCTAGAACTTAGAACTACTTAAAACTAACTAACCTAAGGACAGCACAAAACACCCAGTCATAACGAGGCAGAGAAAATCCCTGACCTCGCCGGGAATCGAACCCGGGAACCTGGGCGCGGGAAGCGAGAACGCTACTGCACGACCACGAGCTGCAGACTTAATTTCTTCCTGGGAGTATGAAGCGCATGGTTTTTCTTTTTGTATGTACTAACCATCTGAAAATAAAACCAAGAAAACAGCTTCGCTGAAATATCGCATTAAAAATCGATTAAACTAATAATTTGACCGAGCGGAAATAGCCCTACGTGTACAGAGCGAAACAGCCCCATGTGCAGACAATTCGAAAGACGCGCCAAGTCAGACCTTTGTGGAAGAAACCAGCGACGATTGTTGATACACACACACACTGCATAACCTTTATTCTTTAACAAGGAACATAAACAGTTTAAAATTTGACGTTATTGTGCATGGTAAATTTTGATTTTTTAGGTTGTATTCTTTAACTAAGGCAATAAACATCACAATGCGCTTAAAGTTGGTTCTTCTGTCGTGTCAATATTGTAACAGAAAACAGCCTTGCTTCAAGTACATGCAGCGACAAAGAGATATTGGCGCACAATGCAGGCGGAATGGCCTGGACTCCGTGGGGAACTATCGCACTGTTCTAACGTTTCCTATTTCAGGCGGATTAGCACCGTGATCGGAATAGCCTCGCTTTACCCTAAGAGAATTAGCAATTCAGCCAACCTGTCAGTTTAATTCTCATTAAGAGTACTAGTTACTAGTCGAGAGATAGATAGGTTTTTCCCCTTGTTGGGTTAATATAATGTAGGTTTCGATATGCAAAAGAATCTTACATGATAACTGCTCAAGTAATAATTTCCCCACTAACAAAAATGCGTAATGTGGATTCTGGGCGGTGTACTTGCTGCTCCATGGTGAGACCGTCGCCACTGAAACGATACTGTTGCGCAGGATGCGCCTTGGCGCCCTCAGATAAGCGCTTTACCTGTAGTTATGGTCCGGCTTTCCATTCCCATTGTCGCTCATCATCAGCGTACATACGATGCCTGAGCACCCACGTTATCGGGTGATGTGCCGCTTTGCTAAGCACAGACTGTGTCCTGAGATTTTTGGAAGTTGTGCTGGTTGCAGATAACATCTTGCAGACGCTATAGGACAGCACTCGCGTGCACATTAGACTAGTTTGGAAGTTTGGTGATATCGTGGCTGGTGTCAGTCTCAAAAAGACTGTGAGCAAGGAGGCTGCTGCTGGAAATTTTAGACAACAGTTTGGACTGCAGATAAGATCTTTCAGGGGACGAGGAACGCTGCCTGGTGCCCACTCCTGTATTCCACCACTTCACTCGTGGCTTTACTTGGATATTACCGAACTGAGGTTTTGATACAGAAAATAGCGCACTCGTTGATTGGACGATGTCCTAAAGATTAGCGAGACTGGGAGAAAAGGAATCGACTTTCAAAGGGGCGAAAGCTGGAATTTTCTCCTCCCATTGGCCTTCTTGGATGGGGGTCAACCACCAAATTGTTGGATAATCGATTAAACTGGTTCAAATAATAACAAATGTTTTTGAAGAGAGACTGAAATTTTTGCCACGTGACTTCTCATTGGCAGCATTTCTAACATTCTATCTGATTGGACAACTAGTAGTGTCGTTTTAAATTTACTCTTGGCCAGGGCATGAAACTGAAAAGATTCCAAGATGGGACGTGAAGCAGTACTTTTCTCTTAGTTAGGAAGTGAAGCTGAACATTACTATTGGTTGGGTCCAACCCGTAGCAGTTCTTTTCGGCTGGACAGGAACCAAGGCTAGTGGCGTTGCTGTCAGTGTTCCTCCGAGCCATAATCCGTAGGTAGCGGTCATCCACTGCAGTAGTAGCCTTTGGGCGGCCTGAGCAAGGCATGTCATCGACAGTTCCTGTCTCTCTGTATCTCGTCCATGTCCCAACAACACCGCTTTGATTCACTCCGAGACGCCTGGACATTTCCCTTGTTCAGAGCCCTTCCTGGCACAAAATAACAATAAGAAAGCGATCGAACCACTCTATTGACCGTATAGGCATTGTTAAACCACAGACAACACGAGTCGTGTACCTCCTTCCTGGTGGAATGACTGGAACTGCTCGGCTGTCGGACCCTTTCCGTCTAATAGGCGCTGCTCGTGCGTGGTTGTTTACATCTTTGGGCAGGTTTAGTGACATCTCTGAACAAAGGGACAGTGTCTGTGATACAATATCCACAGTCACGTCTTTCTTCAGGAGTTCTGGAAATGGGGCTTAAAATTTATTTTAATGTGTGTGTATATGGAAACTATGAATCAAGCTGATTTGTATGGGCACCATCATACCTTACTCAGAAATTATGTGTCTCTATGCCCTCCTCGACGTCTTCCTTCCAAAGGCAACTTCAATAATTTCTGCAACCTTCTGCGCAATTCTTCAGTAGCACTGCGCCAACATTCAGCCATAGGGTACTTGATTATTCTCCATAATGAAGTCTGACGCAACAAACTCTGTGCTTCCACTTCAGTGGGACTGGAGATCTCGCTGAGCCACATTCATTTCACGGGCCCCTAAAGTTTTCAAAATGGTTCAAATGGCTCTGAGCACTATGGGACTTAACTTATGTCATCAGTCTCCTAGAACTTAGAACTACTTAAACCTAACTAACCAAAGGGCATCACACACATCCATGCCCAAGGCCGTTCCAGACTGTAGCGCCTAGAACCGCTCGTACAAATGTTCCTAGGTTTTTCATGTGTTTCCGTATCTCGTCATATGAGTATTCGTCCAGCATTGTCCAACATGATCATTTTGGTGTTACAGATGTTACTGTGTGACAAGGCGCATCGAAACGCGCAGATTATAGGGTGGTACGGCGAATGGACAGGCCTGCTCGTTCTCCAGACTTAAATCCCGTTGAGCACGTGTGAGAGGCGTTATGTGATGTGTTGCAGAACGTACACATGCACCAGCAACCATCCGGCTTTTGACAAGCTCGCTGGTGGAGGAATGGAAAGCAGTACCACAACAACTGCTTATCAGCCTTGTGGCCAGCATGAGAGCATGTCGCAGTGCATGGATTGCTATCTGTGGTGATCACATACCCTACTGTGGACCGTGTCCTACCTTTTGTACTATCCAGGGAACCATTATGGATCGCGGTGACATCAGTGTAATTATTATCTTTCAATAAAAGTGTCATTTGGGTTCGTCTCATTGCGTATTTATTTTAGTTACCTTCTGTATTACATTTACCAGTTCCACGCATTGACCAAGTTTCATCGAGTTGTGTTACTTGGGAGTGATACATCATGCGAAAGCTACCTTCCTCCTAAGGGGAGATTGTACCTTCGTAGGGGGCAAAATCTAAAAATAATTTCTGAGGGCATTTTAGCTATTAAAGGCTTTAAATATTCATTTACTTTAAGGGCAGCACATGTTGCCACGCCCCCTTTTGCCTTCTGTCAACTTCTTGAACTTCAAAAACCTAATTTGCTGATTTGTGAAAGTATTTCGTGCTCACAGTAGGCTCCCCTGTTCGTACACTACATTCACTTGTTCCTTGTCCTTCCAGAACCCAAACGAATCATTTAACAGTGTCATATGGTCTGGAATTCCTAAAACAGTATTTGTAGGTGAAGATGCATTGAATTTGGGTGTTTATGATGCAGTTCTTTCATTTCATGTTAGCATTGTGGAGAGAATTAGGCTGCTTCAAAAGTTAAGCATACAACCTGGGGAAAATATGGTGATGGCATCTTCCGAATTGGATGCTGTCTGTGCGAAGATTATGAAGTAACTATGATAGCTAGGAAAGCAAGAATGCACTCAAGGAATGCTTGGGAGCCAGGGTGGATGAAGAAAATGCAGATGAACCAGGATATGGTGCAGGGATGTTCTAAGGTCAGCAACAAACTAAATTCATCTTTAAAGCCGAATTCCTGAGATTTAATTTTTTAATGATTAGGTACGTTTGTTCAGGAACGTACCATCATAGAATAGTGAAACTTACACAACTTACAGAAACTTGGTTGAACATTAATGATGCATTTTTAAAAGAATTTCAGTTTAATATTGTAGAAATTTTGAACTAATAAAACTTAAATATGTGGAAAAAATGTTACAACTTGCAAAAAATTCTCTAAAAAAATAAATTATGCGAGCGACTTATCTACAAAAATAGCTCAATGGAGAGAAATATTTTGAAGAATCAGCCTCAGCTGCGCAAATTTTCTGGTCTTTACAAGGTTTTGGCTAAATTAATCTAGACTTCTTCAGAAGCATAAAATTACTATAACAAGCCAGAGTAAGGCACAGTCAACGTTAAAGTAATTGAGCCAAAATATGGTAAAGACCAGAAAATTTGAGCAACTGAGGTTGATTCTTAAAAATATTATAATGCTGATGGGGCTGCAATATGCTAAAAATTCTTAAATGGAGTGAGACTCGTCCTCCACCAGATATTAAAGTTTTATAACATTATCATGAACCGTTCACGAGATAAATGTACCTAAAATTGACAGATTTAACATTGTAAGTATATAAGGTATAATCTCCCCTTAGTTTCGCACACCAGCGTGTTTTACTTGTTGTAGCATATCCGTGTTGAATAACTCGGTGTCATCGTCGAGTCAAGTGACGAATACTTCCCGTTGTGCACTTTGTAACAAAACACTTGTCAACAACAGGTTCCGTGGGATCTGAGTCTATTGGTGAAGCAAGGAGCGACGGCTGGGCTCGTCTTTGACGGTTACATTGATTTCTCGCCGATGCGTGAGATAGCCTTGGCGCGGCGCTTACGTTACCGTTTTACAGAAGCCTTTCGCTTTCCTTGCAGCCGATGACCCATGCTATCCTGCGATTTCACCCGGTTCCGACCTGATTCCCTTGTGAAGCTGGACCAGTTATCTCACACCATTTAATTTGGAAGGACGCTGTCCACGTTCTGAGTTATCACCTCTATAATCGGAGAATACCGAGGCTGTTTCTGCTTTAGGCGGCTTACTTCCAAGTAAACCAGTTTTCAGTCGTTTGTGTTTAAGCCTCTGTAATACTTTTGGCAGAAACGCCGGAACGTCAGGAGATTGTTCTTGAATTAGAAAACTGCTTTGAAAATATCTGCAAGTAGTAAGTGCAGGAGGTATTTATTCTTCCTTCTCATCGTTTTATTTTTGACTGAATTAAATATGTTTCTGTCCATACCTTCCTGCAGCTGCTGAAAACATGACACTGACTTCAATAACCTCTCCAGTGCTTGCATTTCACTGAAGGAACTATGTTGAACTGGAGGGATGAGGCCGGCCGGTGTGGCCTTGCGGTTCTAGACGCTTCAGTCTGGAACCGCGTGACCGCTACGGTCGCAGGTTCGAACCCTGTCTCGGGCATGGATGTGTGTGATGTCCTTAGGTTAGTTAGATTTAAGTAGTTCTAAGTTCTAGGGGCTGATGACCACAGATGTTAAGTCCCATAATACTCAGAGCCATTTTTTTGGAGGGATGAGTTTATAAAACATCACCTCTCCCCTTCATTTAAATGGGTAAAATTTTAGCCATTTTTCTATTGGTTTGACCTACTAAGGACCACATGAAATAACTTAGGTATTCTTTCTTTTCTTCTTTCTTTCTTTCCAGTAATTTTTCATTCTTTTCCTATGTTTCTCTCTTCTTTCGTCTGTCCATATTGCACCTGTCCTTTTCTTTGTTTTCTCCTGGAAGCCCTTGAAACCTTTTACTTTTGCTCTGAACCTTTTCTCTTTCTCTTATTTCTTCCTCAATGATATCCATTTCCTTCAGGTCTGCTCTAACTTCTTTTATCCACGTCATTAATGTTTTGGAGTTTCTGTGAAAGAAGTTAAAAATTCTTCTTGTTATCCTGTTTTACTCTAGCCTTTTTAGGTGTCTATAAAATGCAACTCTTCTCTTTCTTATCGTGTCTGAAATTCGCTTTATTTTTTTCTTAAACTTCGTAATTACTTCTTAATTTCCATTTCCCATTCTCATATTTTGGTGCCAAGATTTTCCTGGTTGTTTTCCTTTCCTCCTTTTCTATTTCACCTTATTATTTGGCTGTAATTAAGGACAGGCATTCTGATGCAGAAATGAGTTCTGGTTTAATGACAGTATTGTAGTGCCGAAGTTTTGCATTTATGAAAGTATATTTCTTGTTATACACATTTTTTGTTAGTTGAAAAGCCGCCTACATTTTCCTTGTCCTTGTTAGGTTAGCAGTCTCTCTAAAGCATTTACTTGTATTATTTCTCCTAGATATTTAAATTTTATAGCCTTTTTTATTCTGCCATAATCATTTCCATATATTTCGGTGCCTTCTTCACATCTGTCATGAACTCTGTTTTTTTTTTCAAAAGATATGTGTACGCCTGCTTTTGATACTACTAAAGCGCTAGTTTCTTCTAAAGCGAATTAGTAACGATCACCGAATGGATTCTCTTATGACTAATGGAGCGGCTGAATCTTCACAGTTTCCATTTTTCGCGTTCATAGTTCTACTTCTTTTCTGTGGTAGTCTCCTTTTATAAAAATAATCGCCTTGTTAGGTCTTTGCCGGCCGCGGTGGTCTAGCGGTTCTAGGCGCTCAGTCCGGAACCGCGCGGCTGCTACGGTCGCAGGTTCGAATCCTGCCTAGGGCATGGATGTGTGTGATGTCCTTAGGTTAGTTAGGTTTAAGTAGTTCTAAGTTCTATGGGACTGATGACCACAGATGTTAAGTCCCATAGTGCTCAGAGCCATTTTTTGTTAGGTCTTTGCGGCCTTTAATACTATTCGTGTCTCCTGCACCGCTAATTGTTTCGTTTTTCGCAGATTTATAAAGAGCAGCGAATTAATTTGCAGTTAGTGTGTTCTTCGTGTTGTCTTACTCGTACTGTGCAATATACTCGGTGAAACTCGTTTTGACTGTTTGAACTGTGCAATATAATCGCTGAAATTGGTTTTGACTGTCTCCACAGGACTTCTGAAGTTTTGAAGATTGTTTGACAGATCTCATTATTTTGATGGTAAACTTCTTTGGTTGAAGAATTCTTCTTTCATTGGAAGTTTCGTCTGTTTTTCATGTATAGACATACATGTTGCATAAATTAATGGAGTTGATGGAGTGATTCTTTATTTTTCCGAATTATGGTTCACCGCTTAAACATAATAAAATAATAAGTACCTTGTAGTATGCATTTCAGTTAAACAAAATAGAATTGAGAACTTTGCCGTAGTCTTCGTTCTGATCCGTGTAATAAAATTGACGGTAGTGTTTATTAAAAATACTGCCATAAAAAAAATGGTTCAAATGGCTCTGAGCACTATGGGACTCAACTGCTGAGGTCATTAATCCCCTAGAACTTAGAACTAGTTAAACCTAACTAACCTAAGGACATCACAAACATCCATGACCGAGGCAGGATTCGAACCTGCGACCGTAGCGGTCTTGCGGTTCCAGACTGCAGCGCCTTTAACCGCACGGCCACTTCGGCCGGCCTACTGCCATAAAACTTAAGTTTCTATACCTTTTGTGCATTGTGTATGGCTGAATAGTCAACGTAAATTTCTTAAAGGAACTCATTTTCCTGCGTAGGCTGTTACTGTATTTTGAAATAAACATCTTTTTTAATTACTTAGCAATTAGCTAATTTTTTAAATAATTTAATGCAGCCTGCAGGTGTCATTATTTCTTTATTCACCATACGAGTCCACAGTTCAAAGATCATTATCAATTATCTTTTGCAAAATTACGGAATAATATGCCATCGATGAATTATTGTAAAGATACTTGATAACGATCTGAGACTAAAATCATGCAGTCGTGGAACGAATAAAAAAAATGATAACTGCGTGAAGCATTAAACATTGAAACAATTCATTGCAGCTGCATAGCCAGTTTCAAAGAAACTCATCAAAGTTAATTTCTCCCTTTGTGCGTTATCAAATAACATCACAATAAAATTTATCTTTACATCATGTTATATTCCAAACAGCACCTGGAAAAGCAACATGCTATGGTGCAATAATATTTAGGCACAACCAGAATCGTGCGCCCCGGTAGATGACTGCAGCTGACTGCCATGCCGAGGAAGTGGTTTCGATTCCCGGTACTGCCAGGGATTTTTTCATTGGTGGTGGTGGTGGGGAGGGGGAGGGGGGGGTACTGATACGGGGCGTTCTCGTCTTCGTGAGACCAATTGAGGAATTGGTCTACGGATTAGTAGTTGGTCCGAAGTCAAGAAACCCGACGACGACCGTGAGAGCGGTGTGCTGACCAAATGCCGCTCCACATCACATCCAATAACGCTATTAGCGGGTGATGACACGGTGGTCGGTCGCAGCCGATTGACCCATCTATGGCCCAGAATGCCCGAAACTATTTCACACGAATGACAGAATGACTCTTTCAGAAAAGCCGCAGCTGCTCCTTTCCGCATTCAAGTACAAGTGAACTAGTTCTTTGTCTCTAGCTGTTCCACCCCTGCATAGACGTCATGCCATAACCTCTCTTCGTTTCTAAATCCGTTCGGTTGAGAAAGACATTGACGTAACTACAACAAACGTTGGAATGCTTATAATGTGTTTACTTCCGGTATGAAGAATGATTTAATTCCTAGCGGAAAAATATTTCAGTGAATATGAATCCATTCAAGCACGAAAAATGCGAGGAATACGACACACGCTGGAATACTTATAATCTGTTTGCTTCCATTGTGAACAATTATTTAATCCTAAACGGAAAATTATTCAAATGAACACGAATCCAGATCATGCATAGGAGAGTGGAGGAATACGTATTGCCGGCCGCGGTGGCCGTGCGGTTCTAGGCGCTGCATTCTGGAACCGCGGGACTGCTACGGTCGCAGGTTCGAATCTTGCCTCGGGCTTGGATGTGTGTGATGTCCTTAGGTTAGTTAGGTTTAAGTAGTTCTAAGTTCTAGGGGACTAATGTCCTAAGATGTTGAGTCCCATAGTGCTCAGAGCCATTTGAACCATTTTTGAATATGTATTAATAGTTCCCACAACTTAACCAAAACTCTTCCTCTACTCTTCCACCTGCCCCTTCCTCCATTAAGTGTACGCCATCAAGAACAGTTATTTGAGACAAGAGCTGTAGGGTTTCTTTCTGCGTTTAAAATGTCGCTCAGTACAAGGACTTTCGAGAGACATGCTGTGCACCTTAGTACGATGAAGTGCATGAAAGTAATGTCTTTGAAATCTTTTATGTGAAAACTCTTAAAGCTTTTTAAATAGCGCAAACATTATTAACATTCTACGTCTTTATTCTTCATGTCTACTTACTTGCAGTCGCTACTAGAGGGCTCCCAATTGTAGCGTGTAACATGGCGGTGTATAATGTAGCTATGTTGGTTTGTTAGAAACAGCCAGCTGCAATCGAATTTCTAATTCGGAAAGTTCGCACTCACTCCTTTAGCATGACATTCCCAGACCATACACGAGTGCTGCGATATCTAAAACAATCTGACGCCTTGCGTTCACTGACATCGATCATCCTCTATGCTCTCCCGACCTGACCCATCCGATTTTCATCTGTTTCCAAAACTTCGAGAACGCCTTCGAGCAATACACTTTGATAGTGATGAAGCGGTGCAAGCAGGAGGGTGGTTTTGGCTCCGTCAACGAAGTCAGTCGTTGTATCGTGACGGTATCGACAAACGAGGCTCTCATTGGAAGAAATGTGTTCGTCGGCATGGTGACTGTGTTGAGAAAGAAATATGTACATGTTGAGAATGAAGGTGTAGAATGTTAATAACGCTTGTCTTATTTACAAGGATTTAAGAGTTTATATTTCAGTTAGCTTCGCAGATGATGATGAGACTCAAGAAATCATTGATGAGATAAAAGAAATTATTCAGATAATTAAGGGAAAAGAAAATTTATTTTCCATGCTTATGTATGGTTTGAAAGTGGACACAGGTATACGAACCTAGTCACCATCAAGAAATTAAAAAAAAAAAAAAAGATATCTCTCAATGCAACTTATGGCAGTGCTAAAACTATTTCTTTCAATTGTAAGACAGGTTGCTGACCCATTTTCCCAATTTTCACCGGCAGCATGCTGAAAATTCGAAAATTTATTTGTGATGGGGGACTGGAATTTGATGGTAGGGAAAGGAAGAAAAGGAAAAGTAATTGGTGAATGTGGACTGGTTGAAAGGAATGAAAGAGGAAGCCGCGTGTTGCAATTTTGCAAAACTTGATCATGGTTAACACTTGATTTAAGAATCTTTAAAGAATGTTATATACGGGGAAAAGACCTCGTGATACCGCAAGGCTTCAGATTTATTATACATGGTAAGGCAAGGATTTCGGAACCATATTTCAAATTGTAAGACATTTCCTGGGGCAAATATGGACTCTCACGATAATTTCTTGTGTAATGGAAATGTCGTGTGGCTAGGGCCTCCCGTCGGGTAGACCGGTTGCCTGGTGCAAGTCTTTTGAGTTGACGCCACTTCGGCGACTTGCGCGTCGATGTGAATGAGATGAAGATGATGACGAAGACAACAGAACACCCAGTCCCTGTTTATGAAATGTAGATTAAAACTGAAGAAACCGCAAAAATGTAGGAATTTAAGGAGATGGGATCTGGATAAGTTGAAAGAACTAGAGGTTGGTGAAAGTTTCAGAGGAAGCGTCAGGCAAAGAATATAGCAGAAGACGAATGGGTTGAGAGATGAAAAAACGAAGGCTGCAGAGGAAGAAATAAGTAAAAAGACAAGGCCTACTAGAAATCCTTGTATACACGGTAGGTATTAAATTTAAGTGGTAAAAGGAGAAAATATAAAAATGCTCCAAATGAAGCAGGCAAAAACGTATGCAAACGTCTAAAAATTTGATTGATAGGTAGTGCAAAATGGGTAAGCAGGAACAGGTAGAAGACAAATGTAAGGATTTAGAAACCTATATGACTTTAGGAAAGATGGATACCGCCTACAGGAAAATTAAAGAGGTCTCTCGAGGAATGAGAAGCAACTGTATGAATATCAAGAGCTCAGATGGAAAACCAGTGCTAAGTGAAGAAGGAAAGATGAAAGGTAGAAGAAGTATATAGAGATACTATACAAGGGAGAGGATTTTGTGGTAATATTACTGAAGTAGAACAGGACGTAGATGACGATGAGATGGGAGACATGATGTTCCGACAAGAATTTGATAGAGCAGTGAAAGACCTAAGTCGAAACAAGGTCCTGGGAGTAGACGACTTTTCTTCAGAACTACTGACAGGCTTGCGAGAGCCACCATCTGGTGTGCAATATGTTTGAGACAAGTGAAATACCTCGGACTCCAAGAAATTATAACTACTCCAATTCCAAAAGAGCAGGTACTGGTAGGTGTGAATATTATCGATTATCAGTTTAGTAAGTCATGGTTGCAAAATACAAAGACAATTTGTTTACAGAAGAATGGAAAACTGTAGAAGTCAACCTCGATGAAGGAAAGACAAACCAATGTTTATAGCATTTTCAGACATGGAGAAAGCTTTTGATCACATTGAGCGAAGTAGTCTGTTTCAAATTTTGAAGGTAGCGGGGAAAATACATGTAGCGACAGGCAGCGAAAACAGACGGCAGTTATAAGAGTTAAGGATCGTGAAAGGGAAGCAGGGGTTGACAAGGGAGTTCTAGATTATCCCCGACATTATTCAGTTTGTACAATGAGAAAGCAGTAAAGGAAACCAAAGAAAAATTTGGAGTAGGAATTGAAGTCTAGGGAGAAGAAATAAAAATTTTGATGTTTGCCGATGACATTGCAATTTTGTCAGAGATAGCGAAAGACTTGGAAGAGCAGTTGATCGGAATGGACAGAGTCTTGAAAGAAGGAATGAAATGAACATCAAGAAACGCAAAACAGGATAATGGAATGTAATCGAATTAAATCAGGTGATGCCGAAGGAATTAGATTAGGAAACGAGACACATAATAGTGTAGTAATAATGAGCAGAGAGGATATAAATGTAGACTGGCAATGGCAAAAAAAAAGTTTCTGAAGAAGAGAAATTAGTGCGACATCGAATACAGATTTAAACGTTAGGAAATTTTTTCTGAAAATATTTTCACGCAGAGTAGCCATGTATGGAAGTGAAACATGAATGATGAACAGTTTAGACAAGAAGAGAACAAAAGCTTTTAAAATGTGATTATCCTGAAGACTGCTGAAGATTACATGGGTACATCACATGACCAATGAGGCGATACTGAATAGAATTGGGGAGAAAAGAAATTTGTGGCGCAGCTTGACTAGCAGGGGATATCGGTTGGTGGGACACATTCCGAGACATCAAGGTATCGCCAGTTTAGTACTGGAGAGAAATGTGAGGGGTAAAAATCGTAGGAGTCCAAGAGATGAATACTGTACGCTCATTCAGAAGGAAGTAGGTTTCAGCAGTTATTCAGGGATGAACAGGCTTACACAGTATAGAGTAACATGGAGAGATGCATCAAACTAGTCTTCGAACTGAAGTCTACAACAACACAAGAGTTTTCAAGTAAAAAACTCGGGATTTACTTTTCTGCACGCCCTCATACAACCTAAGGGTATGAAACTTTTGTAACTTAGGAAATATGGTTATGGTAATGACGGATGAGGAGAGGTAGAGATAAAACATGACAATATTTAAAATTGGCAGTTGATTCTATATAATTCGCTGCTGGATGAACAGAACCTAAGCGACTAGTCGTTTCGGTACTGGTGCTATAGGAGACAGAAATGCTATTAGTTGATCTGGAAACCTATGAATGTGATAAGTAACTCGAAGAAATTATCATATACGTGAAAAAGTGACTGATTTTAGGGAGCTAAACTGTTTGCGAAAGGGGGCGACCGACATCTGTGAGGTATCCTTTGAATATAGAGTATGGTAAAGTCTCCTCAGAAAATGCTCCCCATTACCCTAAACTAAATCTGCATTGTGTAGCAGTTGGTGTTTCTTAATTCGGCAGTCCTACAGTATGTGGCTCAAATTTTGCACATAAAGAGTTTTCCCGAAACAGACAAATCTCATGTTTTTGACTGACGGTAGAGCATCATGGGAATGATGAAAACCCTCAACTGACAAACACTTGAATATAAAGGACAACTATCCCTCGAATGTGTATTTACAAACTTTCGAAACCAAGCATTATGTGGAATGTTCTACAACCCTTCATGTCCGTGAAGACAAGACTGGGCTATTAAGAGTATCCAAAGAAGTAATTACGCAGTGCTGGAACGAATAATGTGAAGTATTCTCTTCTATACGCTTGACAGTGTACATGTAGTCTGCCTCTCAAAGCTTTATGTGACCCAAAAATTAGTATTCTTCGTTGGAAAAGTATAAGACTGATAAAACATCATTATTGTTCAGCTATTGGGCATATAAAAAGCATCACTAAAAGAAAGCTTGAGTCAGGAAGTCATTGCGTGTCTTAGGGAACTCTGTAATAAAGCTTTCTGTTCAAGACCTATCGAAGTGACTGCCACTCCAGACCAGAAAGCAAGCAATGTTTCGAAGACGACAGCAACAACAAAATTATCTATTCAGTTTTTTGTAGTTCAATATACTTAGCAGAGGGATTAAGGTCTCAACATGAAACTGGGTCATTGCCCTTATTATTGTTCTCCGAATGACGATAATCAGAAGTATACGTGACCACGAGGAAGATATTTTTTCAATGCATAGAATTCTTCATTCAGGAGAGGATAATGAAACTCGCTGATGGGAGCAAGCGAGTGACCATGAAATTTTGCTGTAGGTTCCATGAGATTAAACTACACGCTTAAATCTGTGATATTTACTATATTCTTTGCTAGGACCGTCTGGCGTCACGCACTTCGTATCTACGTTCGCCAAATTCACTTTCCAGACATACACTGCAGAGATTTTAGCTCTGAAGCAAACGCTTAGCCCAATAAAAGAACTGAAATGATCATACTAATTCTTCAATTTACGCAACGAATAAAACGGATGTCGATCTGCATGAATAATTATGATCATGCAAGGATTGGTAAAGTGGCGTCATAAAGTGGTAGATCTTCTATCCCTCCTTAATACTGTTAATCAGCTCCAATCGTTTGTACTACACTCGATATCGTAACACACAATCTTTTTAATTGATTACAGGGAGGACATGATGGGCAAAGAAATTAGCATCTAAACTGGCTTCATTAAATTACAACAGTTTTATTATTTCAAAGAAAAGCGAAACTTCACACGATACGAGCTTACTTTGTCTCAATTAATTTTCAGTGAAAAAAAAGAAAGTTTATGATAAAAGTGATTCAATAAGCTGAATTCAAGGAGACAGACTTTGATTTATTTAACCTTGCACAGTAATTGTCGACGATCAGGAAGCGACAATTAAGGATGGTTTCCAAAAAGGAAACATTAATTTACTCAAACATCCACGCCAATAACTGCACGTGACTAGCAAGTGACGTTTGAATACAACTGTTATGAAGATAAAACAGTGAAAAACATAACAACTAAAATACTTATAAAGACAAGGAACATATGACAGTCCTGATAGTCTGTTGGGAAACTCGTTAACTACATTTTGGATATAAGTTATCAGGTGAGTTACTATTTCCTTTTAATTCTTTTGTCAGCAACATCGGCATGGAAGAATTATTTACAATTGTATTCGGAAGAATTCATATAGTAGGTAATTATTTACACGAAGAATTATTCACATCTTTGCGACTCGTAAACAACAGTGTAGTACGTTTTACCTCTGAAAGCGCTGCTTAAAATGACATTCACTAACAAAACCGCACGCAAAACACCAGAGAACTGATTTTGGCACAACCATTGAATTACAACAGGTTGCTAGACAAGAGCATATCCTGCCATAAGAAGGAAGGGGACAACATAGCTGCAATTACTTCCCGAAGTTACACTACTTCAAAAAGATGCAGAAGAAGAAGACCATTTTATTTTTAGGTAATATTACCGAACAGATGGACGGGGAACTAATACATCATTTCCGAATGGCCCTGGCCCTTTGCTTTACATTGTCAATATCATAGTAAGCGATGTTGCATTTTTAATTCTTTTTATGAGTCTTCCTCTGACACTGCGTGGGTCTGATCGTCCTGTAAGAAAGACAAAACAAGCAAAAGAGAGCAGTCCAAAACTCGGTCCAGTACAGTCGGGGTGTTTGGTAGTCTGGAACAGTTTGTTGTAGTATTGCCAACTCAAACTTCTGGATAAACAGTGCTGGGACCGATAGCGTGGTTGACCCACCGTTTTTTCATATTTAGGGAGGATACAACCTGTTTTAAACATTCCCTATGTGCGGTAGGAAGATGGGACACTAACTTTCCGTTTGAATTGCAAAGCCTTGCGAGTCTTCCATGGTGGTTGTCATTATCTTCAAAACCTCCTATAGACGGTACTTTCAGATGTGCCCTGTGTACAAGTGTAATTTGGACACTACTGTTCTGCGCCGGATGATGAGAGCTGTCCGCTCGTAGGTGTAGATCTGCAAGTGTCAGCTTGCAAGGGATACCATGTCCCAGCACGCCATTGGTTTTACGTGGTAACAAGACATCCAAGAAAGGGAGGTACCGTCCTTTTCTTCCAGCTCCATGGTGGAATTTAGTGTCTTTGAGGGTTCTTGCATGATTACATCTAGCTGCCACTAGTACTGTACTGATGCCCACAATAATTACTAAACCTGAAGCGACATTTTGTAGTAACTGCTCGATGTTAGTGTCCAATAACTTGACTGCTTGGCGCCTTTCTGTTTATTTTCAGATGTGGACTGTTTGCCAACGGAAGCGAAAACTAAGCAAACATCTAAAACCACACAAATGCGAAGCCAAGCACGAGAATCACTTACCCGTCTCCATAAACATAATGTTGTCTACAGAACGCGGCCTACCGTCATTCTAAATAGCATCACAGACAAAAGAAATACTGTTATCACTCAACAAAGGTCCCTGTCTGATCATCAAATAAATTACATGTATCTGTACAGAATTAAAACCTGCTTCTATTCACGAATTTCTAACACTTAGCCCTATGCCTCAGAATTTGCAAAAATATTTTGTTAGCACCGAGGCTAATATTTTTACAGAGCGTTGTCACACGCTTCCATCCTCTTTGGAAATCTGCTATCAAGTCCCAGGGTTCCGCCCGCCAAGGCATTAGCAACTGCCTCTTCCACTTCCCGTGTGCTTTCATGAGGTAAATTGCATATCAGCCTCAGATTTATATACTAATTAGCTGCAGTGTCCGACGTTGCCCGGATGTTTAATATCTGCCACACACAGTGATTGACCCTGTGCTTTGATGATGCTCATAGTAAATTCAGACCGCATGGGAAACTGCACTCGCTTTAAATTGGAGGCATATTTGAATCACTGGGCGTCAACGGAACGCCTTGAATGAATAAGCCTTCATCTTACGAAAAGGTGATCAGTTGTGCTATCTGTTGTTACATTTTTGCGATAAGTATCTCTTTGTATTTTTGGGGAATTCGTCTTCGATTGTTTCAGCTGTTTTCACTGTCTCAAGTAGGGCTGTGTTAGAGCACGACTGTGTATGTTCGAACAGTTTAATCCACAGTTCGGCAAATCTCGAGTTCTGACCGATCTAGTGACTTTTCTGGTACTATATCCACGGCCTGCCTCAGCATTAGTATGGTAGTGTCGAAGTTAACGATAAAAATAACTGTGAAACACGGACTAAAATATCCTCTAGGCTATATGTAATACGTAACAACAAATAATAATTTGCAATCATGTTTCTACCAAATTTTCGAGCTTTCGCTTGTCCCCCATGGTATACTTCCTACGACGTATTGATTGCCGATGGGCTGGAAGGGTTGGACCCGTATGAAGATTAAGCACCATTCGAAAATTTATAGGACAATTTACTTAAAACTACATAACAAGACTGAAATGCTATCTCCGGAGAATATTTAAAACAATTTTAGTAGTTACAACAACATTTCGATTAATGTAGAAGAAGAGCCTTTAGGCTTTGTTAGTGCTTTGAAATAACAATTTAACAATTGATTCTTGAGTTTCTCCCGGCGTATTTGATAATCAAAATATCCACGGGTATGCTGCCGGTCTATAGTGTCCAACGTGCACAATATTTCGGCGATCAAACATGTCGCCATCATCAGGTGAACTGACGGACTGAGCTCCTGTGAACGTGCCGGCACGGAGATCCGTACGCTATGGCTGCTCAGAGGGAACTGGGTTCGGTCGACCGAACCCAGTTCCCTCTGAGCAGCCATAATAATTTTTCAATAAATTAATGGAAGTTCTTTGTAAAATCTCAAGTGCAAAGGTCTACATAATTCTGTGTGGAGAAATTAACATCAACAGTAATATCATATATGAATCCAGCAGCACCTTCATAAAAATACTTCAAAGTTTTGTCATGTCCCTATTGGTCAATAGTACAACAAGGGTTACTACAACGACTGCATCAGTAATTGATCATGTGGCCACAAATATGGACAGGGAAAAATGTGATGTAGCTGTAAAAGATCTCGGACTATCAGACCATCAATCTCAAATAACAACAGTAAAATCAGGCATCGAATCATTCCCTAAACTGCAAGCCTACAAACGACATCGATCAGAATTCAAAATAAAAGATTTTTAAAAGCTCTATAAAAACAAAGGTGGGATGAAGTGTGTAAGAAAACCAATGTGGATATGAAATTCGCTAAATTCTCCTCATTATTTAAATCGAACTTTGAAAAGGCATTTACAAAAGTATGAACGTCTGCATCAAAATCTCACAAAAATAAATGGATAACGGCAGGTATTAAGAAGTCCTCCCAAACACTTAAATACCTCGGTTCCATGTAAAAAGGGTCGCAGTGATCCAGAATTCTTAAATTTCTATCATAGATACAAATGGACCTATAGGAAAGTGCTGATTGCTGCAAAAAAGGCATTTAATGACAAAATAATATATAATGCTGAGACTAAAAGCAAAGCAGTGTGGGACGATATAAAAAAGGAAACGGGGAGAGACAAAGAAACACAGAATAACATACTGATAAGGGAGGGGGATAAGGTAATAAATAATCCACAACACTTAACAAACTATGTAAATGAGCATTTTTCAAGTATTGCAGAGAAGTTACAGCAAAAATTCCCCAAAACAAATATAACACCTGTAAATAATGTTGCACTAAATACAATAATGTTAGTTTCAACCACAGAGAATGAAGTCAATCAAACTGTTCAAAAACTAAAAAATAAAAAGGCGGTAGGTTAGATGAAAAACCAATGTGTGTACTGACACAATGCATATACATTATACAAGGCCCCTTAACAAATGTAATAAATGAATCCTTCACATCAGGGTCATTTCCAGAGCAGTTAAAACAGGCAAGACAGGCAAGAGATGTACCTTTGCTTAAGAAACGTAATGCAGAAGGCATAGAAAATCACCAGCCCATTTTCCTGCTGTCACTATTCTCAAAAATAATAGAAGCAATTATGAAAGACAGATTAATGAATTACCTGAATAAATGAAATCTTTCAAGTGAATCACAGTTTGGTTTCCGAAGTGGCAAAGATATGGAGTCAGCCATAGTATTATTCACAAAGGTTGTACTTGATGGTCTTGACAAAGATGAGTATGTCACAGATATATTTTTGGATCTTTCTAAGGCGTTTGATACAGTTGACCACAGGATTCTATTAAATAAATTAGAAGCATTAGGAATAAGAGGTGTAGCTAATGACTGGTTTCTATCATATGTAGCAGATATAGTACAAAGGGTAGAGATAACACACAGTAAAACACGTATCAGAACCAAAATACATTAATATAGGGATTGTGCAAGGTAACATATTAGGACCAACACTATTCCTGATATACATCAGTTACTTTCCCAGTAGTGTTACTCAAGGTGAAAAAATTCTCTTTGCTGATAATAATCACTGAGAAAACAAGAGAATTCCTTGCAGAGAGAGCAAATGAAGCCTTCAAGGAAGTTTATGACTGGTCAGTAAGCCATGAAGTGACATTGAACACAAAGAAAACTAATGGCATGAATTTCAGTTTGAAGAAGGAAAATGGCAATGTTAAATTAAACGTAGATAGCACATCTACAGACTGTGTAACAAATGCAAAATTTCTAGGAATGAATATTGATTCTCAGTTGAAGTGGTGTGAACACACAAAGGTACTTGCAAAAAGATTGTCATCAGCATGTTATGCCCTTAGAATCCTATCATCAGTGTGTAACATGAAGTGTCTTCTAGTTACAAACTATTGATCAGTACACTCATTTCTTAGCTATGGCAATTTTTGGGGGGGAAGAAATGCTCAAAATATGAACACAATTTTCAAACTCCATAAAAGAGCCATAAGAACCATAACTATAAATGGTAGTCGAGCTCACTGTAAGGACCTGCTCAATACACTGGGAATTTTAACTGCTTCATGTCAATACATTTACCAGTCAGCTGTACACATCAAAAATAACATTGGTAATTACTGCACAAACAGTTCTGTCCATGACCATGGAACAAGAGCTAGACTCAACTTACATTTTCCAAGAAAAAATAATCATCAAACTCAAAACAACATATTCTATCAAGGAATAAACCTGTACAATAAATTACCAAAACAGATAAAAGAAATTGCAAAAATACACTTATTTAAAAAGGCAGCAAAAAAGTAACTGTTAAGCAATACATTTTATACATTGAAGGATTACTTAGATAAAACAGAATAGGGGTCTGCTAAAAAAAAGTTATACAAATCAATAATAATGATTGTAAAAACATCCAACATTCCACATAACACATTCACACCATGGTTTTTCCTTCTTTTTTCCTTTTATAGAAAAACTTATTCCCGAGCTATGTATTGCACAATACTAACACCTCTTCCTCTTTATGAGCTCAACATATCACTCATTATAGCGGGATGATGACTCAGTTTTTCAGGATAGCGAATGTTAAGTTGTGGTACAGAAAATGGCCCAGAGATCGCCAATGTGTGTGTGTTTGTGTGTCTAGTGAGTGAAGTGTTATGAAACAATGTGTGTATAGTATGTGCAGTGACTGATGGTGAGATATGAGTGAACAGTGTGGCATTACATTATTTAATAAGTTATTTGTAAAAAAAGTATTGTATACCAGGAATAAATCTAATGATTGTCTCTAACAAGAAATCTGTAATTGTATGTGTATACGAATTATCTTATTTTAAATCGGTCTAAACTTGTAAATACTTTGAAATGTCCTACACCCTTGTGAAAAGAGATCTACAGATGAATAAAACTACTACTACTACTACTACTACTACTACATCCTTGCCAAGTCTTCGTGCAATATCTCAGAATGAACATCCAGCTTCTCCTAGTCATATTACACGACCTTGTTCAAGCCTTAAAAGCATTCTTCAGTAACATAAACTTATCACGTTCCATCTTCAAGGTAACCAACGCTCACGACCATTACAGCGTGTGCTTAAGGCTACCCTCATTAGCATCCTCATAGTGACGTTACTAGAGCCACTCTTATGTGTCTGACGTGAAATCTGAATATACAGCAGCTTTCAGATGTAGAAACATTCCTATCAATTTCCTTTTATGCCGCACAACTCCTTGGTATTGCGCTTTCTTTTTCGTGGTTTGTATACTCCATATACGGTACCATCGCACAGCCCAAACCGCTAAGGATACAAACTTGGATTTGGAAGGGTGTTGATGTTATACTGAAGGCATTCTTTAAGAAAATATTTTTCGAAATTCCACCCCTAAGAGGATGAAATAGGGGTGAAATATTTTTGGAAAGTGTATTTTGCAGCTAGGCCTACGAAAATTGGTTTATTGGCCAGAAAGAAAGAAATACGTGTTTCAGTGTTTTTGGAAATTTAATCCGTATGAAGGTGAAATATTGGGTGAAAATAAAGAACTATTTAAGTATCTATGTACGGGTGTTTCACATATCAGTTACAATTTTTAAAAAATCCTTGTCTAAGTGTTCTTGCTTTATTCAGCGTTATACCCGTACAACTAGGTTCCGTCAGCCATAAAGATCCTTGACAGGAAGACAAGTCATCCACGACAGTTTGACGGAGTTCTTGGCAGGCTAAAACACAGTGTTCCTTCTGCTCCTGGATCAGCAGCCTGGAGACGATCTCGGCAGCAACACGCCCTACATTCATATCAGGTGTGGTGATTGCTTGCACTGTTCCGTACGTCACACTGACAATGGCAGCCATGTTGTGGATTGTTCTATGTGATCCCTATGCACAAGTTGCCGAAAGGCTTCAATATTTTGTAAAGTTTTGCTCGCGGAATGTCGTCCTGATCTTTCGTTGTCTTACAGTGATATTCTTCCGCTCTTGAAGCGCACTTGCCGCTGAAAACACTTCGCACTAATGATTGTTGCATCGACGTGCGCTTACAGAATATGTCAAGCTTCTTTGCGGCAGACATCCCCAATTTCCCTTATAATTTCGCATTGAAATCGTAGACGTGGTAACAAACGTACTCAAAATACCACATTCCTATTAAACAGGACGCCATTTCTCGGCACACTGACTTACGAAAGTCATTACTCCCTGTGCCCGTGCACGAACGAGGCATCCAGTATACCGAGAAATTTGTGTATGATCAGATCGTTATACGGAAGGACTTCAAGAAGTAAATTACACACGTCGTCTTCCACTAAGGTCATTGCGCAACAAAAGTGGTGCAAGTTTAGGAAGGCGTACAATTTCCTGGTTCCCTGCAGGTATAGTTCTGGTGCAGTACGTATGATATGTGCATCACAGTGTACGAGTGAAATGTCGCAGCAACTGGAAATGTATTCCAAAGTTGCAGTACTGGGGGCAGTGAGATTCTTTTCGTCACAAAGTGTAACATTTTCTACAGACGGCTATCAACAACATTAATATGTTTAGAATAATGCGCGACACACAGCTGTATTGTATTCATTCATTTTTTCTACCGGTTTCGGTCAGAACTCGTCATCTTGGTATGAACGCATCAACAATACTACTCAACCGTCACACAAATGGAGACATTAAATCAGAGTTATTGGTATAGTCATTACAATTTCGTACACCTAGAAAAGTGAAAATTCTTAAATATGAAGCTGAGGCACATTCAACAAGAACAGAGTAACTATCCACGCCTCAATTTGAGTGATACGTGAGCAGTATTTTTCCTTCTTTGGTACCAAGATTACGGTTTATGACCGAAACCAGTAGTAAAAATAAATGAATACAATACAGCTATGGGTCATGCATTTTTGAAAACAAAATGGTTGAGTCGTAAACGGACTCATCATCACATCCAGCCTTAGTGAAACGGTGCCAACAATTCGACCAAGGCAGGGATATGGATGACGCTGATAGGGAAAGAAGACCATCGACGTCGACTACAGCCGACAGTGTAGAGGCAGTCGAGGAATCGATTCATTGCAGTCGCAGAGTGAGTATCGCCGACATCACTCAGCAGATGTTCACCGTAGTAGGCAGTGCTCATTTTGTTGTCTGAGTATCGGAAATGTGTTCCCGTTGGGTCCCGCGATCAGTTACCTATACACAGGTACGAGGTTTGCGGCGTCTCTGGAATTCCTAAAGAAAGCATCCATGGAATGTAGATAATCTCCTCGTCTCAGGGGAAGAAATACTAAGTTACTCCATCAGCAGGGAAGGTGATGGCCACCGATTTCTTCGAGTGTGGAGTTGTGAGCAGTATAGCAATGTACCACCCACTGCACTCTATTTAAATCTGTGACGTCACTTACGCCGGTCAGTGCCGTTCCCACGACGTGACAAGGCGCACCCTCTATTTATGACGTTACCAAATGACTTCATAATCATGATGACATCAGCCACACCCTCTTTACATGACATTACGTTGGCGGGAAATTTGCAATACGTAAGAAACAGGCAACCACAGCAACTAGTTTGTAGGTCATTAAAGTAAAAACACGAATCACTATGTAGCTACCATGTAGAAAAGTATCTGAATGATCCGAATTTTAAGCCATGTCGAAGAGTAACTGAACAACTAGTACCATTCGTCAAAAACTCCACCTAAATTGCATGAATTTGTATCATGCTCAAAAGTACCTGAACGATCTGAATTTGCCGCTATGTTCAAAAAGTATTCAGAGTACCTGAATGCTAGTCAAAGAAAGATATATAAAAGGTGTAACAGTGTTTCCACCTCGAAATTATGTAAGCAAGCGCGCGCGTGCACACACACACACACACACACACACACACACACACACACACACACACACACATCACAGTTGTTATGTCAGGTGTCACAATGTTAATTCCACGTCTAAAATACCGGTCAAAACTGATGCTTAAACCATGACTGTCAACTCTCAAATTAAGTACCTCTCAATTTTTCTGTAACATTGCAAAACACTTGTAGCTACAAATAACACTCTCAGCAACCAGCTGACGCTTCATTTTAGGCCTGAACGAGACTATGTACAAACCTGAACATGACCAAGCCTGTAACTGTGCAAAACATATGTTGGCTAAAATACTGTGCTAATCAGCAAACAAATAGGAAATCTGAATGACTGTTACGTAACTGTTAGCAACTGGAAGGCTGCAATTAGTGTGTAACTTACACATGACACCTAAAAAATGACTGGGTACTCTCAAATTTAGTGCCATACTGCTATTTCCATATATAAATTATCTTTAACGTATATCGAAATACGTAAAGATATGTGCTTTTCGATCTGAAGCATACTAAGGATATGTTACTGGTGGGACATGGATCGAAATTTAGTCATCTCACATTTCTCGATGTTTTTCAGTAATTATTCAGCTCACCAAGCAACATTTTAGGGGAGCAGAATATAATGCATCATGTTCTATACTAAAAAAATGTAATCGATGTTATTGGTTCACTAATATGATTCTTTATTACATTCTATAGGGACCTGCCTGTACTAGCATATTTATCCACCAGCATTACATTTCCCTGACAGTTTAACATAAGAAACAGAACTAAAATTGATACTATTTGCTGAAATTTTTAGAGCGTTGCACAATATAAACTTCATATGCCAGAAAAACTTCGCAACGGGCAAATACAAAATGTAAACACAAAACATCGCAGATGACAGTGATGGGAAAGGTTCCACACAGAGAGGAACGTTCGATATGTTAGAAATACGATTTCTGCAACAAATGCAAGTTTTTACCAAAGATGTGAAGATTTAAACTACAAAACACATTGAAATTGCTTCTTATAATCCACAATGTAATTACGGGTCTCTGATCATGAACGAAAATTAGACCTTTGCACTAAAATAAAATTGTCTGAATTATTTATACATCAACAAGTTACAGCAAAATAAATTTCCACTATGACACAGAATTGTAACAAATTACATTAACATCGAGACGTTACAGCAAAATTGTAACAAATGGCTCCATACATCGCTATGTTATACGAAAACTGTAACAAATTGTTCCCTACATCACCACATTACACCAAAACTAAAATGAATTGCTCCATACATTGTCATGTTATAGGAAAATTGTAACAAATTAGCCAACACACGATCAAATTATAGCAAAATTGTAACAATTTCCCCCAGAGATCGACATATTATAGTACAGTTGTAACACAGTTGTCCTAAATTAGAGCAAAATTGTAGCTAATTGCTCCATAAATAGCTTTATTACAATAAAATTAGAAAAAAATTTCCCCATCTACAAAACATCAGCCTTACGACATCACAAGAAATGGTAAGTTAGACCCCTAGTGCCAAGTTACACCCATTTTGTCAATATTTTTACATGTTTTTCATAAATAAATGAATATCTTAGAATGTGAAGTAACATTAATATTATTCAGATGCTTTCGAAGATGGTGCCAATTTACATGTGATTCAGAGTGTTAAAATCCTTACCATTTACATACTTTGCAACATGATGCCAATTTATGAAATTTAGGTGAATCTTACGTATTTTGATAGATAATTGAAGTCCTTCACACACATCTGAAGGTGGCACAAAATTCAGATCGTTCAGGTACTTTTGAACATAGTGCAAAATTCAGATCGTTAGGAAACTTTTGAATATGACATAAAACTCAGATGGTTGTGATTCATTTGAACATAACATCAATTTACGGAATTCAGATGAAACTGGTATATTTTGATAAGTAATACATCTCATCCTGATGCAAATTTCAGCACGCACATGCGCGTTTGTGTGTGTGTGTGTGTGTGTGTGTGTGTGTGTGTGTGTGTGTGTGTGGATACAACGTAAGTTACACCCTTTATGTCCTTATTTTATACAGTAATTGAGGTAGTTAGAATAATTTTGAACATAGTGGCAACTTTAGAACAATCAGATAGTTTTGAACATAACTCATAGTTATTCAGTTTAGGTGAAGCTTATATATTTTGATAAATAAAGCAAGTTGTTTGGATACTTTTGAAAATGGTGCATAATTAATATCGGTTGAATGCTTCTGAATATGCCAGCTACCTACTGTTTGGCTGTATAGTTTTAATGATCCATAAAGTACTTGCTGTGACTGGCTGTTTCGTCAGCATTGTGAATTTCCCATCAATATGACGTCAAGTAAAGTGAGCATGGTTTGTGACATTATCATTATATTGCATAGAAAACGTGTGGCGTGATGTGTCACGTCATGATAATGACATCATATGTCGGAGGTGTGGCTGTGTTGTCATGGATAGGGCAGTAACGTGTTTGAGAAATGTCACAAGTGTTTACAGAGAGCACTGGATAGCACATTGCTATACTACACTTATGTACACATAGTTCATGGGATGGAGGATAACTGTTGAGCCATTTTGTATTGTATAATAAAGAGGTGTGGAAAATTAAGTAAAGGCATTTGTTCTCCTACATAACAATGCAACGGGCCATACCATGTACAGAGCACAATCACAAATGTATTCGGTAGCAGGCTTGGAAGCATCCGCCATACAGTCCAGATCTGCATTGTGCTATTTCCATCTTTTCTGCAAGGTGAAACATCTTGGTGAAAGAGATTTTCCAACGTTCACACAGCAGGCCTCGAATGGCTCTGTAATCAAGAAGCGGATTTCTATTGTGACTGTGTTGAACAGTATTATTAGTTATTTGTGTCATCCCGGAATGTAGTGCAGAATTCAATGAAAGTTACTTGGATTGCTATAATAATGTGTAAATTATTTCCTGAAGTCAAAACGAACTTTTTGATTCAAGATAATCATTTGAATAATTGAGATACAGTCGAAAAAAAAAAGATAATGCAGAAGCATATGACCTTATGGCACTGATAGTAGCGCTTACGGCTAGCAATCATGGTGTTACCACGTGCTATATAAAAACTGGCTGTGGTATTCCAAGAAATGAAAATGCAGAGAAGCTAGCTAATGCGGTCTCTTAGAGGGAATGTTTTGGACTGTCAGTGCAGAGCTTTTAAAAGTTTCGCAAAATGACAAGAATCCTCCAACTGCAAAAGCAAAATTATGCCAGAATTAATCAGTACTGATTACTACCTTATAGTAAGAGGAGCATCAGTGCTCCAGATGGTCGAGAACCCTGTAACGCACCTCAGCATTCAACCATGGGTGATACGTCATAGTCGTACCTCCATTAGGCGACTGCAGTTAAGACGTTCTTTGGGTATCTAAACAGATAGTATTTCATCACCTGGTCAACAATGACTATTGCTAGTCAAGGCATAAAACAGTTACACTAAGCGTAGAAGGAAAGAAAAGAAGGAAAACAAGGTCATTAGAGACAGATCACAAGCTTTAATTTGGCATGGATGGGAAAGGAAATCGGCCGTCCTATTTCAGAAGAACCATTCCGGCATTTGCCACAAGCGATTTATGAAAATCAAGGAAAACCTAAATCTGGATGGTTGGATGGCTGTTCGTCCTCCCGAATGCGGGTGCAATGTAGTAACCATTGCACCACCTCGCTCGCTCAGTAGAAGTGGGTTGATTGCTGTGTGGTTCAATTCCCAGCTTCTCCCTCACTTATCGGCTTTTTCACTTGATTCAATGATTTTTCACAAGCCCCGTAACGTAACTGTTTTGGGACTGCATTTGTCAGAAACTGGTCATTCTATATGGAGCACTGAGAATAACACTCGTATTCTCCACAGGGGCCATGCTCTCAACTTGATAGAAGAGCCTGAAATGTATAAACCGGAAAAACAAGAGCCAGCAAAAGTACTCAATATCTACTTTGCTTTGTTTAACAATGTTCCACTTTAATTACTGATCGCCTCTTAAGATCCTCTGACCACGTATCGCATATGCGGCGTTCTGGTGGTCACACCGACAGATGGCGCTGATTACAAACTACAGTCTCTTTTCGTTCGTTTGGCTTCTTTCCCTATTTGTTTTATTTTTCATATTCTGTGAAATCCGTAAACTTGTTCTTATGTATGGCATTATATTTTCATCTAAAATTCGCCACAAAAACATACCAGAATTATTGCCACTTAACTACTTCCTGTTCAACTATTTAACTTTGGTCGTGTTTTTAATATATTGCGTTTTATTACTGTGATGACTTACACACACCTCCTGGTTCAACCAATGACTCCTTAAGATTAACCCCTCCAAAATGCAGTTATGGGACGCACCATCCACGCCTTCCACCTTCATGACGTCTACCTCACCATTTACGACAGTCCCATCCAGCTAGCTAACACACTAAAATACCTTGGACTAACCTTCGACCGGCAACTAACGTGGGAACCTTACCTATTAACCATCCAACAGAAAGCCCACTCTAGAATTAAACTACTAACTGGCTGAACATTGGGACTACACCGCACCACTACCATTCACACGTACAAATCCCTGATCTGCCCCATCCTTTGCTATGCAAATGTTGCATGGATACTTGCCCCTCATAAGTGGCATAAGTCCTCCACATTATTGAACGCCATACTTTCCACCTCACTTTCCGCATCCGCTTACCTTCATTCACAAGGACTCTTTACCAACTCATAAAATTCCCACCTATCCTCATTCACATTGAAAACATCGGAATAACCTATAAAATCAGTAAACTCGACCCCAATAGTCCTATAGTGTCCTCTGTCCTTCCCAGTTGTAGCGTGTTGCCGCGCCTCTACCAACACGTCCCATCTACCCTCCACCTGCACGCCCTCCACGAACCTCTCTCATACAAATTTCACCGACATTTACCATCCTACTATCTCCTACCCTGTCCACCCCCCACTCCCCACCCTCTCTGCAAGATCTCCCTTCTCCTCCTCCTCCTCTCCCCACACCTCACCTCCTGCTCCCTTCCTTGTCGCCCCCCCCCCCCCCCAACCCACTTTTTCTCTCCAATCTGTAGATCCCAGTCCAAGTTACCACACTGTGACCCAACAGCCACCCCTTTCTCGTCACCCCTCTTACCACTCCTCTGTCCTCATCACCACCATCTCCTACTGCCTTCCATACCCACATATACAATCCATTGTCCAACGGCAGGTCCTTCTCCAGCTTTAATGAAAGTGCATGGTGCTCCGTTTTTAATAGCCCGTGTAACTCCTGTAGTGCTGAAGTGTTTATAATTGAGCTGTATGTCCACATTTTTATCAGTGTTTTTGAAAAATTCATGAAGACATAATTCAGTTAGTTACGTTTCTCCCATTCGCGTACCGAGCGAGGTGGCGCAGTGGTTAAACACTGGACTCGCATTCGGGAGGACGACGGTTCAATCCCGCGTCCGGCCATCCTCACTTAGGTTTTCCGTGATCTCCCTAAATCGCTCCAGGCAAATGCCGGGATGGTTCCTTTCAAAGGGCAAGGCCGACTTCCTTCCCCGTCCTTCCCTAATCCGATGAGACCGATGACCTCGCTGTCTGGTCTCCTTCCCCAGAAACAACCCAACCCCCCCTCCCCCCATTCGCGTCACCTTTTCAAATAATTTTAAATTCATAATGCATATGTGTCCATGTTTTTGTTTTGTTTCCGAATCTAAGTTAGTGTTAAGTTCTACTGGCTGAAGATCGAGTTATTTGTACCGCTGCCAGTCCCCATTCCCCACGCACATGGGGCGATGGGGGATGAAATAACAATAAAGACGAAAAAACTTATAGGCTTGTTAAGCCTACTACTGATTGTAGTCTTCTTCTCAGTCCATGTCGTACAATCATTGAAGAGAGTGTGTTCGCCTACAGTGACGACATCTGGCGAGCCTTGCGATACGAACAGTTTGTGGTTACTGTACTGCCGTCTGTGGTGCTGTTAACAAGACGACTCTAGTATATACCATATTTTATTTATGTGCGACGATGCTGACCTGTTTTTGTGTTTATCTTTCGAGTATGCTACTATGGCTCTATTATATTAGAACTTGTTTTTAAAACAGGTATGTCTAGTAATATTTAAGGCGCATAATCTTTACATGTATGTCAGTAATACTTTTAATTATGGTCCATTTTATTGTTTTAATCTGTAGTCAATCCACTAGTTGTGTATGGGTTTTTCCCATGTTTTGCAGCAAATCTGAATACGATCATAGCTGACCAAACCCGGTAGTCTGAGGAACTAATAAATTTGTGGTCATAAACGGAAATAAATGTATTCAGTGATTTTTGTATGTGAAACGAGAAGTTACATTGTGATTTGTAGTTCGGGTTAAACTGTGCGTACTCATTTAACTGGCTGGAAAAAGCAGCCCAAAAGTTGAACGAAGGAGATTCCATGCTATCACCAACAGGATCATGCCTAAATTATTTGCTGGATGTATTCCAGTCTTTGTCTTCGTCTAGTGTCTAACTTCTACCTCTCCCTCTAGTACTATGGAAGTTATTCCCTGATGTCTTGACAGATGTCTTATTATCCTGTCCCTGCTTCTTGTCAGTGTTTTCCACATATTCATTTCCTCTCCGATTCTGCGCAGAACCTCCTCATTCCTTACCTTATCAGTCCACTTTATTTTCAACATTCGCCTGTAGCACCACATCTCTTCTGCTCTAGTTTTCCCACAGTCCATATTTCACTACCATACAATGTTGTGCTCCAAACGTACATTCTCAGAAATTTCTTCCTCAAATTAAGGTCTATGTTTGATACTAGTAGACTTCTCTTGGCCAGAATTGCCATTTTCGCCACTGCTAGACAACTTTTGATGTCCTTTTTGCTCGGGCCGTCACTGGTTATTTTGCTGCCTTTGTCGTAGAATTCTTTAACTTCGTCTACTTCGTGATCGTCAATCCTGATCTCGCTGTTGTTATTTATACTATTTCTCATTACTTTCGTCTTTCTTTTATTTACTCTCAATCCGTATTAGACTCTTCATTCCATTCAGCAGATCATGTAACTGTTCTCCACTTTCACTGAGGATAGCAGTGTCATGAGCGAATCTTATCACTGATATCCTTTTACCCTGAATTTTAATTCCACTCCTGAACCTTTCTTTTATTTCCATCATTGCTTCTTCGATGTACAGATTGAACAGTAGGGGCGAAAGACTACATTCTTGTTTTACAGCCTTTTTAATACGAGCACTTCGTTCTTGGTCGTCCTTTTGGCTGTTGTACGTATTGTATATGACCCTTCTCTCCCTATAGCTTACCCCTCCTTTTTTCAGAATTTCGAACATCTTACTCCATTTTACGTTGTAGAACGCTTTTTCCAGATCGACAAATCCCATGAACGTGTCTTGAGTTTTCTTTAGTCTTGCTTCGATTATTAACTGCAATGTCAGAATTGCCTCTCTCGTGCCTTTACCTTTCCTAAAGCCAAACTGACCGTCATCAAGCGCATCCTCAGTTTTGTTTTCCATTCTTCTGTATATCATTCTTGTAAGCAACTTGGATGCATGAGCTATTAAGCTGATTGTGCGAAAATTGTCGCACTTGTCAGCTCTTGCAGTCTTCGGAAATGTTTGGATGATATTTTTCCGAAAGCCAACTGCTATATCGCCAGACTCGTACATTCCACACACCAACGTCAATAGTCAATTTGTTGCCACTCCCCTCCCCCCCCCCCCCCCCCCACCCCGATGATCTTAGAAATTCTGACGAAATGTTATCTTTCTCTTCTCTTTTAAACTCTGATTCTAATTCTTGATCCCATATCGTTTCCAAATCGACTCCTGTTTCTTCTTCTATCACATCAGACGAATCTTCCCCCTCATAGAGGCCTTCAGTGTACTCTTTCTACCTATCCGCTCTCTCCTCTGCATTTAACAGTGGACTTACCATTGATGTCTTAATGTTACCACCTTTCTTTTACTTTCAGCAAAGATTGTTTTGACTTTTCTATATGCTGAGTCAGTCCTTCCGACGACCATTTCTTTCTCGATTTCTTCACATTTTTCATGCAGACAATTCGTCTTCACTTCCTTGCACTTCCTATTTATTTCACTCCTCAGCGACTTGTGCTTTTCTTTTCCTGAATTTCCCTGAGCATTTTTGTACTTCCTCCTTTCATCGATCAATTGAAATATTTTTTACCCTTGATTAGTTCGCAGTTACCTTCTAAATACCTGTTTTTCTTTCCTATGTCTGTGATTGCTCTTTTTAGAGACGTCCATTCCTCTTCAACTGTACTGCCCACTGAGCTATTCCTTAATGTAGTGTCTATAGCCTTAGAGAACTTCAAGCCTATCTCTTCGTCCCTTAGTACCTCCGTATCCCACTTCTTTGCATATTGATTCTTCATGACTAATCTCTTAAACTTCAGCCAACTCTTCATCATTGCTACGTTGTGATCTGAGTCCTGTTCCTGGGCAGCCTTACAATCCAGAATCTGGTTTCAGAATCTCTGTCTGACCGTGAAGTAATCTGAAATCTTCCCGAATCACCCGGCCTTTTCCAAGTATACCTCCTCCTCTTGTGAGTCTTTAACAGAGTATTCGCTACTACTAGTTGAAATTTATTGCAGAACTCAATTAGTCTTTCTTCTCTCTTATTTCTAGTACAAAGTCCACATTCTCCCGTAACTCTTTCTTCTACTCGTTCTCCTACAACCGCGTTCCAGTCTGCCATGACTATTAGACTTTCATCTCCGTTTACGTACTGAATTACCCGTTTAATATCTTCAAATAATTTCTCTATCTCTTCATCTTCAGACTGCGGCGTCGGCATGTATATTTGAAGTATCCTTGTCGGCGTTGGCTCTGATGACAACAACCGTGTCAGTGAACTGTTCATAGTAACACACTGTCTGCACTTTCTTCCTTTTCATAATGAATCCTACTCCTGTTATATCATTTTCTGTTGCTGTTGATATTATCCTCCCGGAGATCCGAATGGGAGACTATTACGAATTTTTTTGCCAATTGAGAGATCATTATGACATTTTTTCAGTTATTATCCACATGTCATGTTTATAAACGTTATTTGCCTTTAACGCAGTAGTTTCCATTGCCTTATACATCCTCATGCCGTTGATCATTTCTGATTATTCCGCCTTTAGGAGCAGTTTCCTATACCAGGACAATAAGTGACCTGAACGTTTCTCCTCTCCTCTGCGCTCTTCGTCAAGGCCGCTGGCAAAATGGGGGAGACCTCTTATGAAGGAAGTCTTCGACTGCCAATACTGAATATTACTCAAAATCTAAGCGGTGACGGAGTTACAATGAGAGACCGAGGTCTTTTCGATTACAACCGCAGACGCTACCCGTAGACAGCGGGTGCTTACTTGCGCTGCATTCCGGCTTAATTCAACGTGCAGTTCAGCTGTTTTTATTTGTGATTACACAATTGGTGAGGACACAAATGATAGTGATTTTATGGAAGTTGGGAAGTACTTTTCTTTTATCGTGGAGCTACAATTTTTACAAGCGTTGTTTCTACCAACAATCGACGAATGAATCCAATAAGATGCTTTTTTCGTTTCGTTGGAAATTTGTGACTACATAATTAGTGAGCATAATAATAACAGTGACTGCAGGGAAATCCGTAACGCTCATAATATGTTCGGACTTCTAATAGCGCTAGAATCTACAAATTTGGTGTTTTATGTAGGTTTTGAGACCCAAGTAAAATGAGCATGAGTTGGAAGAGCTTTAATATCAAGACAACGCTAGTCCTTTTTTTATAAATATATAAATAAATAAAAGCTTAACATCACCTGCGTGACAAACTACCTATTGTTGCACATGGTGTAGGTTACTGCTTTTTAAACGGTTCTTTCGTCGCTTCTTGATTAAACAGCTTTATAATTATCAATGCGCAGCATAATCTTATGTATTCTCTATAGTATACTGTGGAGCATACATAACAAAGTCTTTTCCATTTGTAATTAACTCTTTCTCACAATTTCCACTTCCACCAAAACATGCGTAAGTTGAGAAATAGACGTATTACTTTTGAAAATTTATGGCTGGTCTTCAATTACTGAAGGTGCTGTTTGTAATTTTACTGTTTTCGCTTAAACATTGACATCAAAAAAGAGAAGTACATGATTATTTTCGCACAGGATACTCTAATATCTAATGATTGGCTTGGAGACCAGTTCTCTTTCCTTTTTCTAACCTTTTCTCTCGAATTTATTTTGCTTAAAGGAGGAAAAAGTACATCGAAGCAGAAAAATTGAAATGATTTGTAAGATAGACGAGAATGGAATTAAAGTTACGTCATACGGAGTATAACTGTTTAGCATTATAAGGTGAATTTATAATACGTCGTATATTTAAATAACATAAGCTACAGACATGATGTTAGGTTCCAACAACACCAGTTTTTTGTCAATCAGTGAAAGATTGTACGTTACAAGTTTTACTTGACTGACAAATAGGTAAATATTCGTAGATATAGTTTTGTTAACGTGCGTGCTCTGCTTCAAAGAGCCGATATTTCAAACGATAGGGAAAAAGTGAAGCAGAAACGACCTTTGTCATTTGTCAATTACTGAGTTTAAAAAAAGAAAAGTCAGCACAAATAATTCACAAAGCTAACAGCTCAGATATCTTCACCTGTTGCAACACCTGCGAGTGACCTGGAAAGTATCCGTGGCGCGCGACTTAATTGGAACAGACAGCCAGTTTGTTTATTTAATATTCATACACGTATTTCAGCAAGGCTGCAACGGATTAGTCGTTGGTTCAATTTTATCTTCTTAATTTAAATATGTGTCTCAAGCGATGAGGAGAAAGCTATATTCTTATTAAGAGGACGAAGCATCGTATATTCTGCTGAGACACGTATCATGGTTATAGAATAGTAGCCACTGCTGGTACGTTTCCAAGGTCCACATCATTCTTTTGTGGAGGGTTGGGGCTGGGGGTCAAATGTTAAGAGATGGTATGATAGGAATGTCGCACATAATCAAGCAACATACGTAACAGGGACCACTTCCATTTAGGCACCTGGTGATGACAGACTGCTTTCGAAACATGTTGCACCAGTTCTTAGGTAATAAATCACACGATTAGAATAAATTTTTAAAATGAGTTTCGTCAGAATAGTCGAACTAATCTCCGTGGCCGAGAGATTACAAATATTTTGCGACACTAGTTTGAACGCTAGAGGTACTCGCTCATAGTTTCTTAACGGGCATGAATTTCATCACGGAACATGGATGACATCAGGACAAGCGGTCGTACACACTCGCTGATTACCAGACTGCCAGCTGGTCCCGGCGGAGGTTCGAGTCCACCCTCGGGCATGGGTGTGTGTGTTTGTCCTTAGGATAATTTAGGTTAAGTAGTGTGTAAGCTTAGGGACTGATGACCTTAGCAGTTAAGTCCCATAAGATTTCACACACATTTGAACATTTTGAACCAGACTTCCGTTGGTGACAGGGCAGTGGTCGGCGAACTCGTTAGTCGACAGATCCAAATATAAATAACATAACAACTGAAATTCCTCGTGAGAGCCAAATTTTTGAGCTTTAACTGTGTATGCAGGTAAATTATTAGTAACTTAACAAGATGTGCTTTGCTAAAAGCATCCTCAACCTAAATGAGGTTCGTTCACTGCGGTCGTCCTCTTGAAATTCTCCATTCCACACTCGTGTACTTGTTTCATTCTCTCTGTATGTCCAAATTGTCTCAACATATCTCTCTTGAGACTCGGTACTACACCTTCTTTCACCTCACAACGCTGCCCGACATTAACTTATTAAACCTCAAGTAAAGCTTTAGTCGTAATCTATAGGTATGTAGAATTAAACTTGATATCATATTTAATAACGATAAATTTCATCGATAAAATTCAGTTGCAATGTACCCATAAAATTAAATCACCAATATGTACAAAAGCCTTGCATCTCCGTTGAAAGTTTGGGTTACTCAAATTTGTATGTTACTGTTTTTAATTTTAGGCACTATTACAAGTTCTCATCAATAATATGAGTTCTGAATTTACTCTTGATAAGGTTCATGTTTGAAAACGATTATTTGCTTGAGTATGTAGACCCACATAAGGAAATAACAGCAAATGCTTGGTTTTTCAGCCGATTATCTCTTTTTTTCAGTGTTCTACCCTGAGGTTGGATTCCAGCAGTCCGCCATTTCTCTCTCCTGTCCGTCTTCTTCATTTCCGAATATGTAATGCATCACGCAACGTTCATAACGTGCTGCATGTATGAAGTCCTTGGTCGTTCCCGCCGATTCCTTCCCACAATAGTTCCTTCAGAAGTTGTTTCAGTCATATTATTACGTCTTGAAACGTGTCCTACGATTTTGTCTCTGTGGTGTCACCGCCAGACACCACACTTGCTACGTGGTAGCCTTTAGATCGGCCGCGGTCCGGTAGTATACGTCGGACCCGCGTGTCGCCACTGTCAGTGATTGCATACCGAGCGCCACCACACGGCAGGTCTAGAGAGACGTCCTAGCACTCGCCCCAGTTGTACAGCCGACTTTGCTAGCGACGGTTAACTGTCAAATACGCTCTCATTTGCCGAGACGATAGTTACCATAGCCTTCAGCTACGTCATTTGCTACGACCTAGCAAGGCGCCATTACCAGTTTATATTGAGATTGTAAATCATGTATCAACAAGAGCGATGTTCTCCAACTATGGATTAAAGTTAAGTATTCAAGCAACTCCGTACTTTATTTATTAGACTCAACTCCTTTAATTGTTCCAGACCTCACGCCAGTCTGCGTGAGCTTAAAAGCGTGCATTTCGGCCTCCTCTAGCAACACGGTGTTGGCTCTTCTGCCAACACATCAGTCTCTTCTTCTTTGGTGTGCCTCCGCAGAGATTGAGTTTCCTGTACTCTTCTCAGAACCTCTTTACTGACAACAGTCTCTCTAGCTGATCTTCATTATCCTTCTGTAGTACTAGATCTCCAGGGCTTCTAACCGTCTTTTCTCTCGTTTCCTGTTGTCTAAGTGTCACACGCATATAGGGCCAACAAATTCTTTCATAATCCTTTTCCTTATTCTCAGACTCGTGTTCTTGCTGGTGAGTATCTTTCTTTCTTAAATTAAATTCAATTATAGCCTGTAGTTTTCTGCTCACAACGTCTTTCCGACTCTGTAATATACACGACACTATGTTCTAGCCACGAGATGTTAAAATGAACCAAGTGTATAAACTCGAAATTGGGACCTCTACCTCTTGCGGGCAAGTGCTCTACCATCTGAGCTACCCAAGTACGACTCACGGCCCGTCGTCAGAGCTTTACTTCCCCCAGTACCTCTTCTCCTACCTTCCAAACTTCACAATGTTTGGGTAGCTCAGATGGTGCAGGGACGGTAGCTCAGCGTGTTCGGTCAGAGGGTTAGTAGCCCTCTGTAATTAAAAAAAACTGAGTGAAAGAATCGATGAAGAACCTAAACGGGTGTCATCGGACGTCCGCCCCCAACAAATACCACGAACAATATAGAACAAAATGAGATCAACCAATCAACCCAAAAAAAGGATGGTAGAGCACTTGCCGGCGAAAGCAAAGGTCCCGAGTTCGAGTCTCGGTCCGGCACACAGTTTTAATCTGCCAGGAAGTTTCATATCAGCGCACACTGCGCTGCAGAGTGAAAAATTCATCCTGGAAATGATGACACTTCAACATTTTTAGAACAGCTTCTTTATTCTTATAATCCGAAAACAGCTCTTCGGATGCATTTATAAAGCAACCTTTCATCTATACGCCGTTTATACGTTGTTTTCCTCTCTAAGAAATCTCTTGACAAATCACTAAATTCGCAATTTTAGATTGCATCTCGTAATTAAACATATAACTTGATTTTTCTTTATTCTTCTTAAATTCCTTAATTGCTTTCTTCCTTGCATCATCGACAGTATTTCTTTTTTTGTGCGCGCGCGCGCGCGCGCGCGTGTGTGTGTGTGTGTGTCTCTGTTGTTGTGACTGGAGGTCTGGGGTACTTCAGCCGTTCACTTATGTAAAAATATGGAACTCCTACAGTCGTCCTTATGATGTCATTTATTGCATGGCTACCACTTTCAGTGCTTCAGTGCACCATCTTCAGGCCTTAGTTGATGTTGTGGGGGAGTAACGCCACCCGTATACATGATGCGTCAGTGGCCAACATCTATATTTGGTTTTCGCAGACTACATGTAAACGCAGTGATGTCTCATCAAACATCAACATCATTAGTCAGTTGATAGCTGATGGTTGGAGAGACGACACTTTGGGACAGGTAGTCTGCGAAAACCAATTATAGACGTTGGCCGCTGATGCATCGCGTATGTGGATGGTATAACCCCCTCAGAATCTCGTCAGTTAAGGCCTGGTAGCCATGCAATAAATGTCATCATAAGGACGGCTGTAGGTGTTTCATTTACTTACGATAGTATATTTGGTACTAAATGACACGTATTTAGTTGTTAACTGCCTCTGAAAATACTTTTCTGTAAAATAAGATACGTCAGAAGGCCATATAATTTTCTGATAAACGCATAAGTCTCGAACCATTTAACTTTAAATTCATCGGTTCTGTCTGCAGTTTTTCTTCGCTTCTTCTTTGCATCCATATCAAACGGGGCACCATTTTATAATAATAAGGTCACCAACAGAAAATAACTGCAACATTCTTACATTGCTCACAAAAATGGATTTGCGGCTTATTGGAAAAATACACATAAATTTATCTCTCGGGCAGGTACTTTTGTCTGCCGTATCCGATTTTAGGACGTGACTGCCACTGACCACTGCACAGTGAACTGCTGGCTGACTAGCTCACTCAACTCGTGCATGAATCACGCATACCCACCCCGTGCTTGTAGGCCGATTGAAACTTCACGCCCGCTAAATGTGCAGAAAGACAGCGAGTGAAGCGGGAAGTGACCACTGTGTGGGGACCCTGAGGTTGGAGGCAATGCGCCTCAGAAAGATGCGGGTGGAATCGGCAGCGGCAGGGGTGCAGATTTCAACTGCAGTTCTAGTCTTTCCACGCTAGGACCCTTACTCGGAAATAATACATTGTGGAACATTAAGCAAACATATCCCTTGATGACACGCACTGACATTTTACACCGAAGGGCAAGAGAAACTGGTACAGGCATGCATATTCAAATACAGAGATATGTAAACAGACCGAACACGGCGCTGCCGTTGGCAAAGGCTATATAAGACAACAAGTGTCTGGGGCAGTTAGATTGGTTACTGCTGCTACAATGCCAGGTTATCAAGATTTATATGGTTCAAATGGCTCTGAGCACTATGGGAATCAACATCTGAAGTCATCAGTCCCCTAGAACTTTTTTTTTTTTGGTCATCAGTCTACTGACTGGTTTGATTCGGCCCGCCACGAATTCCTTTCCTGTGCTAACTTCTTCATCTCAAAGTAGCACTTGCAACCTACGTCCTCAATTATTTGCTTGACGTATTCCAATCTCTGTCTTCCTCTACAGTTTTTGCCCTCTACAGCTCCCTCTAGTACCATGGAAGTCATTCCCTCATGTCTTAGCAGATGTCCTATCGTCCTGTCCCTTCTCCTTATCAGTGTTTTCCACATATTCCTTTCCTCTCCGATTCTGCGTAGAACCTCCTCATTCCTTACCTTATCAGTCCACCTAATTTTCAACATTCGTCTATAGCACCACATCTCAAATGCTTCGATTCTCTTCTGTTCCGGTTTTCCCACAGTCCATGTTTCACTACCATACAATGCTGTACTCCAGACGTACATCATCAGAAATTTCCTCCTCAAATTAAGGCCGGTATTTGATATTAGTAGACTTCTCTTGACCAGAAATGCCTTTTTTGCCATAGCGAGTCTGCTTTTGATGTCCTCCTTGCTCCGTCCGTCATTGGTTATTTTACTGCCTAGGTAGTAGAATTCCTTAACTTCATTGACTTCGTGACCATCAATCCTGATGTTAGGTTTCTCGCTGTTCTCCTATCTACTACTTCTCATTACCTTCGTCTTTCTCCGATTTACTCTCAAACCATACTGTGTACTCATTAGCCTGTTCATTCCGTTCAGCAGATCATTTAATTCTTCTTCACTTTCACTCAGGATAGCAATGTCATCAGCGAATCGTATCATTGATATCCTTTCACCTTGTATTTTAATTCCACTCCTGAACCTTTCTTTTATTTTCATCATTGCTTCCTCGATGTACAGATTGAAGAGTCTAAAAACCCTTCTTAATACGAGCACTTCGTTCTTGATCGTCCACTCTTATTATTCCCTCTTGGTTGTTGTACATATTGTATATGAACCGTCTCTCCCTATAGCTTACCCCTACTTTTTTCAGAATCTCGAACAGCTTGCACTATTTTATATTATCGAACGCTTTTTCCAGGTCGACAAATCCTATGAAAGTGTCTTGATTTTTCTTTAGCCTTGCTTCCATTATTAGCCGTAACGTCAGAATTGCCTCTCTCGTCCCTTTACTTTTCCTAAAGCCAAACGGATCGTCACCTAGCGCATTCTCAATTTTCTTTTCCATTCTTCCGTAAATTATTCTTGTAAGCAGCTTCGATGCATGAGCTGTTAAGCTCTACTACTAGAACTACTTAAACCTAACTAACCTAAGGACATCACACACATCCATGCCCGAGGCAGGATTCGAACCTGCGACCGTAGCGGTCACGCGGTTCCAAACTGAAGCGCCTAGAACCGCACAAGATTTAAGTGAGTTTGAAAGTGGTATTATAGTCGGCGCACGAGCGATGGGACACAGCATTTCCGAGGTTGTGGTGAAGTGGGGATTTCCCCGTGCCACCGTTTCACGAGTGTAACGTGAATGTCAGGAACCATATAAAACATCAAACCTTCGTCATCGCTGCGGCCGGAAAAAGATCCTGCAAGAACGGGACCAATGAGTACTGGAGAGTATTGTTGAACGTGACAGAAGTGCAACACTTACACAAATTGCTGCATTTCAATGCTGGGCCATCAACAAGTGTTAGCGAGCGAACCATTCAACAAATCATGATCGATATGGGCTTTCGGAGCCGAAGTCCATTCGTGTACCCTTGATGACTCCACGACACAAAGCTTTCCCCTTCGCCTGGGCCGTCAACACCGATATTGGACTGCTGATGACTGCAAATATGTTGCCTGGTCGGACGAGTCTAATTTCAAATGTATTGTGCGGGTATGGAGACAGCCTCATGAATCCATGGACTCTGCATGTCAGAAGGGGACTTTTCAAGCCCGTGGAGGCTCTGTGATGGAGTTGGGCGTGCGCAGTTGGAGTGATATGGGACTCCTGATACGTCGTTATTCGATTCTGACAGGTGACACGTACGTAAGCCTTCTGTCTGATCAGCTGCATCCATTCATGTTCATTGTGCATTCCGACGGACTTGGCAGTTCCAGCAGGACAATGTAACACCCCACGCGTCCAGAATTGCTAGGAATGGCTCCAGCAACACTCTTTTGAGTTTAAACCGCTGGCCACCAAACCCCACAGACACGAAATTACTGAGCATATCTGGGATGCCTTGCAACGTGCTGTCCAGAAATGATCTCTACCCATCGTGCTCTATTACAGATTTAAGAACAGCCCTACAGTATTCATGGTGTCAGTTCCCTCCGGCACTACTTCAGATATTAGTCGAGTCCATGCCCCGTCGTTTTGCGGCACTTCTGCGTGCTCGCGGGGGTGCTACAAGATATTAGGCAGGTGTCCCAGTTTGTTTGGATTTTCAGTGTACCTTTCTGGGAATATAAGAGCACGACTTCAAGTAGTGTTTTGTGGAGAGCCACACTCAAGGCGTCACGGTGCCGCATGTGGCCCGCGACCACTGATTCTCAGATCCGTTCACAGTATCATATTTCAGGGAAAGCATAGTACGTCATAGATGGAACTTTGACATAAAAGTATGTTCTATATGCAACAAACAGACTTGCCGTGGCTATATGTTGGACTTATTTTCTGACTTTAGTCCAGGAAAACATTATGCTTTTCATACTCATCTCAATCCTTTTACTCTGTACAGATTGTAACTGAAGTCGTTGATTGCTGACAACACGATAAATCAATCCTCCCTTTATCTAAATACACTAATGACCCAAACATTATGACCAATACTCCCCAAGAGATTGAAGGAAGATAGAAGGTTAGCGCTGTCATTGAGGACGCAGCTCGGTTTACGAAGGAATGGAACCATCCCGGCATTTGCCTGAATCGATATAGGGAAGTAACGGAAAACCTAAATGTGGATGGCCGGACGGGGATATGAAACGTCGTCCTTCTGACTGCAAGTCCAATGTACTAACCACTGCCGAGAGATTGAATAGCGCCTGATCGCGTTGTTCGCACGTGACGCGTTAAGGTAAGATCTGTTCAAAAAATTCCGGAACTTCGTCCACAAAATTTTTCTGCGCTTTCCTTTTACTTATTGTGCATAGTCTCCTTCGAAATACTCTCCTCCACAACTGATGCACCGCTCCCAACGCCGTTTCCGCTTCCAGAAGCCCTCTTGGTACGCCTCTTGGTGGCTTCCCGAATCGCCGTCTGCGAATTTTCTTTTATCTCATCTATCATTGCAAATCTTCGTACTTTCAACGGGGTTTTCAACTTTGGGAATAGAAAAAGTCCGCAGGGGTCAAGTCTGGAGAGTACAGAGGATGAGGCAACGCCGTGGTTTCGTTTTTCGTGTGATGGTTCAAATGGCTCTGAGCACTATGGGACTTAACTTCTGAGGTCATCAGTCGCCTAGAACTTAGAACTAATTAAACATAACTAACCTAAGGACATCACACACATCCATGCCCGAGGCAGGATTCGAACCTGCGACCGTAGCGGTCGCGCGGTTCAAGCCTGTAGCGCCTAGAACCGCTCGGCCACTTCGGCCGGCTAAGTCAGTTGGAGGCGGACGAGGAGTTCAGTCGGACACAGAAAAGTTTCGGGACGGAGCGCCAGTGAGGTGCTGACAGACAGTACTTGCCCAAGGCAGCATTCCAACCTGCGACCGAAGCGGTCACGCGGCTCCAGACTGAAGCCCCTAGAACCGCACGGCCACACCGGCCGGCTTTCGTGTGATTTTTACGCGCTAACAAGGTGAATGTGCGGGTGCGTTTTAGTGATGCAAGAGCCATGAACTGTCTCGCCGTATTTCAGGCCATTTCCTTCACATGTTTTCTCGCAGGCGTCGCAACACGTCCCGATAGTACCTTCGATTAACAGTTTGTTCCTGTGGCACGAATCCACAATGAAATAATCCTTCAAAGTCGAAGAAAACTATCAGCATGGCTTTGGCATTTGACCTGACCTGACGAGCTTTTTTGGGTCTTAGAAAATCTTTCCCGACCCATTGTGAAGGTTGAACCTTGGCCAACATCATAATCGTAGACCCACATCTCATCATCAGTTATGATTATCTTCAGCAACATCTAGTTCTCATTTGGGCGATGCAAAAGCTCTTCACAGACTGCGAGGCGAAGCTCCTTCTGGACTCTTGAGCCGTGGGACGAACTTGGTGGCAACACGACGCGTTCCAAGAGCCTGAGTCAAGATTTCATGTCATGATCCAACTGAAATGTTACAATCTTCCGCAATCTTTCTGACAGTCAGCCTTCGATTGGTACGCATAATTTCGATGAAATTGCTGACATGAGCGTCATTGGTAGATGTCGAAGGGCTTCCCGATCGACGGTCACCTTTAACTTCCGTCCTGCCATTTTAAACCGTGTGAACAATCCGTAACACCGAGTACGGCTTAAGCACTCATCACGGTAGGCATCCAGTATCATTTGGGCTGTCTCTGTAAAGGTTTTCTTGAGTTTCACGCATAATTTAAGGCAGACGCCTTGCTCCAACACACCATTGACCCGAAATTACGTATGTTCCAAGATTTTTTGAACAGACCTCGTATAAGAGAAGCAGAGATGAATAGGGAACCATTTTGAAAACGATATGGGCCGCAAATGGGGAAATGTACTGACATGAGAGACCAAGCACACAGGGACGCTGTATAAGGTGGATCGAATTGGGAACCTAGAATAGGCGCATGATTTACCTCGTAAGTGAAGAAGAAGAAAAAGTCTTAGATGAACCTCCTCCGAGTTTATAATCGAGCGTGTTATCACCTTTTCACATTCCCAGCACCACATATTAACAGTGCGAGGTGGTTGTGACGTTGACAGTTGCCTTGGTGAGACTTAATAACCGATTTGGAGTGGCATCTCATTTAAAAAGACACCAAGTCTGATACTTTAAAAATAGACGCCGTTAAATTCTCTCTCTAAGTAGGTGTTTAGGAGGTGTACAGCAGCGGCGTGCGTGCAAAACAGACGCAGTTTGATTGTTATAAGACACATGTATGATTATAGATCTCTAATCGCAGCTCACAATCATCAAAAACATTGAAAATAGAATGAGGGCTCGCAGAATGTATTTACAATATCGTAAATATAGATATTACCAAATTATACTTGGTCCCACAAACAACATAAATCCATAGGTCTTTGAAAACAGAATCAATATATCGAATGGACTTAAACAATTCCCAATTAAAGAAATTAGTCCTTTAAGTGCAGTTAACATGTTATGCGTACTGTAAATGGAGGAGGGAGGGAAATTTGGAGTATATGACGCAAAACGACTGCCATAACGGATGAATATAAATTACCACTAGAAAATAGAGCAGATCGTTGCAGATATCCGAGCAGGGCTTATCTATTACTGTACTTTAAGCACAGTATATCCGAAACTTTGACTATCACTGGTAACTATTTACTGTTAATACCACTGGGAAATAACCATATGTTGGAAAACTCGCAGAAGTCATTGGATCTATAGATGTTTAAAGAATAAAGAAAACATCTTTATAAACATCCATTCATAATCCAGATTGGATTAACAACAGATCCGAAGCAGAGCAGTCGTTTAGTCAGCCCCACTCCTGTCGTAAATACTACGAGATGGGCGGTTTAATTTATTTCAATTTTTGCTATTGTCATTTCAGCACTCAGAGATAGGGGGTCGATACCTGTGGATCTTAAATATTGGGTGTAAGTGTAAGTAGTATGTTGGTTTGTTAACATCGTTAACACGGTTTCATAAAGAACACCGTACCTATTTACAATGAGATGACAGAAGTCTTGGGATAGCGGTATGCACATATACAGATGGTGGTAGCCATAAAAGGGTAGTGTACTGACAGAGCTGTCATTTGTACTTATGTGATTCATACGAAAAGTTTTCGAACGTGTCTAGGATCGTACGACGAGAATTAACAGATTTTGAGCACGTATGGTACTTGGTGCTAGACGCATGGGACGTTATATTTAGTAAATCGTTAAGAAATTAAATATTCCCAGACTCACAGCGTCAAGAATCTTGAAAATAAATTTCGGGCATTAGCTATCACTATGAACAACGCAGTTGTCGACGACCTTCACTTAACGCCTAAGAGCAGCGGCGTTTGCGCTCAGTTATCAGTGCTAACAGACTAGCAACACTACGCGAAATAACCGCAGAAATTAACGTGGGACGTACAACGAACGTATGCATTAGGACAGAGCGGCGAAATTTGGCGTTAATGGGCTGCAGAAGCAGAGGACTGACGCGCATGCCTTTGCTAATAGCACGTCATCGCCTCAGCGCCTCTCCTGGGCTTATGACCATATCGGTTCGACCCTAGACGATTGGAAAACCGTGGTGTTGTCAGATGAGGCCCGGTTTCAATTGGTTAGAGCTGTTGGTATGGTTAGTGTGGTGCGGCCCCCACGAAGCCATGGACCCAGGATGTCAATAAGGTACTGTGCAAGCTGGTGGTGGTACATAATGGTGTGCGTTGTGTTTACATGGAATTTAGTGGGTCCTCTGGTCCAGCAGAACCGATCATTGACTGGAAATGTTTATGTTCGGCTACTTGGAGATTACCTGCAGCTATTCATTGACTTCATTTCCCTAAACAACGATGTCATGTCACCGAGCCACAGTCGTTCGCGGCTGGTTTGAATATTCTGGACGTTTCAAGTGAATTGTATGCCCGCACAGGTCGCCCGACATGAATCAAATCGAATGGTTATGGGGCATAATCGAAAGGTCAGTTCATGCACAAAATCCCGTATCGGTAACACGTTCACAATTAGGGAGGCTATGGAGGCAGTATGGCTCCATATTTCTGTAGGGGACTTCCAGCACTTTGTCACAAATTTGGGGAGACAGTACGAGAATATTATGGGAACGCTCAGCAACAAACTCATGTGGTAGATATTTTGAGACAAGGGTTGCGCATCATGGAGAGGTTTTTACCGTTGAGAAAAAACAATTCCAGGACATAATGTTGTAGGCAATATACAACACACTCCCACGTAAATTTCACGAAATGACCACAATGAGGAATCAGAGTAAGTATAGAGGTTTTTTCCGACTCATATTTTCCTCGCGAATGGAACAGGGATGAGGGTTAATGTGCTCTCCACCACACTCAGAGCGAAAACCCTATAATACCTAGGAGGGAGCTGAGAGAGAAGTAATTGTTGTTGTTGGAATTTGAAAACCTATTTTATTTTGATGGCGCATTGCCGGCGGCACCTATAACACAACGCAGAATACCGACTGAAGATACATCGTCTGTGTATACAGTCCCTCATCGCTTGAAACCTGCTGAGGAGGAATTTATAGTCCTGCAAGTGAACAGAGGTATAATAAAGGAAAGTACCTGTCCCAGGAGAGCTGCTGTCATCATTGTACCAAAGAAATCATCAGACATAAATCAGACGTAATGAGGAAGTACAGATTTTGCTGTGATTATAGCTACTTAGATAACATAGTGATGGAACAGTGACCTCTCTCTGTCTCTCTCTCGCTCGTTTATATTAGTTACAGGTAACAGCAAATATCATCATTGACACAATGAACGTACCATTTGTACTGTATCTTACAAAATGTGCTGAAACTGACGGCCATCAACCTCAATGCAAGCATAACATCGACGGACAAGCTTCTGACGCAACCTGGCAAAAACCCCTTGTGTGGCGCGAATCAAATCACAGGCAGCTAAAATTTTGGCAACTAATTCCATCTCCGTATCCACTGAGGTCTTATACACAACTGACTTTAAATGCCCCCATAGGAAATAGCCAAGGGGATTCAGGTCAGGTGACCTCGCAGGCCATGGAATAGGACTTCCACTTCCAATCCAATGACCAGGAAATACAGCATCATGACTTCCTAGTAATCGCACACGACCTCCTCTTTTCCTTGCAGGAAGTAAAGAATCTACATGTAAATAAAGAGCACAATACATGTAAACTTATGCACATGTTAGTTTTGGAAACTGGAAATCTGTGGTAAGGTCTTATGGGACCAAACTGATCAGGTCATCGATCCCTAAGCTTACGCACTACTTAAACTAAGGACAACACACACACCTATACCCGAGGGAGGACTCGAACTTCCGACGGGGGGAGGCGCCCGGGCCGTGACAAGACGCCTTAAACCGCACAACTACCCCGCGTGGCTCAAGTTAGTTTCAAATAAGCTGGAAAACAGCAACGCCAGACAGAGCGGTAGACAAGTTTACTTCCAAATGTCCTTAAGCTAGCTACAAAGGACAGCTTGCGTGGGTCATATATACCAGGTGACCCACGCAAGCCGTCCTCTTTAGTTTTAAGTTTCCTCAATACGTTACTGCAAGGAGGGTTGCCTCGTCACTGCTGTCCAAAGGAGAAGCGCGCGTACAAGCGAACCTCCACCGATCTGTGCCACCATCTGCATGCGTTTTTCTCCTGGTTCCGCTTTGATAAGGTCGTGCGGTCATCTGTCTATCTGTCTCTAGTTCGAATGAGGTCTTATGGTCAAACAGGTAACAACTGCAAAGTACTCCATCGAAGACTGCACCAGCCAATATGATACTGATCGCAATGAAGCTAAGACCCGAAGGTTGTATTCACAACGTTTGGCAAAGCGACGTCTCGCATATGCACATTGTTTTAGACGTATGGAGATTCGTTTAGAAGCCAAGGGAGGTTTCCAGATACAACGTGTCATGGCAAGATCAATCGGCGACGCACACGATGTATTTTGGAGCACATCCCACTCATGGTGAGCAAAGCTTAAATGAAAATAACGCCTATGTACAATGTACACTACTGACCATTAAAATTCCTACACCAAGAAGAAACGCAGAAGATAAACCGGTATTCGTATTATACTAGAACTGACATGTGATTACATTTTCACGCATTTTGGGTGCATAGTCCTGAGAAAACAGTACCCAGAACAACCACCTCTGGCCGTAATAACGGCCTTGATACGCCTGGGCATTGAGTCAAACAGAGCTTGGATGGCGCATACAGGTACAGCTGCCCATGCAGCTTCAACATAATACCACAGTTCATCAAGAGTAGTGACTGTCGTACTGTGACGAGCCAGTTGCTCGGCCACCATTGACGAGACGTTTTCAATTGGTGAGAGATCTGGAGAATGTGCTGATCAGGGAAGCAGTCGAACATTTTCTGTACCCAGAAAGACCCTTACAGGACCTGCAACATGCGGTCGCGCATTATCCTGCTGAAATGTAGGGTTTCGCAGGAATCGAATGAAGGGTAGAGCCACGGGTCGTAACACATCTGAAATATAACGTCCACTGTTCAAAGTGCCGTCAATGCGAACAAGAGGTGACCGAGACTTGTAACCAATGGCACCCATACCATCACGCCGGGTGATACGCCAGTATGGCGACGACGAATACACGCTTCCAATGTGCGTTCACCGTGATGTCGCCAAACACGGATGCGACCATCATGATGCTGTAAACAGAACCTGGATTCATTCGAAAAACGACGTTTTGTCATTCGTGCATCCAGGTCCGTCGTTGAGTACACCAACACAGGCGCTTCTGTCTGTGATGTAGCGTCAAGGGTAACTGCAGAGCCATGGTCTCCGAGCTGATAGTCCATGCTGCTGCAAACGTCGTCGAACTGTTCGTGCAAATGGTTGTTGTCTTTCAAACGTCCCCATCTGTTGACTCAGGGATTGAGACATGGCTGCACGATCCGTTACAGCCATGCGGATAAGATGCCTATCATCTCGACTGCTAGTGATACGAGGCCGTTGGAATCCAGCACGGCTTTCCGTATTACCCTCCTGAGCCCACCGATTTCATATTCTGGTAACAGTCATTGGCTCTCTACCAACGCGAGCAGCAATGTCGCGATACGATAAACCGCAATCGCGATAGGCTACAATCCGACCTTCATCAAAGTCGGAAACGTGTTGGTGCGCATTTCTCCTCCTTACACGATGCATCACAACAACGTTTCAGCAGGAAAGGCCAGTCAACTGCTGTTTGTGTATGAGAAATCGGCTGGAAACTTTCCTCATGTCAGCAGGTTGTAGGTGTCTCCACTGGCGCCAACCTTGTGTGAATACTCTGAAAAGCTAATCATTTGCATATCACAGCATCTTCTTCCTGTCGGTTAAATTTCGTGTCTGTAGCACGTCATCTTCGTGGTGTAGCAATTTTAATGGCCAGTAGTGTAGTATAAACGACAGTGTTACCGTGCTATTGAATTTAGGTTGCAGTATTATGTGAATGTTAAGTGGTGTCGATCCTATTACCGAGGAGCCCTTGCATCAATACATCCAACAAGGTGGACACACATTTGAACATTCATATTATGAATAATGCAATTATAAAGATCTGTCGGTGTGTAATTTCAAACGAACATCATTTATGATATTCATTTTCTTCATTGTTTTTTATTGCTATCAATAATTGATAGCATTTATGAACACTGCCAATTGTGAAGCACAAACTGGTGCATTATGTGCTGTTAATAAAGTACGTGTCGTATGTTGATATGCCTTGAAACAGATAATTAATATGCTTTGGTCCTTGTGCGTATTGTTTTGGTCAGGGACAATCATTCTTCTACACACACACTTCTTCTACACAGACACCTTTCTCGGGTGAAGGAATCGAATCTTGTAGCCCTCCTGAAGCAAGTAAGTTTTTTAGCGACGAGTTATAGGACCAGTTCTAGCTGTAAAGTGTTTGTTTTCAAGCACTGGTCTTACGTTTAGGAGGGTCTCTTCTCTATTGGCGTGGAGTTACCTTTACTGTTCTACATAGACAAACCTTCCAGCGTCTGTGGTATCCGGGATTAACTAATGTCAACGGAGGACGGCATGCGTGGGCCACCTGGTGTATATAAATAATGGCAGTATTCATCGAAACAAGAAAGAAAGTACTGTAAACATGTATTCATCGAAACACGATAGAAAGTACTGTAAACATGAACTCTAAAATGCGCACCATAAGAGTACGCGCACTTGTTCATCGTCGATACTATGAAAGAGTTCTCTTGTACTGCAAGAATTTTGTTTTCCATATTTTTAGAGCAGGTAATGTGGACCAAAAAAAGTAAAAATGTCCAGTAAACGTGGGATCTAAAATGCATACCTTAAGAGCCATGAACGCTTGTTCCTCTTCGATAGTGTGCAACACATCTATTCTACAATGTGTGTTTTGGCCAGCTTAGTAGGTGTCCAGATACATTTTACCATATATTGTATTCACAGTGCAGATCACACTGTCCCATTGGTGCAACTGAAAGGAGAGCAACGTCATGGTTGCTAGAGTATTAGCTGTTCTAGGTAGCGGAGATTTCTACTTTGCGAAGCAAAATAACTACCCTCTTTCTGGAATTAGGTTTATAGGTCAATAACAGATTAATATATGCTCACTAAGTCCGTGCGTTTGGTGCGAAATGGCCACAATGGGAATATTGTATGAAGTGGATCAGAATGATAACCCTCTTTCGAAAAGGACAGGCTGGCCGCTGTGGCCAAGCGGTTCTAGGCACTTCAGTCCGAGACTGCGCTGCTGCTACGATCGCAGGTTCGAATTCTGCCTCGGGCATGGATGTGTGTGATGTCCTTAGGTTAGGTAGGTTTAAGTAGTTCTAAGTTCTAGGGGACTGATGACCTCAGATGTTAAGTCCCATAGTGCTTAGAGCCATTTGAACCATTTCTTGAAAAGGACAAAAACCGACGATGCTTAACTGTAAACGACAGTGTTTGTGAAGACTGATGAAGTTTCCTTTTAGTTTCTTTGGTTGTTACTGAGTGGAATTGTAACACAACTGATGTACTAGGTCACACCTAGTAAATTGCTTGTAAAAGCGGTCGCGTTACCCCGACACGTATTTCAGTTCAAATTATTATCTACTCAGTCGACTCTACAAGTCCTAAAAGTTTGTAAGAGGAATTTTAGAGCATCTTGTAGATCAAATGGACGACACATGGCGCGAGACGTATAATTATTGCAGGTAAAGGCGATGCATAGAATGGCGAAAGTTTTGAAAATGACAGGTGTGATATAACGACAGTTGCCAATGAGAAATAAGGAGCAGGCCAATTTTTCAGATAGTGTTTTGTAACTGTCATAAGAATACATGGAATTTCAGTGAACGACTGTGAAACCACTAGCAGATGAAAATAAGAGTGGGTCGTCTGCAATGTAAAACAGTCTAAGCAGTAATCCATCTGCTAGAGGAGCCATACGCTGGGAAGCATTATGGACTGTTGAAAGTGGCTAGGGACTATACATCTACACTCCGCAAGTCACATGGCGGTGTGTGGTGGAGGGTATTTCGGGTGGTATTATATGCTCCTTCCTATTCTCTGTTCCTTTCACGAACGGTGAGTGAGAAGAATGTCGGAAACCTCTGTATCAACTCTGATTTCTCGAATTTCCTCATTCTGGTCGTTTCACGAGACGTGTGTGGGGAGAACTAATATTTTGTCTCTCTTTCATGATGCTCATCGTCGAAATCTGTATAGCCAGTAAAAAACTTTATGTGAGCACTGACAGATATATTTATAGTCAAATACCGTACATCTTATTTCTTAGTGTAAGTATTGTATAGTTCCAGTACGTTGTGGAAAAATAAATCTGGATTGCTTAATCACTGGTTTCACAGGGAGTAACTGTTCCTTGTCAGGTGAATGGAGCGAAGGTGCAGTTAGACTGCACAAGTGTTACGCGGCATAAACGATTCATTCTGTCCCGTCAGAGGCGTTGGGTACACCGTTATGTCAAGATTCTCTTCCGCGGTACGCTGGGGAAAATTATGACCTGCCTGGACAGTGTGGATAGGAAAGGCAGAACGTACGTGAGGCTGTAACATCCCGTCAACGATGAGGTCTTCAGAGGCACAGCGCAAGTCTTGATTAAGGAATTATGGGGAAGAATTCGGCAGCGTGCTTTCAAAGGAACCATCGTGGCATTTGCCTTAAAAATTTTAGGGAACTCGCAGAAAACTTAAATCTGGAAGACGTGAGGGAGATTTGACCCATCGTCCTACCGAAAACCGGCCTAGTATCTTGCCACTGCGCCCCCTCATTCACTGTGAGTTCCAGCAGTCTCACAAGTAATCTGCATTAGTCGTGGTCCCCTCTCCGTTGAACAAAAATTCTTCCTGTGCTCGACAGATTACGTGGTTCTGAGTGCGAATTATCAGTACTTAGTTGAAGAGAGGGTCACTGAAGCGTATGTTTTACTTTCTTGTTCGAAAGTCGGCTGGTACGACACAGATGTTAACGAGATTACCAGCATATTCTTCATAATTAGAACTGACTTTCTCAGGCCGAAAACAGTGAATAAATCGTTTAGAAGTTACAAGGTCTTCTTTCAAAATGGAAACCAAAGGCCTGATTTCTTTTTGATGCATTTTCGAGTAACAGCAAAGAAACAGTTCCACATTCAGAATGTCGCTTAAAAACTGAAAATTTCCATCGTATTCCTCGTATTTGACTGACATCGAGATCGCCTTTTATTTATTGTCTACGTACTGTAATAAAGACAAGAGTTGACTAATTACAGAGCAATCGGATACATTTAAGCAAATATTCTTCCCGGGCTCCATACGCCTATCGAATTGGCAGAAGCCCTAATAAATAGTGCAGTGGGAATACCTTCTGTAATGCACTTCACAGTAGTTTGCCTGGAATACGTGCATGTATGTACATGTAGATATAGTCATCTGATGCTGACTGAATAAAGGAAGAAGTCCTTCACCAGTAAAATGATGATGATGAAGTCCCATACTCCTCGACGGAGCGTAGGGGACGATGCGGGAGACCCGCACCGCTGTACTAGGCAAGGTCGTAGCGGAGGTGGTTTGCCATTGCCTTCCTCCGACCGTAATGGGGATGAATGATGATGATGAAGATGCCCCATAACACCCAGTCATCTCGAGGTAGGTGAAAATTCCTGACCCCGCTTGGAATCGAACCCGGGACCACGAGCTCGGGAAGCGAGAACGCTATCGCGAGACCATGAGCTGCGGGCTCACCACTAAGAGGAGTTTGTTAATGTCACATTGTAAGTAGGCTGTTTAGGTTTTTATGTTGGTAACGCCACGTAGCGCTCTGTATGAAAATCACTAACTGTGCCGTGTGCAGTCTGTGGCTGATTTGCACTGCTGGAATATTTGCTATTGTAGTGTTGGGCAGTTGGATGTGAACAGCGCGTAGCGTTTCGCAGTTGGAGGTGAGCTGGCGGATGTGGGGAGAGAGATGACAGAATTTTGAGAGCGGGCGATCTGGACGTGTGTCCGTCAGAAAAAGGAAATTTGTAAGACTGGATGTCAATTACTTTTGAACACTATTAAGGTAAATACATTGTTTGTTCTCTATCAAAATCTTTCATTTGCATATCAGTAGTTAGTGCCATCAGTAGTTAGAATCTTTTATTTAGCTGTCATTATTGGCGCTAGCTGTATTGCAGTAGTTCGAGTAACGAAGATTTTTGTGAGGCAAGTGATTCATGAAAGGTATAGGTTATTGTTAGTCATGGTCATTCTTTTGTAGGGATTATTGAAAGTCAGATTGCATTGCGCTAAAAATATTGTGTGTCAGTTTAGTGATGGTCAGTAAAGAGAAAACTGAGTATGTTGAGTTTTACGCAGCTGTTTCTGTATCAAATAACGTAAGAGTTTTACCAGCACAGTAATTTATAACTTTTTCTAAGGGGGTGTTGGAACATGATGGTGCAGAACAATGGAGAACAATTCAGAAAGTGTACCTCTAGAAAACAGCATCTGATGAATAATCGGAGGAAAGTAGAAAACCGAAATGGTTACTAATCGACGCTCTTAACGGTACCTGGATAAATAAAGCTCAAAATCAAGGACGCTGTGGAAAGTACAAGTGTAAAGATGTAGCACAGAGAGTACAAATTGTAGGTGTACACTAAAATACATAAGACAACCTGTTGCCAAGGCTGGATGCAGCAGATCCAAAGAGAGAGGGAAGCATCAGAGTAGTCGCAAGAGCAGCAACCATTAAAATTGTGCAACAAATTCTTCAGTAAACATATAAATAAAAATCGGGTGTTTGTAGTCCCTGTCTATAACAAAATCTTCCTACGATTCATATTTTCACAAACTCTGTTTCATTGTTCGTTCAAGGAAGCGAAGCATCCGGTGGTTCTTGATTAAGATTGTTCCAATCGTCATCTACATCAATACAACACAAGCCACTCTAATAAGTGTTGTGGAGGGTACTTCTGGTATTTTCTTCCTTCCCTTACTCCGTTAACAAATGGTGTATAGAAGAAGGCAAAGCTCCATATGACGTGTGATGTCCCTGGTTTTCTCATTGTAATCAATTCGCGACATGCAGGATGAAGTAATATATGACCACGAAGCAATTTACGTGTTGACTCTTCTAGGAACTTACGATCTCAAATTTCCAACAGTAAACCTGTCTTTCACGAACCACTTCTCTCTTGCAGCGTCTGCCTATTGAGTTTGCTCAGCATCTCCTCAAAGCACTTGCGCGGAGTAGACGATCCAGTAGCGAAAAGCACTGCTCTTCGTAGGATACTCTCTTCTATTAATCCTCTTTGCTAAGAATCTCAGAATTCGATGACATACGAGACCTGTGAGGAAAGTAAAGATACGCATGTTGTAGACTTATATGCTTACAATAAATGTGTTCAGTTGATGGTGATAGTCTTTCAAGCAAGTACTGAGTACACTCACGTATACATTCTTTCCCTCCACCCTCAAAACGTTTTTTCCTTTGATTTTCCGTGCCGTTTTTCGCTTTTATCTCTTTCAACGTCACAGAGGGAGTACCGTTTAGCGGAGGTTCGGTTTTCTAAAATAGAAGAAGGATGCGCGGTGCCGTATCAGGGAAGTATCATGTATGTTCCAAGCCACGATGTTTCCCACAGCCAAAGAATATTTCACTGAGGAAGCGAAATGGGTGGGCGCTTTGGTATGATGCTAGTTTCTTTGGTTCCTCCACAACTCAGACTGATTATTTCTCAAACTTCCACGACGTTTTACTGATATTGCTTTAGATTTTTTGTTTAAACCATGCTTACTCAATCTGATGTAGCGACATCATGGATGCAGAAGAAAACAAACATTATTTGTAACTTCGAATGACTCGTGAATGTTTCATTTAGGGGGAAAGCACTGATTTCATATTGACTGTTGCTCGGTTTCCTGATATACGTAAAATTCCCTAATGAACAGTTTTAACTTTCATAACATGTAAGCTTTCACGGCCAGCGTCTTCATTAATTAAAACTTCCGGGCTGAATTGCCGTGGTCCACATATAAAAACTGCTTCTCCTTCCTGATGTTTCTGAGGCGAGTTGGCGACTGGCTGCTAGGCGCTGGAGGTCCCGCTTATATAGAGCGCTTAGATGGCGCCATCACTCATCACGTGCTTTCGACTTTAAAACTATCTCTGGCTAGTGCCATCTCTCTCGATTATAGGTAATCGATAGTCACTTCGTTTGTACAAAGTCGACCACCATGTCTTGTCTAGTTTTAATCCTCCTCCTTTTTTATTGAAATTATTTTCCTGCTTGTAGATCTCTATAGCGTCTCTGTACATGCGGGTATGATAATGTGAGGTCCTAGCTATCACGTTTGTCTCACTAAATTTTATTTCGTGATCACCATCTTTGAAAACGTGTTCCGCTACAGCTGATTTGTCAATTTGTCCCAATCTACAGTTCCTTTTGTGTTCCGTTAGGCGGGTATTAACACTCCATTTAGTTGTTCCAATATAAACCATGCCACAGCTACACGGAATTTTATACACACCTGGGGTAGCTAAGGGATGCCGTGCGGCTTTCACCGATCTTAAACTTTCACTAATTTTCTTGGTGCATCGAAAGATTGTCTCCACTTGAAATTTGGCCAAAACTTTCCCAATACGGTCCGTGATGTTATGAATAAATGGAAGAAAAACTTTTCCAGCCGACTGTTGTTGTCGGGTATTTTCGGACACTTTTCTTCTAGGGTGGAATGCTCGATATATTTCGTTGTCAGTGTACCCATTTCTATTAAAAGCCGTTCGCAAATGGCTTAATTCATCTTGCAAATAAATTGGCTCACGGATGTTGTTAGCCCTGTCCACTAAAGTTTTTATGACTCCTCTCTTCTGCCTAGGATGATGATTCGAATCCTTATGTAGGTAACGATCGGTGTGTGTCTCTTTCCTATATACCTTGTGCCCTAAAGTCCCATCTGCCCATTTAATAACCAATACATCCAAAAAATTTAGTTGTCCATTACTCTCTTTCTCCATGTTGAATTGTATCTTTGGATTGAAACTGTTTAAGTGCACCAAAAAATCAGTCAGTTCCTCTTCAGCAGGATTCCATATCACAAAGGTGTCATCCACGTACCGATACCATTTCAAAGGCACTGAACACCTTTTCTGTACATGCGCAACATTGAGTAAGACGACGAGCATTCAACCGTCGATCATTCTGCATCTCTTGTCGAACTTTTTGCCGTGGTCTCGTTGATTCTTGATGGACATGATTCATCTGGTCTGTTGTCTTTCACGGATTCGTTTTCCTTATAAAGTCTCTTATGTAATCCAAGACAACTGCGTGCCGCTTAAAATAATATCTGTAAGCTTCTGACGGAATCGATAAGGTCGATGTATCCGAATTTTTAAGTCGCACTTAAAGTTTGGTGTTCGCTTTATTTACGCCGAGACGCTTTTCGGGCTGTCACTCGTCTTCAATTGTAAAATGATTATACAGTAGGTTCGCGCGCTAACCTGTGCTGCTAATACGGCGAGGTACTGTACCTTCATTGATCTAATGTTTTTAAACGCTGTGAGCCATGCCAGATATCATCGAGCAATCGATCGCAGCAGTGGGCACGATCTTTGGTAGTTCTCCGCGCGAGGAGCTGTGACCGGCACGAAGGTGGATGGTTGGAATTTGCGGGCCGAATTGGAAGGAGCTCTTGCAGGGCGCGGGGCCGGTTTACCTCCTCTGTCTGGGGGCGATAGTAAAAGGCTTAGCGGAGCACAGACTTCATCTCGCGAAAACGGTGTTTTGGGTTGGCTATGGGACTCGGGAAATTTGCCTGAGCCGAGCGCGTGGAGATTTCGGGTGCCACTTCGCTACCGCTTCTCAAGTATTTTTGGTGAGACTCTTTCTGTGAGTTCTGCACCTTGTTCGTTAAAGTCGTAGTGCTTCGACTGATTTATCCTTCCCGGAAGGTCTGCTGTGTTTGCTGTTTATGAGGTTCGCTCAGAAAGAACGGTAGTTTACCTTAATGGAAGCAACTACGTTTTATTATAGACGTTAGCCGCAACTGTGAAATGTGCGAAAGTTGCGTGCTCTCTGTTACGAGTTAGTGGAGCTACGTCAGTCAGAACTGCCTGTTTAAATTGGTCAATAATCCAAGTGGCTTACTGTGGACCATGCTGGAGACTGAACCATGTGATGTTCTACCTTTTAAATGCAGTGAAGTATTCGTAAAACGTTTTGGTGGGGTTATTAGTTGACCCACACCGAGATTTTCTGTGGTAAATTCTTCTAAAATAAGAATGTACTTTTCCACTCTTGTTACGGAAGTTTGACATCTGAGATTCGGCTGCTTAGCTATTTGAAATAGTGGAGTTTACGTTAGTAACACCTGCCGGATTCGTTACTGGTGTCTTACTGCAAAACATGTTAGAAGTCAGCGAGTTTGAATTTTCTTCCATTTCAAAATAGTGTTTAATGACTGTTCCTGCTGCATAATTAGCCAGTTAATTTTGGGGGCACGTAAGCCTTATTGGTTTCCTCATTCCTGTAATGAGAGTGCTACCCAGTTGTTAAGTGCTTTGTTACTTACCACCATATTCGCCGATTGGGCAGATGTTTGCTTTTTATTAATTCATGTTTGGCTCTTAAATGGTAATATAATGAAATTCGCACCGCCTTTGTAAAGTAGGACACTGTTACTAGTTTTCTAAGTTTAGTTCTTAGTCCGTTGTAGTTCACTTTGTACGTGACCTGTACCATCCAACAAAACAGGACACAAGTGGGCGGCGAGTTAACACTGCCCACCCGGTCCGTCGGGTTATCCTGCCTGCCGCAGGGCTGAATTTTGTCTGTATAGCTTCTCCTGGTTATGCACTTACACCGTCAACGGACATGACGCATTGTTTGTTTTGCTACTGTTACCTGCTACCAAATTTGCAATCATTGAAGATATTATGTTTAAAGGCCAGTTGAAAAATCCTGTAATCTTAAGGTTTTGATTACTAATATGCAGCTTTGCTGACTTCATATACCTGTTAATGTTTGGCAGATTGCTTAATTTCTTAAATGTTTAAAAGATCTTTTGCTGATGTCAACTGCTAATTTCATTTCCTCATTATCCGAAAAGTTGTTTAATTTCTTACTTTTTTAAAAGCTATTTTATTGACGCCATAAGGTTGTTGACTTTTATTTTAATAAAAGATTATGCATATTCCCAGCTGTGAACGCTGCTTTCTTGCCTTCTGGCCCAGCCCTACCGCTCAGAGGCATATTAAAATGCTTTAGGGTAACTAAACCAATTCAGGCTTCAGCTGCCTTTTAGTCTGTAACTTTCAGTTCCTTGTTTCGGATTTATGTACGTAATAAAACACTTATATGCGCTGGTATGCTGTTATAGCAGGACACTCACTATTTGTCATAAGTAAGACAACTGCGCTGCATCAGGGCGCAAGTGAACCTAATAGTGGGCCTCTACTATGCATCTACAAATTAAAACAGGAGCTTTAAGATACAGAATAAAAAACAGATGCCGCATTCAAAAACATTTGTATTGACCCATAAATTTTTTACGCCAACTGAAGACGAGTGAAAGTCCGAAAGGTGTCTTGACAGGAATGAAGCAGTTGTAATAGTGTCGAGTTAGTGTTGACTCCACGCTGACACCAATGTTGAAGGATGGCCACTTCTGCCCCCAGAATGCGTGCGTGGAAGATAGTAGGCAGGGGATCTTTCAGTGCTGCGGCGAACGTGGAGTAAAGTATGCTGGCTCTGTGAAATATCATTCGACGGTCCTCACGCAGTAGGTCGACGGCTGCGCCCAGGTGCAGACCACGGCTGGCGGCGAATGGATGCACTGAGGCAGCGGAATGCTAAGACGGCGATAACGGTGGCTGGCGGCGACGGCGGCCTCGCTGACGCAAGACGGATATCCGCTCCACACCTCAGCAAACTTACAGGTGGCTTGGCATACTCTGCCCGCGGTCCAAGCTACCTGGCAGGGGCGCGCAGAAGCACTGAGTCGAACCCAGGACTCTCCAAGACTGGATCAAGTGTCAGACGACGGCACACAATGAAAGGCCTCCCCACAGCAGAACCACTTAGAAGCCCTGAACCGTTAGGGCTAGATCACGGCTTGTATACCGTCCTGCTCGGCCGTTGGGATATACTATTAATTACTCTCATTTACTAAAATTGTGACCTGAGCATTGGACCGCCCAGCTCAATGTTATTAGAGAATTTTAAGAATACACAATAATAATAATTCTCTTTTACGTGCGCGAAATTATAACGTGAAATCAGAAAGTAATAAAACAGTTACGGTACTTGGCACGTCGATGTACGTTTACTAATGATGTAATGTGTTAGTCAACAGACGAGGTCGGCTTGTACGCTTTTGTGCTGTACGTGTCCCTTCACATCAGAAACAGTGGGCCTAGGGATGTTTAGTAGTGTGGAATCTAGCGTACAGACGTATGACACAAATGACACCCAACCACCTGACCATGTTAATAGTCTGTGAGTTCCTCCGAGCGCTCCATTCTGCTCTCTCACGTTGTCTAATGACAACTAAGGTCGCTGATACGGAGTACCTGGCAGTAGGTGGCAGCACAATGCACCTAATATGGAAAACGTATCTTTTTTGGGGTGTCCGGATACTTTTGATCACATAGTGTAGCTTTAGCATATAGACATAGTTCAGGCGCAATTCACAGGAGACGAAAGTCTCTTCACTCCTCTACGGTCGACACGGGATGCGTCACGGCGAGTAGGCAGCGGAGCGACGTTACTCCGACAGGAACTGCCTGGAAGTGGGCAGTATCCGACCTCGAGTAGAAGTGCTCTTCTGGCCTCTGGCGACACTATTTCAGGGCAGAGGCGCTGCGACAGCGCCTCGGAACTACGGGAGGCACGGCTTCTTCCTAGAATCTCATTGACGCCTCGTAATACCGCTCTCCTATGCGGTGTCTCTGGGATGGTCGATACTTGTCGCGCCGTTCTCGATACTCGACGACATATCACTTTAAGGCAAATGCTTTCATCATTGCAGTTTTAATATACAAAAATTGCAAATTATAAAAGAAATCGTTCAAAAGTAATGTGAAACCTAATTTGTAAAAAGACACCTGTGCTAGAATTAATTTCACTGTAGCACAATCCTGTACTGTTATTGTCGTCGCACGAAGCGGGGTATCCAGAAGACATAAAAGTTTCAGATGACGAACTTCAGTATTGGTGAAGGAACATCCGCTGATCGTATTATCTCATGAGGACGTTCGGTAGTTCTGCACGTGTGGTCAGCTTCTTATGCGAAGGAATCTCACGCAGATATGACAATATACGCATCAAAAATTAATAATCACTGTCTGCACTCTGTGCAGCCTAATTTTGAAAACAGAAAGCTTATTTCTTCCAAGAAGTTTCTCATCGCAGTTTATCTTTTGAATCTCATTTCTGTATGCGTGTTTGAAACTTTTGCCTTGCATTGCCTTACATTTTGCCTGCATTTCAGGTTGTGATTCTTGTATCTGAATACCTAAATGGTTTTGGCTGTTGTTAAATTACTCTTCGCCATAACTCATTTTATTCAAGTCAAAAGCAGTATGTTGCATTTAATCGCTAATGGTTCTTTGAGTACTTTTTGATTCATGGTGTCCATTAAGAAGATAAATTGAGTGAAGAAAGGTAACTGTTTAGATGTATTCGCACCCATGCCAGATGTGTTATCGTTACATTTTTTTCCACTCTCCCCAAAAACAGTCCCCCAGACTCCGCTATTTTTTCTTCACTGCAGCGATTGCAAAAAGATGATAATAGCGTTGTGATGGCTGTGTAAGTAGGCTATTTACGTTTTTATGTTGGTAACGCCACGTAGTGCTCTGTATGAAAATCACTGACTGTGCTGTGACAATCTGTGGCTGGTTGGCATTGTTGGAATATTCGCTATTGTAGTGTTGGGCAGTTAGATGTGAACAGCGCGTAGCGTTGTGCAGTTGGAGGTGAGCCGCCAGCAGTGGTGGATGTGGGGAGAGAGATGGCGGAGTTTTGAGAACGGACGATCTGGACGTGTGTCCATCAGAGACAGTAAATTTGTAAGACTGGATGTCATGAACTGATATATGACCTTTGAACACTATTAAGGTAAATACATTGTTTATTCTCTGCCAAAATCTTTTATTTGCTAACTATGCCTATCTGTAGCTAGTGCCTTCAGTAGTTAGAATCTTTTATTTAGCTGGCAGTATTGGCACGCACTGTATTGCAGTAGTTTGAGTAACGAAGATTTTTGTGAGGTAAGTGATTCATGAAAGGTATAGGTTATTGTTAGTCATGGTCATTCTTTTGCAGGGATTATTGAAAGTCAGACTGCGTTGCGCTAAAAATATTGTGTGTCAGTTTAGTGATGATCAGAATAAGTAAAAAGAGAAATGTCTGAGTACGTTCAGTTTTGCTCAGCTGTTGGAAAATCAAATAACGCAGAGATTTACCAGCACTGTCATTCTTAAATTTTCTAAGGGGATGTTTCAGCTGTTACGTGTGTTATTAATACAATTTATGATTTTCTTCAGGTATCTCGTCACCGGTTCGTCATTCAAAAAAACCTTGCGTTATTCGTCTCGGCTCTCCATGTTACTGTTGGAGGATCGTTCACGAAACGTGTTGTGTGATACGGGAAGTTTTACATAGCGAACAGATGCCATTTGCATCATCAACATAAGAAGGGGAATATATTGTGACAACATTCTGGGACAAATGAAAATTTCTTAATTGTATCGGTTGCATCGACGGTAAACGTATTACAGTTAAGTTCCTGAAGCATTCTGGAAGTACGTACTACAAGAAATTTTTCTCAGTTGTGTTGTAACCAGTCGTGGGAGTTGATAACAGGTTCATCTGTATCGATGTTGGTGCCTATGGCAAAGAGAATAACAATGGCCTATTCGGGATCTCAGAGTTATTATGCAAACTGCTAGAACGTGGTGCACTGCAATTAAAAAGAGAGAAAGAGCTTTGAAATGGAGAAAGGCTACCAAACGTCTTATTAGATGACAGAGGTTTCCCGTCGAAAAAGTATCTCATACGGCGATATTCTGTCACCAGTTTAAGACATCAGCTTGAGTTATTCAACAAACTATTGCAGCACGCAAGACAAGTAGTCGCACGTGCTTTTGGAAACACGGCAAATAAATGGCGTCTCTTACTCAAAGAAACTAAGATGATCGTGACAAAGCAGAAAACATTGTAAAATATATTACTTTGCTACATAACTTAGTGATAGGCAAAGAAGCCTCTGTACACTTTCAAACGATTTCGGACGAAACAGATAACCCCACAGATATTTGCCACTCTGTAGCCCGTAGTCTAGGGGTAGCGTCTTTGATCCCGGGTTCGCTCCCCGCCACTGCCTAAATTTTGATAAATAATCAGCATTGGCTGCCGAAGACCTCCGGCATAAGAAGTCAGCTTCATTCTGCCAACGGCCTTGTCAAAGAGGGCGGAGGAGCGGATAGAGGTTCAGGGCACTCTCTTGTCCTAGGGGTGGTAAATTGCCCCTAAAGGCGGAAGAATCAGCAATGATCAACGACATGAGGATGCAGAAGACAATGGAAACCACTACATTAAAGACACGTAACGTGTATCCACAGGACATGTGGCCTGTAATTGAAGAAGTGTCATGATGATCTCTCCATTGGCAAAAGATTCCGGAATAGTCCCCCTTTCGGATCTCCGGGAGGGGACTGCCAAGGGGGAGGTTACCATGAGAAAAAGGTTGAATAATCAACGAAAGGATAACGTTCTACGAGTCGGGGCGTGGAATGTCAGAAGCTTGAACGTGGTAGGGAAACTAGAAAATCTGAAAAGGGAAATGCAAAGGCTCAATCTAGATATAGTAGGGGTCAATGAAGGGAAGTGGAAGGAAGACAAGGATTTCTGGTCAGATGAGTATCGGGTAATATCAACAGCAGCAGAAAATGGTATAACAGGTGTAGGATTCGTTATGAATAGGAAGGTAGGGCAGAGGGTGCGTTACTGTGAACAGTTCAGTGACAGGGTTGTTCTAATCAGAATCGACAGCAGACCTACACCGACAACGATAGTTCAGGTATACATGTCGACGTCGCAAGCTGAAGATGAACAGATAGAGAAAGTGTATGAGGATATTGAAAGGGTAATGCAGTATGTAAAGGGGGACGAAAATCTAATAGCAGCCGGCACGGTAGCTCAGCGTGTTCGGTCAGAGAGCCGGTTGGCCTCTGTAATAAAAAACTGAGTGGTAGGATCAACCATCGAACTTGAACAGGATGTCTTGCAACGTCCGCAACGACCAAACACAACGATCAATAAAAAAAAAAAAAAAAAAAAAAAAAAAAAAAAAAAAAAAAAAAAGTCATGGGCGACTGGAATGCAGTTGTAGGGGAAGGAGTAGAAGAAAACGTTACAGGAGAATATGGGCTTGGGACAAGGAATGAAAGAGGAGAAAGACTAATTGAGTTCTGTAACAAGTTTCAGTTAGTAATAGCGAATACCCTGTTCAAGAATCACAAGAGGAGGAGGTTCCTTGGAAAAGGCCGGGAGATACGGGAAGATTTCAATTAGATTACATCATGGTCAGACAGAGATTCCGAAATCAGATACTGGACTGTAAGGCGTACCCAGGAGCAGATATAGACTCAGATCACAATATAGTAGTGATGAAGAGTAGGCTGAAGTTCAAGACATTAGTCAGGAAGAATCAATACGCAAAGAAGTGGGATACGGAAGTACTAAGGAATAACGAGATACGTTTGAAGTTCTCTAACGCTATAGATACAGCAATAAGGAATAGCGCAGTAGGCAGTACAGTTGAAGAGGAATGGACATCTCTTAAAAGGGCCATCACAGAAGCTGGGAAGGAGAACATAGGTACAAAGCAGGTAGCTGCGAAGAAACCATGGGTAACAGAAGAAATACTTCAGTTGATTGATGAAAGGAGGAAGTACAAACATGTTCCGGAAAAATCAGGAATACAGAAATACAAGCCGCTGAGGAATGAAATAAATAGGAAGTGCAGGGAAGATAAGACGAAATGGCTGCAGGAAAAGTGTGAAGATATCGAAAAAGATATGATTGTCGGAAGGACAGACTCAGCTTACAGGAAAGTGAAAACAACCTTTGGTGACATTAAAAGCAACGGTGGTAACATTAAGAGTGCAACGGGAATTCCACTGTTAAATGCGGAGGAGAGAGCAGTTAGGTGGAAAGAATACATTGAAATCCTCTTGAGGGTGAAGATTTGTCTGATGTGATAGAAGAAGAAACAGGAGTCGATTTAGAAGAGATAGGGGATCCAGTATTAGAATCGGAATTTAAAAGAGCTTTGGAGGACTTACGGTCAAATAAGGCAGAAGGGATAGATAACATGCCATCAGAATTTCTAAAATCATTGGGGGAAGTGGCAACAAAACGACTATTCACGTTGGTGTGTAGAATATATGAGTCTGGCGACATACCATCTGACTTTCGGAAAAGCATCATCCACACAATTCCGAAGACGGCAAGAGCTGACAAGTGCAAGAATTATCGCACAATCAGCTTAACAGCTCAAGCATCGAAGCTGCTTACAAGAATAATATACAGAAGAATGGAAACGAAAATTGAGAATGCACTAGGTGACGATCAATTTGGCTTTAGGAAAAGTAAAGGGACGAGAGAGGCAATTGTGACGTTACGGCTAATAATGGAAGCAAGGCTAAAGAAAAATCAAGACACTTTCATAGGATTTGTCGACCTGGAAAAAGCGTTCGACAATATAAAATGGTGCAAGCTGTTCGAGATTCTGAAAAAAAGTAGGGGTAAGCTATAGGGAGAGACGGGTCATATACAATATGTACAACAACCAAGAGGGAATAATAAGAGTGGACGATCAAGAAAGAAGTGCTCGTATTAAGAACGGTGTAAGACAAGGCTGTAGCCTTTCGCCCCTACTCTTCAAACTGTACATCGAGGAAGCAATGATGGAAATAAAAGAAAGGTTCAGGAGTGGAATTAAAATACAAGGTGAAAGGATATCAATGATACGATTCGCTGATGACATTGCTATCCTGAGTGAAAGTGAAGAAGAATTAAATGATCTGCTGAACGGAATGAACAGTCTAATGAGTACACAGTATGGTTTGAGAGTAAATCGGAGAAAGACGAAGGTAATGAGAAGTAGTAGATAGGAGAACAGCGAGAAACTTAACATCAGGATTGATGGTCACGAAGTCAATGAAGTTAAGGAATTTTGCTACCTAGGCAGTAAAATAACCAATGACGGACGGAGCAAGGAGGACATCAAAAGCAGACTCGCTATGGCAAAAAAGGCATTTCTGGCCAAGAGAAGTCTACTAATATCAAATACCGGCTTTAATTTGAGGAAGAAATTTCTGAGGATGTACGTCTGGAGTACAGCATTGTATGGTAGTGAAACATGGACTGTGGGAAAACCGGAACAGAAGAGAATCGAAGCATTTGAGATGTGGTGCTATAGACGAATGTTGAAAATTAGGTGGACTGATAAGGTAAGGAATGAGGAGGTTCTATGCAGAATCGGAGAGGAAAGGAATATGTGGAAAACACTGATAAGGAGAAGGGACAGGATGATAGGACATCTGCTAAGACATGAGGGAATGACTTCCATGGTACTAGAGGGAGCTGTAGAGGGCAAAAACTGTAGAGGAAGACAGAGATTGGAATACGTCAAGCAAATAATTGAGGACGTAGGTTGCAAGTGCTACTCTGAGATGAAGAGGTTAGCACAGGAACGGAATTCGTGGCGGGCCGCATCAAACCAGTCAGTAGACTGATGACATAAAAAAAAACAGTGTAATTGAGGTACTGCTGTGGCGTCGGAAATGAGAGAAAAGCTTACAATATTTTTCTTGTCGAGAATCCTATGTAACGAATACTTATTGCACTCTTAACTATCAGGCACTTGATAATGTGCTGTATTATTAAATACTACAGTTATTTAAGGCACTGCAAACAATACGTGAAATAGAAGAATGCAGAGGATATTAGCAATGGTTTTAAAAGACTGTTAACTCTCTCTTTAGCTAAAATTGCATACCTAGTTTCCTTATGCAAACATACACGGTGACAATTATTGAACTATACGAAAGAAACATAAATTACTTTCAAACTACGGCTTGCATACACTTTATTCAACGTGTAAATGTCATTACAGGTATTCGAATTTAGGTTAAGACATGCTCGATATGCCTGCCATCATTAGCGATGATGTGGGGAAGACGAATAGCAAAATTCCGCATGACCCGCTGAAGTGTCGCAACATCGATGCTGTCGATGACATCCTGAATAACTGTTTTTAGGTCAGCTATAGTTTTGGGGTTATTACTGTGCATCAAGTCTTTGTTACAGCCTCACAAAAAGGAGTCGCATGTGTTCAGATCCGGAGAATATGGCGACCAATCGAGGGCCGTACCAGTGGCCTCTGGGTGCTCCAGACCCAGAATGTGGTCCTCAAAGAGCTCCGTCAGGACTCACGCTCCTGCTTCGATGGGGTCGAACTCCGTGTTGCAAGAACCACATATTGTCGAAATCAGCGTCATTTTGAATAATGGGGATGAAATCATCTTCCAAAACCTTCACGTAGTCACCATGCCATCAAGAAATATCGCACCGATTATTCCGTGACTGGACTTTGAACACCACACAACCACGAGTCGAGGGTGAAGAGACTTCGCGAAATGTGGATTCTCAGTCCCCCAAATGTGCCAATTTTGCTTATTGACGAATCCAGCCAAATGAAAGTGGGCTTCGTCCGTAAACCAGACCATAAATTCGCATAATACCTCGCAGGCAACCGTGTAGTTTGAACATTCTAACGCAAATCTTTCAGAAGTTATGACGATTTTATTTCATATAGTTCAATAATTGTCACCCTGTATCACATAATTAAACTTAAAACCTTATTTTACTTGGCTTCATTTTTGTCATTACAAAATTCCTCTGATATTTAGCGGTCTAGAAAAAATTAAATATAATATAAACTTGTCAAATTCCGTCAGAAGTGGCTTAAGACACTACTTGGCAATGAAGTGCATCCTGCGTATTCGTCTTTAGGGTTAACGTGTCACACTAGCAAGCCCCACCTCCTGCCCTGATTA